>NC_134710.1:75970397-76342272 GCF_043290135.1 Rhipicephalus microplus
TCTATGAATTGGAGAGGCCTCAGGTTGTAGCTCTACAACCTTTTGCAACAAACTGTCATTTCTTACTTATGTTGCTTCATGGTAATAGTACTACACACTAGGAAGAAAACTTGCATAAGCTGAAATTTCAGCAGAAAATTTTAGTGCCACAACAATGTGGTTGCTTGATGGCAAGCGTGTTTCTGCTTGAAATCATTTAGGGTCTGTGATAAGTGACATGCGTGAAGGATCAAAGTGCACGCCATTACAAGAGTTGGAAGCAGACAACGACGAAGGTGGCACGAGTGCTGGGCTGAAGACCAAACAGAAGAAAAACAGGGAAAAAAAACAATAGAAACAGGCTACGGTAGGCATGAGAAAAAGGAGGGAGCGTGGCGGCGAAGGTACAAGAGAAGGAACGAGGAAAACGGGGCTCGCTACACGGCCGTTGGGTTCCGGACCTGAGCCTGGTAGCAGCTGAACCCGAGCTACCTGCCACGTACTACCTGCCACGGCCGTGCGTCGCTGACGTGCTGCGGCTTCAAGGCATCCTGTGCCCGAGGACACGCGGAGCTCTCGGGCTACAAACACGTGTTCCAAAGCAGGTGTCCGGCCGGGATGGATTACAGTGGTGGTGCCAACTCTTCAAGTAGCTGCCTGGTCTACCGTGCGGACAACGGGATCCAGCTCAAGATGTAGCAACGAACTTTGGCGAGACCGGCCTCGTGTCTTGTGTCCATGCTAAGATGAGGGAATGTTAAGATAAGGCTTCGGTAGTGCAAGGAGACAGGGAAGGATTGTTTACATAGTCTGTCCATGTTATGTGTGCCCGCTTTTTCATGTGTGTACAAAGTGTGGTGTACAAACGGCCTCGTCTTTTCGTAGGTGTCTGGGGTCTCAGACACCCATCCACTAAGAACTTGCACGTTGCAATAATATACATAGCAACGTAACAGGGTCATAGACTAACCCCCATACACTGGAGGAAAGTGATTCCATTGGGTGTCTCACAGTAAACAGCTCTGCATCAATTGCCATGGGAAAAACAACGTTTCTACAGGAAAAGCTGCCATCTGCAGAGAAATATTTAGGTGCATGGCTAGCTGTTTCGATGAGGAGATTAGAAGTGGACTGGAAGTGGTAGTACAGTGCTCTTATATTGAAATGTGACATCAAAACTTCAAGTATAACCCTTTCAGGCATGAATAATGATGCCCCGTCTACAAGTGTATCACATTCACATAACGTAATGCCAAAGCACTCAATACTGCATCCCAAGAAAGAAAATGAAGTAATGTGTGGTTTTTTTTTTTTTGCAAGTTTCAGCAGCTAATTTATTTATTTATTTATTATACCCTCAAGGCCATGGGCATTGAAGAGGGGAGTGGGAGTAACAAGATGTACAAAACATAGAAAAAAAACAGAGCATGTGTTTAAATAGAAAAAACATAGATTATCCTGATTATACAATATTAGCTAATGCTTGATGAAACAGGTGATTAACGCGTATGGAAACAACATCGGCGGGAAGGTGGTTCCACTCTCGGGATGTTTTTGGAATGAAAGACTCAGCAAAATATTTAGTGTTAGATGAAACAACTCCAACTTTATGATTATGGTCAATTCGACATGATATGTACTGAGGTTGTGAAAGCAGTTCAGCATGGAGAGAAGCATGGTAATAAATCTTATGAAATAAAGTTAGGCGAAAAATGCGACGTCGTGATGCTAAGGATGGGAGGTCAATACTACTTTTCATTGCCGTTACACTTGCCGTTCTGTTGTAATTTGATAGTATGCAACGGGCTGAATTATTCTGAACAAGTTCAAGTGCGGTGAGTAAGTTGTCGTGGCAAGGATCCCATACTGGTGTTGCATACTCTAGTTTGGATCTGATTAGTGTTTTGTATAGAAGAAGTTTTAAAGAAGACGGGGCTGAAAAAAAGTTTCGACGTAAATAACCTAGCATGCGGTTTGCCTTGTTAATAATGTATTCGATGTGTTTCGTCCAAGTTAAATTGTTGGTAATATGAACACCTAAGTACTTGTAAGAGGAAACGATTTCAAGTGGTGTATTGTTCAGGTAATATATAGGCATACAACTAGTAGTTCTCGATACACGCATTACTTTACATTTAGTGACATTAAGTTCCATTAACCATTCTTTGCACCAGTTGCTTACACTATTTAGATCTGACTGGAGAGAGTAGGAGTCGTTGTCAGCAGTTATTTCGCGAAAAATTACGCAGTCGTCGGCAAACAAATGAACATTAGAGGATATAAGAGAAGGCAGATCGTTAATGTAAATAAGAAACAAAAGAGGTCCAAGAACAGATCCCTGGGGGACACCAGAGGAAACCTGGCTGAATGAAGAGTTATGATTATTAGCTGAAACAAATTGCGAGCGATTTTCAAGGAAACATACAATCCACTTCATTATGGTGTCATCGAGTTGGAGTTTGCTTAGTTTGTGTAGTAGCAGCTTGTGGCATACCGTGTCAAAGGCTTTAGAAAAGTCTAAATAAACACAGTCAGCTTTTGATGATTGGTCTAAAATGCGATGCAGCTTGTGAGTAAAGGATATTAACTGTGTTTCGCATGAGAGCGATTTGCGAAAACCGTGCTGTGCAGATGTAAATGGTATCTAGCAGGTAATCAAATATTTCATTCTACAGTCAGTCAGGTTTTATGTTGACATAAAAAGTATGACATTTTAGGCCTTAAATGTGTGTGCAATTAGATCTTGGTTGCTTTCATTTCAAGAAAAGCACAGTAAGGTTTTTGATGTTGGTTCTGAAAGTGCGGCACATTAAACAACCCATTGAACCCAGCAGTCCCTTCACCAAAGTGATTGACTACACATATGCAGCACACCGAGATTTTAAAGTGGTATGCAAAAGGTTCCATTCATCTAGCGAACAATGTGTCTTGCTCTGTTTTTGCCGCCAGGTCATACCACTAGCATAAACAAGTTGCCACTGCCGCTGAATGGGTTAACAACAGGCATGCGCAACTGCTCGAGATAACCACATATGTCGCTACGAATCTGGCAACTAAAGGTGATATCAACACTGATGCAAGGGTACAAGCCAAAAAGACGCCGATGAGAGATGACCCCAGAACAATGAAAACAAGTACATGTAGTTAGCCCTACATTGACACAATTCAATCAAAAGCCACTGTACTTGCAAACACAGGGTAGAGGCAAAATCTACTCACCTCTTTTGATATGCCTTAACTTTGAATTTTTCTATGCATAAGCCACTTAGCTACATTTGGGGTACTGTTTTTTACTTCAAATAGGAAAAAATAAAAGACTGCTGTAGTGCTACAACACTTCTCTGAGAGTCGACTGTAAAAACAATGCTAAATAACCACAAGTAAAGAATAAGTTGCCTTGCACACATAGATAAGTTAATGCTGTTTATAAGAGAGTGATCACCTACATCTATTTGCTAACATTCCAAAAGCACAAGCAATTATCATACAGTATGAGCTCTTTAATTTGGCATTCACGTGACCAGAAGAAATGTCCAAATGAACCGAATGTAAAACTATTGACAGTATCAAAAAAAGAAACAAATGTCTGTTAAGTCAATACATTTTCATTTTCTTCATGAATACGAAAATACTGCACTTCCTCTGCATAAGAGCAGTGTAAAAGCTGCAGTATTCGTCATCCTGCAACTTCGTTATCAGTGAGACCGTGGTGCGAGACTGCCGTCCTTAATTAGCCCAAAACATGCTTTACACTCCTCCTTTATTATGTACCACAATGTTCACCTGACTATAGTTTTTTCACAGGTGAAGGAGACAGAAACTGATGGTTTGTTCATCATCATCATCATCAGCCTGACTACATCCACTGCAGGACAAAAGCCTCTTCCATGTCCTGCCAGTCAACTTGGTCCTGTGCTTACTGCTGCCACTTTATACTCACAAACTTCCAAATCTCATCTTCCCACCTAACTTTCTGTATGCTCCAACCCGCTTGCCTTCTCTGGGAATCCACTCAGTTATCCTTAATGACCAGCGGTTATCCTGCCTACGCGCTACATGCCTGGCCCATGTCTATTTCTTTTTCTTGATTTGATATTCTTGCCCCACCGCGGTGGCCTAGTGGCTAAGGTACTCGGCTGCTGACCCGCAGGTCACGGGATCGAATCCCGGCTGCCGCGGCTGCATTTCCGATGGAGGCGGAAATGTTGTAGGCCCGTGTGCTCAGATTTGGGTGCACGTTGAAGAACCCCAGGTCGTCAAAATTTCCGGAGCCATCCACTACGGCGTCTCTCATAATCATATGGTGGTTTTGAGACGTTAAACCCCACATATCAATCACTCAATTTGATATTCTTAACCCTTGTTCGTTCCCTGATCCACACAGCTCTCTTCTTGTCTCGTAAGGTTACACCTACCATTTTCCTTTCCATCGCCTGCTACGTCATACAGAGTTTAAGCTGAACCCTCTTAATAGGCCTCTAGGTTTCTGCTCCGTATGTAAATAGTGGCAAGATGCAGCTGTTATATACCTTCCTTTTGAGAAATAGTGGCAATATACCAGTCACAATTTGAGAGTGCTTGCCAAATGTGCTCCACACCATTCTTATTCTTCTAGTTACATAAATCTCGTGGTTCGGCCCTGCGGTTATTACCTGTCCTCAGTAGATGCATTCTTACTTTTCCTCTTCACTGCTTTGATGCTTCCTAAAGAACGGAGGAAGCGTCAAAGTGGTGAAGAGAAAACTTGGGTAGGCAAAAACCAAATGTATGCACTAAGGGACAAGGAAGGCAAAGTAACTACCAATCTGGATAGAACAGTTAAAATAGCAGAGGAGTTTTACAGAGATCTGTACTGCACAGTAGCCAGGACAACCACAACCATATAGTAAGAACTCGCAGTACCCCAGATGGCATCCCACCAGTAATGGCAAAAGAAGTCAGAAAAGTCTTGAAGGGAATGCAAAGAGGCAAAGCTGCTGGTGATGATCGGGTAACACCAGATCTGCTGAAAGACCGAGGAGAGATTGTGTTAGAAAAACTAGCCACCCTATTTATGAAGTTTTTCCTGACGGGGAGGGTACCAGAGTCTTGGAAGAATAAGAATGCTAACATCAACTTAATACATAAAAAAGGAGACAACAAGGACTTGAAGAATTACAGGCCAGTCAGCTTGCTCTCCGTCGTATACAAGCTAGTTAGAAAGGTAATTGGTAACAGAATTAAGACATTAGAATTCAGTTAACCAAAAGAACAAGCAGGATTTCGAACAGGCTACTCAACAATCAACCACACTCATACTATCAATCAGGTAATAAAAAATGTTCAGAATACAGCTAACCATAAATTACAAGAAGGCATTTGATTCAGTAGATATATCAGTCATGCAGACAATGTGGAATCAGGGCGTCGACAAAGCATATATAAACATCCTAGAAGAAATGTAAATAGGGTCAACTGCCACCGTAGTTCTCCATAAAGAAAGTGACAGAATACCAATGAAGAAGGGTGTAAGACAAGGGGATACAATCTCCCCATCGCTACTTACCGCATACTTACCGCAAGCTTACAGGAGGTTTTCAGAGGCCTAGAATGCGAAGAGTTAGAGATAAGAGTTAATGGAGAGTACCTTAGTAACCTGCGCTTCGCCGATGACATTGCATTGCTGAGTAACACAGGGGACGAATTGCAACTCATAATTGCTAATTGAGCAAAAAGGTAGGTCTTAAATCTAATCGGCTGAAAACGAAAGTAATGTTTGTTCATCACGACGTTTCAAATATGAGTTTTATTCCAGCATAGTGACCGCTACTGAAAGCTCTTCATCTTTAACAGCTTCTGCCATGTCTGAGTTCTGTGACATATCGCGCACAATGCCAGATTCACATGGGGACCAAACCGTGGTCGATAAGTGATGACAGAGATGCAGACAGCGCTGCATCATTTCAGTTGTCTGCAAACGCCGTTCTCACTCTCTTGTGTAGCTTTGCACTCGGCACATATCAAAGATCGTCCAAATTAACCGGGCCGTAACCAAATCTGACTGAATTAACAAGCGTTCAATGCCACTAAACAATGCTAATGGTGGCTAAGACCAGGAAACAGTGCTGAATTATCAGACTTTTTAAATTAACAATCTTTTACTGTACTTATTTTCAGTGCTTGCCAGTAAATTCACCAAAGTTTTCTGGGAAAACAAGCAAGAATGGTTAATACAAAACACTGGTTTAGGGTCATGACAATCCTCTTCCCTCCACACACACACATGTTGCTGCATATGGCATGCTCATATGTATGCAGGCTTATCTGTAAATTTAAATACTTTGATTTATGTGGGACAACAATTCAGTTGCTAAATGATCATAGTGTTTCAGTTTAAAGTCGCACTTAGGCTCACAGACGAACCCCCGCACATTTGAGAAAAATGATTCCATTTGGCTGCTTTGCAGTAAAGGCTTTGCATCAATAACCATGAGCAGAATGTTAATGAGACCTAACAAACAGACAATGACGTTAAGGAAAGTATAGGGGATGTTAGTAAAAGTAATTTTAACATGAATCTGAAGAAAGAAAATTGGACGAAAAGATAACGTGCTGCCTGCAGGGGCCAAACACGCAACCTTCAAATAACATGTCCAATGCTCTACCACTGAGCTACGGCGGCAGTCATCCCTCCATTTACTTTATAGGATATATATCCTGTTGGCATCACGTAGCACATGAACTTATTTCGAGCTGGCAGCTGACCAATAATCCCTTGCATACTACCTGAAGACATCAAGTCTGCCAGAACGAAACCCGCACAATGAATGAAGTATAGATTTAGGGGTTCATTTTATTTGTTAGACACAATATTGAGAATTAAGAAAAAATAATGCCAAGGAAAGTATAGGGGATGTTATTAGAAGTAACTGTAATGTGATTGTAAAAAAAAAAGGTGGACAAAAAGATAACCTGCCACCGTCAGGGACACGTGGCCTGTGGAGCCCATTATCCATAAGTAACCGTTTTTAAGACTGCGGTTTGTTGTGTCTATATCCTGGCATTGAAGCACACTCTCATGTAGCCTTTACCGTTTGACACAAGCAGACACAAGCGGAGCACTAGGGTACCTCTCGGCTAATTCAAGTGTCCGATTCCGAGCACAGGCCATGAATGTATAAGGCTCTGCCCAGCCTGAAGCGAGTCGTTGGTGGGGTTGATTGGTGCTGTTCTGCAGCCAGAAAGTTGAGCATGAACAGACAAGTCTTCAGCCTGCTTAACCTAAAATGCATCAGACATTGCAGTACCTTCTGTGCTAGTGCTCCTAACAAGTCTGCACAGAACTCTATGGGGACTACCATTCCAGTGGCTATTGGGCTCGAGGACATACCATGGCGCCACCATGCGGAAGCATTGCTGTGATGTGCGTAAATGGATTTCTACGCCGCCCTCCCGTGCGCAGCCACTATGGCGTCTCCTTTTTTTATGATTATTCTTGTGGCACTTCACTCAACGAAATCGGTAAAGTACGGCTGGTGCTTCTTTCCTGGCTTTACGAAGTGCAGCACAGCAATCTTACAGCCACAACCTTCCTGCTATGATTGTGGACAAACGTGAGAACCACGTGCCTCATTCAGAGTTGTAACACGCATAAGCAACTAGCCACGAAAATGACCGAAATAGGGTAAAATTAACTAAAATAAAGGAGAAAAAATTGGACTTCCGGGGTGTATCTTGACTCTCTGACAATTGAGACAACGGTGCACATTCTTGAATTTAATGATGGCAAGTTTCCCAACGTGTACACATCTATGTCTTATCTTAAATTATAACGTAATCGGACTCTTTGCACATTCATTTTTTATTGTGAGCGAGGCTCCCGTGCGGACACTGAAATGTTCTGCTTTTATGTGATCATTCATGGTCGGTGCTCATTTTAACCCTGTAAGCTCGAAATAAATACCACAACAACAAAGAAAGAGAGAGTTGACAGTGGCACAGCCAGCGGCCGTGACAGTGCTTTCACATTACGTGGTGCACTGTGGCACGCCGCCCTTTTACTGCAACTTTCCGGAATGTTTAGTCTACAGAAGTCTACAGACAAGAAACCAGAGCAAAACAACGCTGTCCAAAAATGAAAGCACTGTGAAGTCACGGTAAAAACAACTCATCCTACCACCAGCTTTCCTTTGCCAGAGCGAGGCAAGATCACATAATCCAACCATGCATGTCACAGTGATTTTAGCGCTCGCGCATCCAGTCTTGCGCTCAATACTTGCCATGCTCACCCCAAGGTTGCCCATAGGACAATGCTACCAAAAGCCATTTCTACTCTCCCTGCCAAAAAGTGGCATCTTTTCTGGGCACCTGGCAATGGTGCATGCCTGAAGTGTGGCAGTGTGGTAACATTCATTACAAGGTCCGTTCGATTCACTTGCACTAATCTGACCAGGTTCACAGCAATGCACAAAAAGTTGGGTATTTGCAGAGCTCGAGTTCTATGGTGCAGGCACCACACTACACTAGGCGAAGGGCCGACATGGTGCACATCTAACTTATGTCCGTTTAATGTACACCATGCAGGTAACCTTCAGAGATATCAAACTGAACATACAAGAGGTGTGAACACACTCTAAACTTCATAGAAGCAGCACACACATAAAGAGGGTTGACTGACACCTGTACCTAATTAATTGCTGCATTGTTAGTTGCACTGCTATCATGAATGCATATCTGTATCAAGCCAGCACAGTCAGTGTAGAGGGTGTAGGAAAATCGTGAACCAGCAAATCACATTTCTTGCATCATTTTAAGGGACACTAAAGGAAAGCAATAAATTAGTTTACACTGACAAATTATACTGAGAACTCTAGTGTGGTTAATTTAACCACCATAGGTGAAATATAGAGAAAATAAATGCCGTAAGTTACTTTTAAAAGGCCCCTAAACCACCAATATTTTTTTAACATTTCAAGTAAACACACGAATTGAGTTCAGCATGCAGTCATGACCAACAATGCCAAATGTGGCAGCGCTACTAGCCATGGACACGTCATAAAATCAAAAAGCAATCCCGTGCTCGTTTTTGGGATTTCAGTTTTTTTAACACGACACATGACATCAGCACCTGGTCATGTTGGCAGCACGAAGAATTTATTCATATGCAGCAGATAATGCGTACTACCCTCTCTGCCTGCCCTCACGCCAAGCAGGAGCACTCTGCGAATAGAGACGAACAGTGCAATAAAGCGTAGCGATGAAAAGAGTGAAACAAGTGAGGGCCGCATTTCTACCACCAAACATGTGTAACTCCACTATTACAGCACTACATTGAAAATTTCTCACAACAAGGTGCTCATTGTAGACTTGTGCACAGGTGCCACACCACAACCAAATTGCAACTTATGGGTTATTTTAAGGGCCCTTTCAATTTTTTGCTGAAATTTCCAAAGGTGATGTCACAAATTCCAAAGTGTCCTTTTCCTAATTTATCCACATTAGCTTAACGAAATTTCCTGGAAGTTGGTATGTTAAGGCTTTTAGCTCTCTCAGTTGACAATATATCTCATTCCTACCGGCTAAGGAGCATGTAGGCCCTAGAAGACGGCATAAATTTTATGGAGTCGCAGTGACTGGTGCATGAGCTCAAAAACGGTGCCCACCCACATTTTCTTTTAGCGTGTTTTCTCACTTACCAAGCATCTTCTCGTAAGCGTGGTGTTATTGGTATAAAAAAAAAAGTTACTTAGTGAAGTGAGAATTGTTTTTCTCCTCAGTGTCCTTTTGAAGTGGAAGACACTGTTGAGAGAACACCATTGCTGCCCCGCTGGAACGAGTGGCAGGGTGCAGCACCTTCTGAACTGCTTTAGGTGGATGCATGTAAACAAAACGAACCTGCAGACTTCTCGTTTTTAAAGCCACTTCAGATAGGCACACTCGTTCAGAGGTAGTGATTAATATGCAACAGTCTTGAACTTACAAAAGTTAATATTCGGGCTCCTGTGTTTGTATGCATCCATAAAACCAGCTCTGCATGGTGCGTACATGGAAGGTGCACGAAGTAATGTACTTGTTGTTGTTCAAGACACCCAAAAGGACAAGAGCCAAAGACCAACTTACAAGATCTTATGCCAGTAGGAGGAGTTGGAATGGCTCCCACCAGTATGATGACAGCGGCCATGTCTATTTTAAGGGACAGTAAACTACTTGTCAGGATACCTAGTTCAGAAATTCAATGAAAGCACCACTTGCTCTATATTTATAGCTCACCTTCACATTGCCAGGTGTAGGCAGAGATGCTTATCATACTCATTTGAAGAAGCTTCAACGAAGCATGTTTGAAACATTATGAAGCCTTTCAACGGTGCAGTTTTTCTTCTAAAAGGGGGGGGGGGGTAACATTACTCATCGAGCTCAGATGGAGCTCACGTGCCTGGCGGTTCGGACGTGGCAGCCGCCGCTGCTCCGCTTCGCCTGCCCCGCCGCGGTGGTCTAGTGGCTAAGGTACTCGGCTGCTGACCCGCAGGTCGCGGGATCGAATCCCGGCTGCCGCGGCTGCATTTCCGATGGAGGCGGAAATGTTGTAGGCCCGTGTGCTCAGATTTGGGTGCACGTTAAAGAACCCCAGGTGATAGAAATTTCTGGAGCCTCCACTAAGGCGTCTCTCATAATCATATGGTTGTTTTGCGACGTTAAACGCCACACATATATCTATCAAAGTAAACTATAGCTTACTCCCGAAGAACTTATCGAACATTACCGCTGGAGACGCTTCGCTGACAGCGGTTCTTGCTTGTCATTTCTGTAATTGATAGAAGTTACTGCTAGCTGAGCTTGCCGACCAGATAGCGGATTGCCACCTAATCACACCAGCTTCAATAAGAAGCCTTCACATGATGGCACAAATACTAGTGTACAGTTTCAGCTTGTTCATAAAAGACCGTTTTGCAATACCAAATGACTGTTGCACAGCAGCAAAAATGCTGGTAGCAACGTTTTTTTTGTTCAACATTGTATATATTGGCCGACGTTTAGCGCATAAAGCTGCGATTACATTTCTTATTCTTCTTATTTGCTGGGTCCGTTATCTATATATTCACCAACATGCAATCAGTTTTTCTTGAGCGAGAGACTCACTTGTGCACTTCAGAAACTCGTCAGAAGTATTGTCACGTGGTGGTGACCATGAATAAAGCGGCAGTCACTCTGGGAGAAAGGAAACTCACTTATGAGTTATTTTGCACTCTAAAAACCAAATTAATCAGAGTAAAAGTAAAGCACGCTGTACTCTGATAGGGGCAATAAGTGTCATCAGCCTTCAGCTATCTGATCATTGGCTGAAGGCGTGTTGTATTTATGCAGCATTTATCGCACCTTGAAGTGTTATCACTATAGTGCATGCGTGCTTGTGAATTAACAAGACTACACATACTGTGCGTAATTGGAATAATAATTGTAGAATTTTTACTCTTAAAACTATAATATGATTATGAGGAATGCTGAAATGGAAGGCCTCAGAAATTTTGATGATGTGGTATTCTTCAATGTACAATCAAAATAAAGTACATGCGCCTTTACCATTTCACCTCTATCGACATACGGCCGCCACAGCAGGATTTGAGCGTAATATTATCAGCATTCTGAGAAAATCTTCACGTTTCAAAATATTGTGGGTGGCTTCCTCCGAGCGGTCATAAGTTGTTTGTGACTTAGACCCAATCACACACAAATAAAAATAAAATAGGAGTGTGACAGCACAGTTGTAAGAATTTCGCAGGACGATGCCACTGTTCACGCTATTGCCACCTATAGCTACGATTGCCTGGCAATTATTAAAACTAAAAAATAGAAAGGACTAAATAAAAGAAAACAATTATAACTGAAATAAAAAATCCATTCTGTTTCAAGCATTCGTGGTGAATACGTTGAGACGCACGATACAGGTCAAACTCCTACACTCTAAAAAAAGAGCAAGTAAAAGGATGTCTTTTTGTCCCACAATAATCGCCATCTATACTGCGTTCCATCCTTGTGCTATCGCCCCGCGCCCGGTACATTCCGGTCACGATCGACATACCCATTATCAGGGTTACATTGCCTTCCCGATAGGAAAGTGGCAAGCGCCGAGTTTTCAAGAAAGGAAGTGCACGTAAGCCTGATGACAAATATTGTTGTGTGTAACGGGGTATATTTGCAGAGCAGAATGCAAAGCAGTCAGCAGCGTGTGGCCAAGCGCAGCAAGCACGAGCTTATGCTGATGGCGATGCCCCTTAGGCGCCGAGAAATGCCACTGAGGCCCCTCTTCTTCACTACAATCGCCCTCCGCAGAAAAAGGCGCCATCCTGGCGGATTAGGGAGAAGAAACGACTAATGGGTCATAATATGGCTTGAGGCGAGAGACGTGCACGGTGTCACGGCCGCGGTAGCGTAGGTCTGTGGATGGGATGATGGGCTCCACGATATAGTTGACGAGTGACGTTTGCTCTACAACGCGGTATGGCCTGATGTATTTAGGAAGAAGTTTTGCGGAGCGGCCAGGTGCAGTAGCAGGTGCCCGAAGCCATACCAAAGAACCAGGTGGAAAGTTTGGAGCCAAACGGTCCCCAGTCAGGCAGGATTGCTGCTGCCACTGGTCCTCCGTAGAAAAAGAGCGGGCAAGCTGGAGGCATTCTTCAGCATGTAGAGCAGCTTCGGACAGAATTGTACTTTCGGACTCATAAGGTTTATATGGGAGAATAGTGTCTACTGTATTTGAAGGTTCTCGTCCGTACAGAAGAAAGTATGGCGAAAACCCAGTAGTAGCTTGTACGGCAGTATTGTACGCGTAGGTGACGAATGGGAGAACTTGGTCCCAATTTGAATGATCAGAGGCGACGTACATCGACAGCATATTGCCAAGAGTACGGTTGAAGCGCTCCGTCATGCCATTCGTTTGAGGATGGTACGCTGTACTTGTGCGGTGCACGATTCGGCATTCGTTTAGTAATGCCTTCAAGGCGTCAAAAAGGAAGGCACGGCCTCTGTCACTTAAGAGCTTGCGAGGGGCACCAAGACGCAGAATGAAACGTTGCAACAGAAACGTTCTAACGTCACGGGCTGTGGCAGTCGGCAGCGCGGCTGTTTCGGCATAGCATGTCAGATGGTCTATCGCAACAATAATCCAGCGATTACCAGCTAGAGTTGATGGTAGTGGTCCGTAAGCATCAGCGCATGGCTCACAAACAGTTCTACGTGGTGCGCTCAACGGTAAGAGATTGTGCGATAAGAGCAATTCTCCCTGGAGCGGCCGTACTTGCTCTCTTACACCAGCATTTTGTAGAGTTTCGTGATGTCGGATCGAAAAGAGTTAGCTGTCAGCTGCAGCCTTCGTACTGTCACAGGGTCATGATGTTGACGAAGGCAGCAGCTGCTGTTTTCATTTGTGAACTTCTTATTTGGGCGAACCTGTGCCCAGAAAACAACATGTCACTATACAAGCCATACACGCTGTAGGCTTACAGCAGCAAACATAGAGCGTCAGCTGTCGATAATCCGCCTAGCAGAAGTGCGTCGGCATTTATACATGTGCCATTGAAGATTCAAGCGTTATCGCTAGTGGCTGCATAAGTTCCAAAACAAACGAAAGTACGCGTTGTGCGCGTAATCTCATCGGAAGGTTCTAAGATTATCTAGATTGTTCCCAGTCATTCCGGCGCGGTTTGCGCAAGGCAGCGTTACATGAGTAATGGTGCAGTAGAAAAAATAGAAATAAAGGAGCGCATGCGGCATTACCATAAAAACATTAGAAATTCTTTCAATTGCAGTTATCGCTTCATCGGTGAAATTTTTTTTTTTTTTTCAGTTTATACAGTTCGGCTAACAACTTTGGTGTTATAACATATATAGAGTCGCATAATGAGGTATGCATACAAATGCCACCTTAACAAGATTCTTGCATGAACCGAAATACGACGTGACCAAACTAATTTGATATGGAGGCGGTTGCGTAATTTGTATAGCCCTAGCATGTTGCGCTGTCAATAATAAACTCGACTAAATTTGGCATTGCACACGCAAATTGCCATTTAGGCACAGCTTGGCGCAGCAGGTCAGACTGGCACAGAATGGCGCAAATGGCGCAGCACTTCCACCCTTGAGGTTGGATGCTTCAGGAGGATCGAAGAGGAGAGTCGAAGGTCCGGGTCCCGAATTTGGCCCCTTACAAGGACCACCTCTGTCAACGGACACCCCTGTTCAAGAAATGGCCTCGTCAAGCCACCCAACACAGGTAACAATCCAGAACCTTTGAATTCCTGAGCCTTTTCACGGTCATGAAAACTAAGATGCGGAAGACTGGCCAGAGCAGTTTGATTGGGTAGCAAAGCCTAACCACTGGACCTCTGACGACGAGAAGCTATTCAACGGTTGCTATTCGCGGTTGAAGACAACGCTAAGACATGGTTCATAAACTGCGAGAGAACTTTGACAACGTGGGATGAGTTCTGCCGTCGGCTAATTGACAGCTTTGGGAGCCCAGATCGATGTGAAAACACCTAACGCCTTCTTGAATCATGCATTCAAAAGCCAAATGAAGGAGTCCCGATGTTTGCTGAAGACATGGTGCGTTTGTTTCACCGCGCGAATCCCAACATGCCCGAAGCTAAAAAGCTCAACCATCTTATGCGCGGTGTCAAAGAACAACAGTTCTCTGACCTATGCGCAATCCTCCGACAACATTGGACGAGTTTATTAGGGAGGCCACAGCAATCGAGCGGGTATTGCAGCAGCTGTACCGTCAATACAATCGTCTCATGACCAGCGCATCTGTAGGCGCTGCCGCTATGACCATGTCGTCCAATGGAGAGCTGTCTGCGCCAACTGATTCGGCAGATTGTACGTGAGGAGATTGCCAAAGAGAACGCCAGGCACACACCACCGTCGCAACCACCGTCGTAGCCGGAGGTCACAGTTGCCTCCGTCGCTTAAGTAGTGTGCCACGAATTCCGACAGGCGTTCACTTACCCCAATCCTCATACGGAAGTCTCCTACCAGCTGCCGGCATATAGCTACATAGAAGCTGTTCGTCGCCCGTTGTCTACTGAGCTATCGTACCAGCCGAACACATACAACTATGTGGATGCAGTTCGTCATCCGTTGTCCACGCCGGTGCTGCAATACCACCAACAACCCTTTATGACAGCCTGGACCCAACGAGATCCTGCCAGGCGACCGCCACTGTCGAAGACAGATATATGGCGGCCCGCAGATTGCCACCCTTTGTGCTACAATTGTGGGGAGCCCGGACATATTCACTGTTATAGCCCGTATCGGCCAGCTAGATACAGTATAAGCCAACCTGATGCTACTCACCGCCAGTTTGACGAAAGTTGTTCCTACTTTGACGACAGCCCTGCCAGCCGGCAACAAAGCTCCTCCAACCTGTGAAACCGCTAACCATCCCCAGCCCGTTTTTCTTCCCCAAGTCGCCGGAGTTTTGCTGAAGTCACCAGAAGTCGGTCTCCAAGCCCAGGACGGAAAACTAAAAGCAGCGACCTCCGCAGGGAAGGTTGCAGGTCCTCAAATTGCTGAAAATTCCCCATTATTGCCAAATGCAGACGACACTGACGAAAAACGTTATGCGGAGAACACTGTGACTGCCGACCTCACTGTGAAGACTGATGGGCAAGAAGTGACAGCTTTGGTTGACACTGGCACTGACTTTTCTATTATGAGTGAGCCACTGGTCAACAAACTCAAGAAAGTAAGAACGAAATGGACGCGTTCTTACATTCGGAATGCTGGAGGCCAGCTGATGACCCCTGCAGGCAAACGCACGGCAAGACTTGCCATCGAAACATGGCGTTTGTTGCCACATACATGATTCTACCAGGGTGCTGCAAATCGCTAATATTAGGAATGGACTTAAGAGATTACGGCGCCGTGTCAACATACCGAGACGGCGTGATAACATTTTCAATTGACCAAGACGCCACTCATGACGCACAACAACGGCGCAGGGTGTTACGTGTGGTTGACAAGAATGTGTGTACACCACCGTGATCATGCAGCCTTGTTTCGGTCAGCTGCAGAGCATAACGAAGAAGCACTAGCCGAGCATGCAACTGCGCTTCTCCTCCGTCAAGGTGTCGCAATTGCTCGTGGTATTGTCACCTTAGTCGAAGCGCATCCAGAGGTGCTACTGACGAAATTTATGAATTAACGCCGATACATCGGCAAAGGCACCACTGTGGCATACCTCGAGGAGCTCGACAACAGTTACGACTGTCTTGCTATGCAAGAGGAGGCAACGGCTCCTACACTAGCCCATGAACCTACTGTCGACATCGGACCAAGCTTAACTCCAACTGAAAGATGTCATCTATAAAACTGCTAGACCAGTTTAGGGACTGCTTCTCTTCAACGTCAGGAGTTCGTCAGACAATGCTGACTAAGCACCGCACCACTCGACAGAACCCATACTGTGTTGCCCAGGAAGAATGTGAGGCAATACAGGAGCAGGTTAAGAAAATGCTCAAGGATGATGTAATACAACCATCAAAGAGTCTTTGGGTGTCACCTGTGGTGCTCGGCAAAAAGAAAGATGGTAGCCTGCGTTTCTGCATTGATTATCGTAAACTCAACCATGTTACTAAGAAAGATGTTTATCCAGTGCCACGGATCGATGACTCTTTGGACAGGCTACGGCACGCATGTTACTTTTCATCTATGGATCTTAAAAGTGGATACTGGCAAATAAAGGTTGATGAGCGTGACCGTGAAAAGACCGCTTTCGTGACGTTTGATGGGCTTTACGAATTCAAAGTCCTCTCTTTCGGTTTATGCTCAGCCCCTGCCACGTTTCAAAGACTTATGGATACTGCTCTATCCGGCCTCAAATGTAAAACGTGTCTTGTGTATCTCGACGATGTGATCATTTTTTCCATCACGTTCTAAGAACACCTAAAACGGCTGCTGTCGGTTCTTCAATCCATACGATCGGCAGGACTCGCATTGAAACCAAAAAAAAAAAAAAAAAAAAAATGCCACTTTGGATTTGAAGAGCTTCAGTTCCTGGGACATGTGGTCAGTCATGAAAGCATTAAACTAGACCGGGACAAAACTGCTGCGGTCGCAACGTTTCCAAAGCCCACGGACAAGAAGAGAGTCAGATGTTTCCTGGGTCTTTGCGCCTACTACCGGCGATTTATAGCAGACTTTGGGCACGTCGCCTCTCCACTCACCCAGCTATGTTGCGTTTATATGAGGTGAGGAGCAAGAGATGGCATTCAATGAGTTACGGCAGCATCTACAATCTTCGCCGGTGCTCGCTCACTTTGATGAGAATGCACCAACAGCCAGACACACAGATGCTATCCTAGGTGCTGTTCTGGTCCAAAGTCAAGACGGTGCCAAGCGAGTGGTTGCCTACGCTAGCCGAACCTTGTCATGTGCCGAGGCCAATTACTCAACCACTGAGAAGAAATGTATGGCGGCCGTTTGGGCAGCAGCAAAGTTTCGCCGATGTTTATATGGCCGCGCTTTCCAAGTGGTAATCGATCACCACTCCCTTTGTTGGCTGACTAACATGAAAGATCCTTCTGGACGTTTAGCGCGCTGGAGCTTACATCTTCAAAAGTACATGACAATAGTCTACAAATCGGGAAGGCAGCATTTAGATGCTGACTGCCTCTCAAGATCTCCGATTCAATCAACAATCACAGAAGACGAAGAAGGCGGCCGCTTTCTAGGAGTTTTCCATGTGACTGTCATCTCTGAGCAACAGCAAGACAATCGGGAGCTGAACACATTGATTGAGGTGTGGAAAGGACGAGCTGCAAACGCACCGAGAGTGTTTTCGAGAAGTTTGCCATCATTCTGCTCGCGTAACGAAATATTGTACAAAAGAATTTCTCTTAAACAGGAAAGAATTATCTTCTGGTACTTCCCGAAGCTCTCTGCAAGGAAATCTTGCAAGCTTGCCATGACGAAGCCACCTCGGTTACACGCGTACATTGTCACGAATAAGAGAAAGCTACTAGTGGCCAAGGCTTCCAGCGGAGGTGAAGCATTACGTTAGAACTTACTTTGACTGTCAGCGACGGAAGGCTTCACCGGATACTGGGCTGTTACATCCTATTCTAGTACCCGAAACTCCGTTTGCACAGATTTGCATGGGCCTCTTAGGCCCATTACCAATATCAGATAATGGCAACAAGTGGATTATAGTCGCGACTCACTACCTAACCAAATACGCGGAAACCAAGGGGATTCCGAGTGGCACTGCAGCTGAAGCGGCACAATTCTTTATTGAAAACATTGTCCTGAGACACGGTGCCCCGCGGTCATCATAACGGACAAAGGAACTGCGTTCACAGCTGAGCTTCTATACACGGTGCTTACACTCAGTGGCACAGCGCATAGGAAGACGACAGCTTATCACCCACAAACGAATGGGCTCCCTGAATGTCTCAACAAGACTATCGCAGACATGCTTTGCATGTACGTCGACGTGGAGCACAATAATTGGGACAAAGTTTTGCCATATGTCACTTTCGCGTAAAATACGGCCCGTCAGAAAATGAGATTGACTCCATTCGAACTGGTCTATGGCCGCAAAGTGACTACAATGCTCGATGCTATGCTGCCCCATGGTTCCAATGATTCATAGACAGATGCCACAGATTTCACAGAGCGTGCCAAGGAAGCGAGACAACTTGCCCGGGTCAGAATTTACTCACGTAATGAACATACTTTTTTTCCTAAAAAAATCGGAGCAAAGTTGAAGGGTGTGTTTATTACGTGGGGTAAATTTTATGAAACTTTTTGAGGAGGAGCGAAAAATGCAGTAATGCAAAAAAAATTAGATTGCTTAGCTTTTCGCAATTGACATACAAGTGCACTGTTAGGAAACAGCTTCTTTGTAGCACTTTACTGATCTTCGGTGGTTGATTGTGCTATCTTCTGCGAACTGTCCCCCGGCCGCTTGCGCACACCATAAAAGCGTTTTGCAGCTATCCTTTCTTGCAATCGTTTAACCGCAATATATCCTGTGATCTCGAAGGGCACGCAAAAGCGTGCGCTAGGACGCTACGTTGCACTTTGCCAACTTCGCGGCAACCTCGCACGACGACCGTGACGACGCCGTTAACATTATAGCAAGTAACCAGCATTGCAGCAAGCTACCTCTGAAGCATGAACATGAACAAGAATACCGACAAAATACAGCCGCCGTCTCGCTTCTACATGAGAAGTTCCTCAAAGCGTGTATAACAAGTGAAGCGAAATTCCGGGTGCTACCAAGTTGCAGAAATCGCCACGGTTTTTTGTGGACCACAAGCTATTTTTTTCTTGTTTTCCAGAAATCTGCACGCGATAGCAACGAATGACCCTTCGCGACAGCAAATCCTGTTGTCATCGCTCGAAAGTCACGTGCACATGGTTGGACTTGTTCGTATTCGCAGGAAGCGATCGTCGGCTGGCGCGGGCAGCTTCGTGACCTTCGGTCGCTGGGTGCTTATCAGCTGTGATGTCTACACTCGCACAGTTCATGAACCCTGCTATGACGCACAAAGAAGATGGGGGACGTTGCACGCACCGATAGAAAGAAAAACTACACGGCGCGGCACGCGGCAACAGGCGAAGGGAGTGAGCCGAAGTTGCCGGGGAAGGGGGCGGTCGGCAAAATAATAAAAAACAAGAGATCCAACGGGTGAGGAGGCGCCAGGTGTCAATTAGCGGGACTGCAAAGGATGAATGTAGGGGGTGCGTTTATTACGCGGAGAAAAAAACTCCAAAATTTGATGGCTGAAGTTGTGGTTGCGTTCACTATGCGAGTGCATTCATTACGTGAGTAAATACGGTACATTCTGATAGTCTTTAGGAAATATTTCTTTGAACAAAATACAATCGTCAGCAAATAATTGAATGCTTATATCCTCAGGCACAATATCAGCCAAGTCGTTCATGTAAACTTGCACATAATGAAGTAACACAAGCATTTTTGTATTTAACACCATGAAACTGCAGTCGCCATGGCCCACAGCATCCTGCTTCACAGTGCGATGCCATGGCTGCCAAGTCACCACAGCAGATAAAATTCTACTAAGGGGGACACTGTACTTGAGAGGAAATGTCTGATATTTTCATGTGTTTAAAAAGAAAGTTCACAGTGTGGTTGAGTTGTTGGTGCTGATTTCAAAAATGTAATTACTTTACTCTAAGTCAATTAGTTTTTGAGATATCCTAAAATAAATTAGCTATTGTTTGCTGGTATAACACAAGAAATTTGTACTAGAGAGCTACTCTTGGCACATGCCTGGATACGCCACACAATGGTAGGAGTGCTTTTTTGATCTGATGATTTTTAACAAAGTTTGTCACACCTTAAAATTCAGTGTAGTAGACACACCCACTTTATGCTCCAATTTCCAGCAAGAATAAAATTTTTGACGATCTCATTTAGACATTCACACCTACCATTGTGTACACTAAAAATAGAGCTACATGTCACAACGAAAATGGCAGTCCTAGCCGCTCTGGAGGCAGAGATATCCTTTAGGCAAGTCTGCAACCACAGCAAAATTTTAATCCTGAGAATCATGCAAAAAACACAAGTCCATTTCGAGCAAACAGTAGCATGGAACAGCTGTTCATTTACAATAATTTACAAATCCAGCATTCTCAGTAGGACCAGGCATGTAGTCCTCCTGTTTTGAGTCACCGAAATGACGTTTTTTCAATGGCCGCTGCATGTTTTCTGCGGAGGCACGCTTGCGAGCTGATGCAATCGATCTGCGGCAGTCTTTTTCTGCCATGTGTTTTTTTGCTGGGAGTCCAGGATTGACGTTCAGTTCCTTCAGGATTGCTGCTGAGGCTGCTTCATTTCCAGCACTGAATTTTAACACAGCCTCACCCACAACTTGGATGGAAAGCAGTGACGCATGGCGGTCTTTAGCTGAGAGCACCCAACCAACGGAATGGAGGCTCTCGTTGCCATCATGGGCTTTCCCCCGCTGGCATGGTTCAAGAAGCCTTTCATCCGACAAGCGTTCGTAGATGGGCAAAAGGGCCTTGCAGACATGAGGTGGCAAGTTATAGTGATGCTTGGGGATTGGCTCGCCTATTGCTGTGGCTGCATTCAGGCAGCACCAAAAATCTTTGCCTGTTTGGTCACAAACTGTGGTTAGACACTTCGTCATTAGAGGTGACATGGTGATAGGTTATGACAGCTCTTTCCATGGCCTTCGTGTCACCTTTATTGGTCTTCAGTGCCAAGCCATAATAGGAAGTGAGCGTGGTAACTAGGCAACCAAGGCTCTCCCTTCCAGTCCCCCTTTTGCTTAGTAATGAGGTTACATAATGCTGTGCCCATTCGTTTTCCAACATGGTTGACAGCCTTCCTTGTTGAATGGAATATAGCCATACACTTTGGCCTCCTGCTGTGCGAGAAAGGTGAGGCTGTCACCATCTCAAAGTATTGTTGTATACCTGAGGTTGTATTTTTCCAGGGATCTCTGAAGAAGCATTAGTCCAGCTTGCACTTCCATTTCCCCAGATCTTTTGCTTGAGTTCTTTTGGCATATGAGGCTCTCCTTCCACGACTGGTACTTTGCATTCCCTTCTTTCGGTCCCCGTTTGCACGCAGTGCAAAAATTACTTAGTACCACATAGTCAAGGACTAAACTCGTGAAAAGTTCTACAGCGCCAACACAGATATGGGATGAGTGTCCATGCGTCATCCACGAACCAACGGAGGAAACGGCAGTGTTTCCTTGGTCACCGAGCTTCAGTTTGTTGTAAAGATTGAAAACAGTGAGCGCGCTTTCTGATATGCATTTATCAGCCGCTGCAGTCGCGGCCGACGTCCGCTTCGACTTTAGATGTGTCTGCTATGTCTTGGTATGCATGCTTCGGAAAGACACATTCATTGTCACAAAAATGTCATTCAATGCACTCTGCTGACTGCCAGTGCTTTTCATAGCACGTGCGACAAGAATGTTCACGACAAACGGGTTGCACGATTTTCCGTTGTTCATGCGCGGCAAACTCCACACCGGCGCTTTATCACCACAAATCTCGCACAACGTAACAATCTTTAACCTCCTTAGTCCCAGGAACGCACCAATGAAAAAAGCTTTTGGAAAACTGTATTATATGACTCCCTGCCCTTAAAAACAAATGCAGAAAAATTATTAATTCAAAAAATTGAACGGTTGTCTCAAAATGTGATGGTACCCATTTGCGTACTCCTGATCTCTTGAAGTTTCTAAGATTGAGTGCAACAAAAATATCGGACTGAAATGACTTTCAATATAGTTTACAAGGGGTCACGTTAAGGAATGCACTAGAGATGATGTCGTTCACACTACATTAAGAAAAAAAAAACTTTCACTTATCACGAAGACGCATCCAAGCGCTCGTTCAGTACTCAGTCATTTTCTTTCGCTTGTTTTGCAAATATGACCAGACACATGGCGCCACTACTCAGGGCTTCGTGAAAGCAATTCCTCCTTATTGTGCCAAGACATATTTGGACACACAGATATCAAACTGTGATGATCTGTAGCCTTTAAAACAATGATACACAATCGCATACCCAGAGACCGAGAAGGTTATGGCGAGGCCATATTCGTGCTCACCTAGGCACACTAAAACATTGCCGCCGCACTCTTTCCACTCGAAGTTCGACTGCATACCGTTTAGAGCGTCAAGGCTCACCTAAGCGAAGTGTGTATCTATCACATGTGAGCCAGCCACGACGTCGTCCGTGGCAGTGTCGTTTGCACAAGCAAGCAGATCTGATTTTCCCTTAGTAGCCGGCGTTGATGAAAGGTTTGGTAGTTTTACAGCGAAAGCTGTTATGAGATCACAAGACAAGTGATGCGCGGTGCCGTAGTTGTCCACCACCGCCCCCGCCGGTGTCTGTAACCACTATCGCATGAAACAAGAAAAAAAAACTCAAATAAAAACACCAAGAACATAGCAGCATTCGAACCCAAGTTCACTGCATGCTAGCCCAGTATTCTACTGCTGAGCCACGCCGGTGCTTGGGACTCGTTCACAAACTTGCCTTAGGCACACTTGATGTCGCGAAAGAAATCACGTTAATATGAGTAATAAAGCGTTTTAATAAAACTGCAACCAGACGCCACACAATGTGAATTGCGTAATGTGCATTGTGTGATGTATGTAATTGCATACTCATTATGCAATTCACATTGTGTGATGTCTGGTCGTCCAATGCTCCAACCCATTACAAAAGCTTGTTCTTCATCACCTATTAACTGTGGCAAATATCCACTTCAGCCGTAATTCTTCATCATTGTCAGCCACTGATTGTAACAGAAAATTCGTTGAAAGTGTTTAGCAGATGCCACGCTTCTTTGAAGAATGACAAAAAATAGCATAGTGAATGCCAGCCTACTACTACACAAAAATTATGATTACTTATGGCATAGTGGGTACCCAGCAAGTGTGCTTCTAGTATTTACCCAGAGTGTTTATAAAAGACTCTGAAAAGCTGCTCTTCCAGTTTTCGCTGTGACTGTGTGTTCCGTGCAGGCCTAGCAATTTTTTTCTTCGGCATCCTTTTCAATTATCAGTAATTCACCAGGCTTCAACATGATGGTGTCGCACCAAAACGTTAATTGTACGTCATTCCTGTTAGAGCCTCCTTCACGCGCTAGGTATAACCCACAGTCGGTGTTCTCAGCAGCTTCTTCGAGTCCACTCGCCACGGGAGGCGAGTCGACATCTGAAGGTGATCGGCTGTTCCTTTGAAAGTTGTACACCTTTTGTTTTTTTCGTACGTCCGCCAAACTGGTGCTTTGTAGCCAACTTCGGCATGGTTGTGCGCTGCAGCCGCATTTTCCGATGCAAACAGCTGCAGCTTAAGCAGACAACTGTGCAAATCTGCCAACGGCGTGTGCGCTCACTGTCATGTACACTAGTAGACCAATAAGACCGCACATCAGGTCTATATTTTCGCGGGCTTTTTCTTGGTGGCCACTTGGTGTATGCAGTAGCAGTGGTGTGAAAAATAAAAAGGAAACGAGGCTCTTTCGAACGTGACCAAGATGGCCACGATCAGACACGTAAAAGGGCAGATGCGTGTCCCGGAAAAAAGCCCATTTTTGTGCATCCATCGAGGAATATTCTCATCACATGCATAATATAAAATGCTACCACGGCTAAAATATCAAATCAAGACACGTGAAAATTCACCAGATTGTGCATCGGTCACTACAGAATCCGAAAATAACATAAAAAAAATGACTTGTTTTGACCTCCCCCTTAAAGCAAAAAGATTGTTGGGAAGTAGTGACGTGTTCTATAGCTCTAAGAACTTGCCTCTCATGCTAACTGCACGTGGCTTTTGCTGGACACAGGGCAGACAGAAATGCGCAGGGCACATCGGTGAGTCCTCCTTGACTGGCAATGGCAATGTTTTCAGGCAGGACATATGGTAGAATGTGCCACACTGTTCCATGGAGCATTTCTGAGTGGCCTCTGTGCGATTGCACACAAGACATGGGTGCGAACCTGGCAGAGAAAAAAAAAAGGATGCAGAGCAAGAAAAGGTGGCAGTCGAAACAGCATATGTGACACCCTTCAAATATATAATAGAGACACTACATTGATTTAGAATGATGAGGTGTTTTTGTCTCCTCGAGAACTCAATTATAATCATTGATGTCTCGTACCAAAGTTACACAGCTGCATTCATTCATTGTACAGAGCCTCATGCTATTTGATAAATGTGCACCAAAAGACACTGCTGACATGTCCATCTTCGAGGGTGAAGCCTTGTACAATACAGTAATGAACAACACAGCCATGTATCAATTAAACAACACTTTGAAGAGCTCAAGTTGCAGTGTGCACGTATATTTCATATTTTGTGTGTTTTTTGCATGCTTTCCTTTCTTTCACTGAAAAAAAAAAAAAAAGCTACTAGGCCTAATCTCAGCAAAACATAAATGCACGATTCAAGTGTTGCTTGAGGCAAGGTACAACATAAAGCCAACGCCTTACCAACTGAAGCAAAGAGAAAAAGTTTGCTAATTTAAGGTAAGTAATAAGTACTTAGTCATGAAAAAAATACAGGTATGTACATACGACTAGCACTAATATACAACAAGAGGACTTCCTTGAGCACATTATATATTTTAATTATTTTTTAAAACCTTTGTCCTAGTTCGCTGCGATACTGTATGTGTGTGGGTGTGTGTGTGTGCGTATATATATATATATATATATATATATATATATATATATATATATATATATATTACTACTGAAGTAGTACAAACTGCTTATTATAAGTTGATTACATTAGTTCCTTAGGTGCATATTAAAAATTCCAGATGGCCAAAGCTTACATTGAGCCTTCCCGTAGTGTCCCTCATAGCACACTGTGCAGGTGCGCACGTTAAATCTCTCAAACCTACTACAGCAGCTTAGCAAATAGGGTGTAAGGTTGCGAAGCTCGAGCATGCGGGTTCAGATCCGAGCCACGATGGCTGCTTTTTGATGGGGGTTAAACGCAAAAAAACATCTGTGTGGTTTTATTTTGGTGCACGTTAAACCCCAGGTGGTCAAAATTAATCCAGAGTCCCCCACTATGGCCTGCCGTGTAATCACAGCGGTATTGGCACATAAACGCCAGCAAATAAGTACCTGTATCGCACAAGCCCAGAGAGTGGCATTAAATTCATAATGCCTCAAGATTTAACTGCATTTTCACAGGACCAGAGTGCAAACCTAACATCATTTGCCTTAAAGCCATCTGTCAATTTGTCAATCAATTGACAGATGACTAACTGCAAAATGCGTGTTCTTGATTCAAGAGCTCACCGAGTGCAGTACAAAATTATTTGAAATGGCATATACTGGGCAAAGAATATTTTATACATGACATATAATAACATGACAACCTCATGTTATTCTGCAGTTGCACTATAGTGGGATTCAATTCAAAATGGCATCCACTTTGACATGACAGCCACAATGTTACCTGTGGGCTTCAGATTCAACATGCAGTGGCCAAAGCTACTATGGTTGGCTACAACATTGTAAAAGATGAAAACAAACAGCCAATGGCACCTACAGTATGCTTAATGTTACATTTCACTAACCTCGAATACGGATTACACTTGTTAAAATTAGTATGTTTAAATCAAATCCTTAAAATTTCTTACTGTAGTAGTTGCTGATATCGACTTTATAGCTCC
This sequence comes from Rhipicephalus microplus, assembly GCF_043290135.1. Lineage (NCBI taxonomy): Eukaryota > Metazoa > Arthropoda > Arachnida > Ixodida > Ixodidae > Rhipicephalus > Rhipicephalus microplus. Next base: position 75,996,566 of record NC_134710.1, read on the forward strand.
AATGCCATTAAATTTAGACCTATGGCAACTGCATAAAAAAATGTAATTCAGAAATTTCACTACTGCATGTAACTTCTTGTGTCTGTGTAGCCCCGCCACGGTGGTCTCGTGGCGAAGGTACTCAGCTGCTGACCCGTAGGTCGCCGGATCGAATCCCGGCTATGGCGGCTGCATTCTCGATGGAGGCGGAAATGCTGTAGACCCGTGTGCTCAGATTTTGGAGCACATTAAAGAACCCCAGGTGGTCGAAATTTCCGGAGCCCTCAACTACAGCGTCTCTCATAATCATACGGTGGTTTAGGGACGTTAAACCCCACATATCAATCAATTGTGCCTATCTAGCATGGGTGTAACGGTTGCAGTGTCAAAGCTGAAATGCAACTTCCTCAACTAGGGAAAGGGCATGGCACCCCAGCAATTACAGCGACTTTCACGCTGTTCCACAGATGCATGCTTACGATGAAATAGCCCATTTATGCACACGTTCACAGAATCACTTCTGCTAGTTTTGTATTTTACTGAAAAATTTATACGAGTTTCCATGTACTTCACTAACTTGCCTGCTGTTCTCGAAAGCTGAATGCACAGTGAACATCAGCATGGTGAAACTGTACGATTAAGCCCCGGGTTAAAATCTGATAAATGTTAGGATGCAAACAAAGTCAGGCCAAAAAGAGACTTTTTATGTAAGGAAAGAACTGTCGTCCACCCGTTGCATGGCAATAAAGATACGAAGGACATCCACATGAACTTCATAAAATGGAAAGTCACCTAGCTGACGAAAATTACTCCTAGTCAACGATTCATCAAATACTACCTAGCTGCCGCATCAGCAGGGAAACTTTCTTTAAGTGCAACCTGCATTTATTTCCTTTGACTTATAATACAAACAGGTGGATGACAGCTTTTCCTTTCATGAACCTTCCTCCATCTTGTGAGCTTCCACACAACTGATGTGCCAACTACACACAACTTTGGGGGTGCTTCAGAAGGTGAACCAGCCCGCAGGTAAAGATGGGCAATCGCTGTGGGTCAACTGATGAAATGCACGGGCCAAAATTCCATTTCATGTGTCTTGCAATAAAGCCACATTCCACTTTCAAACACCCTTTGCACATAGTAAGAGTAGCATTCTCAAATGAATAAACGTGCATTTTTTAAAGATCATTGACAGTGCCAATAAAACAATTAACTTGAAAATATATTTGCACAGCGCAAGACTACGAGTAGTTACGACTTGTAGTATTGCGCTGTGCAAATATGTTGATTCGTAATCACCAACTAGCCCAAGCATCTGTCTTATTAACTTGAAAATGGTCTCAATGCTGCAGCACTGAGACCATCTAAGGCCAAGGTTAAGGTAAATAAGTTACGCTTGTAATAGTCAACTCACCAGCGGTGCACTCGTCACAAAGAAAGGCATCCGGCGGTTGAGTGATGCCAATGCAGCCCAGGTGGAAGCTCATCCCGCATGTCCCTGTACAAGTCAGCGTGGCGCCTGACGCTCCGCAGATGAGACAGTTTTTTTCTGTCGCCTCCTGGTCGACGCCATTCTCCTTGGGCGGATGTTCCGACTTCAACTTCTTCGATGGCGGATCGTAGTATTTGAAGGTGAGTTGAAGTTTGCGTTGGGCTCGCGTCATTTGCATGGCGGCAACCGCTTCCTCAACTGCTACCTTCCAGTCATCTCGCTTGCGAGGAGGCACGCCATGCGGTACGCGTCCTGAATCAATCAGCTCCATGAACTTCTCGAGCCCTTCGAAGGGCAGCGTGCGATTCGGCTGCGTCCAGCCATGCTGAACCGCGGTTCCGAAATACTGAACGTGGTAGATGCGTTTATTTCGGACCACTTTCGTGTGTGTTCCACTCACCGGGTCATAAGAAACCATAGTAGGCCAGTGGGGATGATTGCCTACTTTTACCCACAGCAAGTCTCCCACGAGATACTGCGATGACTGGGTAGGTTCGCTCGCAGCCGTCGAGACGCTTGTCGGCGTCTCGCCGCCATGTGACGGGGACGGCGGGCTGTGCGACGGTGTTCCCTGTTTCGCACGGTTGTGCGATGAATACCCTCGAACTATGGGAGTGTATTCCATGCAAGGGTTGACCTTGGGTTTTCGCACTCTTCCGAATTTGCTGCGCCGAGCAATGTGGAGGCGCTCAGGGTCTTGCTGCGCCGAACTCGGGGAGACGCTCGATGTTGGACTATCAGAAGATGTTCCAGAGCTGTCCAGAACAGAGCTGTCACTCTCATTCGGTGTCGATCCATTAGTAATATGCGATGAATGTCCGTTTTGAGCTTTGGTTTCTTCGAGATTGTTACACTCAGCTTTTTCCTTCATGCTAAGCTAGGAGATCTAGACGCGAGTCCTCAGAGGCCACAACGCATAGTATCGGCGAATCGACGCACTCAACAAGCCTTTTTCCGCCTATTTTACAGAACGCAGAGCGACAAGAGCTTTGCTTCACAATACAAGGATATAAATTAGGTGAAGTATATACCTAAACAATATATGCATGCTCAAAAATCGTTTGCTCACGCAGTTGAAAGCGCTGACAATCTCCAACGTTTTCTGGTGCAAATCGCGCCAAAAAGTGAAGCTGTTCATTGGTTACACAGCAAGAAGTAAAAGCCAAAACGCCAACAGCGCTGCAGTCGTCAACGACGTACTTTTATGCACGAAGGAAGCAAGTGTACTTTACAACTAAAGTTAAACAATGTATTAGACTTACAAATATAGCTAATTATAGCGTTTATTTGATTGGCAGCAAAGAAAACAAAAACAAATTGGCTTTTATAACAATTGTTTGACTCGCTGGGTCGACGCTGGCTACGCTAGCTACTGCCCCGCCACTACTAATTTGCTATAATATGTTTGTGCTACTCTTCACTACAGTGACTCTGTTAACTGTTTAAATTGACAGAGTCGTACATAGTTAACAGAGTCTGCTCACGCCTGCAAATGTTACAATGACCGACTCTGTAGGGGCTCTCTTCTTTTTTTTCAAGACTCGTGAGCATCGGTACACTGATATGGCCCTTGCAGCTGAAAACAAGACCTCTGAGGCGCACACTGCAGGCTCGAATCCACACCATGAGCTAGGCCTTTCACAAAAGCGAGATGAGCCGGAATAAATGGGCTCACCGGTTGAGATGCAAACACGGTGCACTTTAAAAGGTCAGAAATGCAGGCCTGGGCCGTGGAGCAGCACCGGGCTTTTTCCAGAATTAAAACTCTCTCCTATGCTTGGCAGCGAAATGACCACGAATATTTCTTTTTTACTTTAAAAACTTGGCAACCAATATAGTGGCAACTGTTACACTACACGGTCAACATACATACGTTGTATAAATCTATAAAATTGCGCAGGCCGAGATTCAGTACGGGGTCGCCGGAGAACGGTTGTGCAGCGTGAGCAGTCAGTTTGTTCAGTCGAGAAACTCGCTATAGCGGCAAGGAACAATGCCGCGGCATTGTTTCTTGAAGGCGAGAGCGCTTTCTCGTTCCCTGTGGTAGATGAGAGCTCATTACAGAACAGAGAACTTTGGAAGGAAAAGATGCAACTGCTGCACCATATACGGCTCAGAGCCATTCATCACAGAATGATTGCGTGGTTCTTGAAGAAGGTAATAAGGCACCTAATTGCGCAGTGCATCAAGCATTTGTTTGTTGTTGTTTGTGGTTCTGTGGAAAAAGACGCTTATTTCTGCAGCCCTATCTATATAGCACGGCGCGCGCCGTTCGCGCTCTCTGCCCACACGGCGAGCGCCGAGGCGGCGACGTCCTCTATTGCGCTAAGCAAATGTACCATTATAACCGAAGACGATGCACGCTGACACGCTAAGGTAGTTTGCTCCTAAAACTTTTTGTATATACATCGTAGTGGCATCGAGAGTGTACCTAGAGGAAAAGGTAGCATTCTTTCGAGGGCGGGTGCCGGAACCAAGGCAGCTAGCCAGAGGTGCGGTATGGGTGCAATTATTTCCTCTTTTTGGTGGTGGTGGTTGTGGCTAGGAAGAAGGCACCTGATTTCTGCAGCCCGGTAGGGAGCATGGCGCAGTGCCTCCTCTTTTTGAGCCGCTTCCTTGAGTAGGATAGCTGCACTTAGGGGAGTAGGGTGGCTTTCTAGTCATGGTAATAAGGGCTGCAGCGCGAGCACTAAGGTGCTAGAAGAAACGTGAAACGAAAGGCGAGGCAAGGAAAACAAAGAGGACAGACAACACGAGCGCTGACTACCAACTGAATTTTATTATTCGCAGCACACATGATAGTATATACAACAGGCAATCTATTAACATCAAACGTGAGCAACGTGACATAGTCTGGGGAAGGGTATGATAAGATGGCTAACCCTTATCTAAAAGCGTGAACTCTTTGTCATGCAAGGCCACCGAGGGTTGGCTCACGCATCCGTCACATGTTTTCTAATCAAATACGCCTCAGCTATTTCACGAGTTACTTTGTCCATGTGGCAGTTGGTGTTGTTTACATGCTTCCTTTAACGTGCGGTCGTTGTTATATAGGCCACACTGGGCGGTGCATTAATAAAAGGTTAGGAGAACATATGAATGATGTATGCAAAGGAATTAGTTGAAACCTCGTTCTGCACTGTAAAAGCTGCGAGTGCCAGCCTCGATTTCCGGGCGTGAGTGTGCTGGTACGCCACATGGACAAAGTAACTCGTGAAATAGCTGAGGCGTATTTTATTAGAAAACATGGTGACGGATGCGTGGGCCAACCCTTGATGGCGTTGCATGACAAAGAGTTCGCGCTTCTAGATAAGGGTTAGCCATTTTATCATTGTACCTTCTTTTTATCATACCCTTCCCCAGAATATGTCACGTTGCTCACGTTTGCTGTTAATAGATTGCCTGTTGTATATACTATAATGTGTGCTGCGAATAATAAAATTCAGTTGGTAGTCAGCGCTCGTGTTGTCCTCTTTGCTTTCCTTGCCTCGCCTTTCGTTTCACGTTTCATCTAGCACCTTCGTGCTCGCGCTGCAGCCCTTATTAGCATGTATTTCAGCCAACTAGCCCAAATAGCCGTTTTTCTAGTCATCCCTACCTTCGAGCGCCGGAAAGCTCCAGTACCTGCAAGGGCGCGCATATATATAACTGGCACTTTTTATTATATTTAAGATAACCCCCCTTTCGCATAGAGTTCTTGACTAAGAGGTACAGGCGTTCCTTCAGCTTTGCTCCCTGGCTCAGCCTCCTGGAGCTTACGAGAGGCGCCGGCTTTTAGGTTGCTTATAATGTTGTTTCATTACATAAATGTGGGGTTCCTAAATGTTAGACAGATGGGCAATTTCCTGAACTTCCAGTCATTAGGAATTACTCAATACTTCACAACTGGGGTCCTAAAAGTTGGTCATCCTTGTATCCCAAAACAAAGCTACTCTTCATCAATGAAAATGTTGGGAAAGCATGTGGAGATCTACAGAAAAATAACTATATAAAAACAGACAATAATAGTGAACAATTGCATGTGCTTTACCCATACCAAAGCAATGGTATGCGCACACTTTACACTTTGTGCAATTCACCATATACACACAAAGCAACGTATCACAGTATACTGCATCTCTAATACTTGCTTAATAGTGAGTCAATTGATCAGGCATTGGAGGAATTTCACACATTTGCTTCATTACATCATCCCTAATGTGCTGCCCTTTCAGCTACACCACATAGCGCCCGTTTTGTGGTGTATTTTTTTTCTTGTTGACCTGTGCACTGTCATAATCCAGCTACAATATACCTCTAACTTAAGAATACAGTAGAGTCTTATTCAATGGAACTTGAAGGGACCAGAAAATATGTTCTATTTAGTAGGAGTTCCGTTTACTGAATGATGACCAGGGAGGAGAATGCAAAAATGAAACCAACTTTCTTATAAGCACTTTTTCCATTTTAGCAGCAGTTTTCTTTTAACGAATTTTCGTTTACCGAGTTATTTGAAAGGGCCTAAATGCTGCTTGGTGGGCTAATGAAGTGTTTTACTTACCTGGCGTTGCTCCATTGTTCTTAAGGTGCACTTTTTTTCTAATGCTAAGTGTTAGCAATGTTCTTGTCTCACCTGAACAGTTTCCCACAGTGCACTTGTTTGCAATTATACCAACAAACTAATGCATGCTTTCCACACCAAATATAAGGGCAAGCACCTTGCTCAAGATGCAAGCGGTCTCCCTTGCATCACATGCGACTTGTCATGCAACTGAATCCTGGACCACAACTGGTGGGAAACACAGTTAGTGATGGATACTAATAGGGAAAGGCATTCTTTATTGACGAACAAATTGATGCAAATTACCAAAGCATACTTCAATTGGAGGACCAACAGAGTGCAACATCCATACTGCTGCTACAGCTGTACTGAAGAGTCATTGAAATGATTGCAAGGCGTGTTGCCACAGGTGAAGCAGAAAAGGCCACCCTTATCCTGAGCAGGTGCCACACTCAGCATTCAACGGGCTTTATCTACCAGGGCTGCACATAATTTATACACTGCAGTGAACTGTACTGAACAACAACTAACACAGACAAGTACAAATCAGACAATCCCATTTGTGTTTGAGTGTGTATAACAGACAGTCATCCTTGAGAGAAAGTCATTAAAAAAAATATGCAGCCAACGCCCAGTTCACCTACAGCCAAATACACCATAAAAAGTGCTAAGGGCATTTCTGTTGCACAAGTGGACTTAACAATGCCTATATACTAAAAAAAAATGATCGTGTAAAATTTCGCTCACTTTTGTGCTGTGTGAAACGGTGAGTGCGCAACTGTCCACAGCCACTGCCTTGCAGCCAAGGAGCACAACCTAAATTCCACAGTGCATTCAACAGGTCTCCATTGTACGGCAGGCCAGTGTCATCGCACACAAGAGTGCTACCGATATTAAAAACAGATAAAAAAACTGAATAAAGCTACAAGTTATGTGAAATTATGGAAATGACCCTGAGTAAAACCTTTGAACATGTCCTTGCTGATTGGCATTCAAAGAACACTGCCTTTTTTCTTGCAAATAAAGGAACAGAGCACCTATCTGATAAAAGAAAGATAAAGTCAAAATGTACACACTTCAAATATCTTTAGCATAACACATAAAAGGTACTAGGGAAGAGGTGGCTGTGCAGCACATCTTACATGTGTGGAAAACACCATTGTCAACAACAAGACTAATGTTTCTTCATGCAATGGTTGGCTTTAAAACAAAGCGATGAAAACTAAGTTGCTGCACCACTTTGATATGTGTGCTTGAGACCATGTCACTAGTGGTATCAACAACTATGCGAGCTGTTTGCCCAACAAAGCCATAGCAATACAACCCTGCTGCCTTTGTTAGCAATAGTAAAAAAAAAAAAAAATTACTGCTGAAGTTGTCTTCACTTAAGTGCAGAAGCATCATGATCAACAGTATATATAATATTCTGCACTTAAGTGACTCACTAAACAGCAGCAAAGTAAGTGACCAAGAGATGACAATTTATTCGAGGGAGTCACAAAACAGCTAGTTTACCATGGTCGACATATTTACAAAAATGTAAATGGCACAATCACAACTCCACTGAAACACACAGAAGGTAGGGATTGCGGGGATCTGGCACAGGTTAACTCGCAAACGTTCCTGCAATTACAAACAAAACCGAACTGCCATTTCAGGACAATACACACAAGGTTTGGATGCAAATGGTGCCACATAACTCCACATCAGGAGCGTCAAATAAATTAAGAGTAGTCCGCCAAAGCTAGGAATGTCATGACTAGCGTTGCACAAACAATTCACCAAACAAGGGTCCCTGAAAGGTTTGGGCTCAGAGTGCCATTGGGTGCAACAATTATGCCTGGAATACAGGGTCTGCATAGTCTGGGAGAGCTCAGCTGGGCCGGGATCGTGGCTTCCTGCGAAAAGGGAAGCAGCCCCGGCGGTCCTCGGCCGGGGGTAGCTCCCAGCAGAGGTCAGGGGGCCGGGTCTGGCTCGGTCCAAACACGTTGAGCTCCTTGAAGCACTCGGTCTCAATCATCTGCATGCACACAACCACAGTCGGCACTTACCACAATGATGCTTTCAACACTCACCTCAGTTTGCCATGGTATGGACACTGAGCCCATGTTGAACTGGCTATAAAAGGAGTCATCGCTAGCATCCAGGTTGACTCCCTTGACAGTGGAGAACTGCTCTATGTCCAGCACATCTTTTGCGTACACTGCATGTGGCTGCAAGATAAGTTTAGGGGGATGTCAGTAATAACCTACACTTTCAGTGCACCTTGCTTAACTCACATCGGGCACGAAAGGTGGCTCAAGCATGCCTGCCTCCAGTCTCTTCCAGTTAAGGCTTTTGAAGAAAGGGTGCCGTTTTACCTGAAGGGCACCTGCGCGGCCCTCCTGACAGCCAAGTCGGGATGCAGGGCTTTTTGCCAGTAGCTGCTGGCAGCAGTCCTTGGCCTCCTCACTGAACTTAGCTGAGTACTTCTCCCGCTCTTCCTTAACTCTGCGCTCAACTTCTTCACGTTTCACTTTCTCTTTGCGTGCCCGAAAGGGGGCTTGGCCTTCAAGCATTTCATAGAGGAGACAGCCCAAACTGAACCAATCAGGGCTGTAAGTGTACCGCTCATTGTCGATCACTTCAGGTGCCATGTAGCCTACGGTTCCCACGCGACCACGTACACCCTCATGCTCATCAGGTATCTCCACTGCAAGGCCAAGATCTGAGATCCGCACATGGCCATGGTCATCTAGCAGAATGTTTTCTGGCTTTAGGTCTCGGTACACTATCCCCTTAGCATGAAGATGTTCCAGACCTTGCGTTACTTCTGCAGCATAAAAGCGTGCCCGTTGTGGCTCGAACCCAGGCTCCCCACCCATAGAATACATGTGGAACTTGAGATCCCCGCCATTCATGATGGTCAACACCAGGCACAGTGCATCCTTTGTTTCATATGCGTAGGCCAGGCTTACCTGCATTTTACATTATACCTCATCAATGCACTTGTAACCAGAGTTCATTTACAGCCTATCTGAACCTATCACTTACCACAAAGCGAGAGTTGACCTTTTGTAGGATCTGCTTCTCAATCAGCACCATCGTCTCACCACGCCGCTTTTTGATGCGCTTCTTCTCTAACTTTTTGCAAGCATACATTTTTCCAGTCGCACGCACCTGGCAAGCACAGACTTCACCGAAGCCACCTTTGCCTAAAACCCTGTACATGCGGAATGTCTTAGCAGTCACAGGCTGGCTCTCAAGCCATTTCCACTGAAGGTATCGGTCAAAGTACATGCTGCCTTCAAACTCCTTGAAAGGTCCTCCCATAAGGAACTCCTTGACAGCCCTGTAATGGTTTCAGTTTGCAACGTCAGATGACAAAGAAAGATAGACAGGACAAATGCACGAGTAAAAACTGGCCTGCAATAGTGCACGTCAGTCGTTTACAGTGCAGCCATTGAGTACTGATCATACACAAAGTATTTGATTGTTTACACTTTTAGCCAGCCACAAAATAATGCTATGCATGCTAATGAATCCAAACTATCAATTTTATAAACACGAAATACAGCCGCTGTACAATGCAAAACACTACTTGAAGGGTCCTCGTAAACCATTTTGCTGTTTTCTGCAACATGCTCTTCCTTCAACTGTGGTGCTTGCTACGCAGTTGTGTAAAGGAAGAAATGTCTTACATACTCTGACAATATTGTTGAGCCTACTTATCATAAATCCGGGTATCACGGAATGCAAGCACATCCCCCACTCTCATGAACAGAAGAAACATTTCCTGAGATAATAATACAAACATTGCAGGTGGTTTACCTATAAGGGCTGAACATAAAATTACGTACACTGCCAACCTGAAATGATTAACTCACAGAGGTAAGCATAAATATTTGAAACTGTGTGTATTTTAATTACATCATTACAGGCCCACATCGGCTTCTGTGGCTTGACAGACCTGGTTAAGAGTTGCCAACTGCAGGGGTGGAAGTCGGCTCCAGTCTTTTGGAGCAGCTTAGGGAGCAGGAATAAAGTTGTTTTGGAGATGCTTACAAACAATAATAAAAAAAAGTTTTGGAGCAGCTTTAGAGCATCAAAAGGTTTGTTTCTGACAATAGAAGCTAGTTTTGGAGCAGATTTTTAAAGCACAACAACATTGTAAACTGATATTATTTAGATTCTGATAATCAAAAATTGCCAATGATTTATACTAAATATTCAGTACTGATGAACTGACCAGATTTACCAAAAATTTATCCACATATATGCACGTGCATGTGTGTGTGTGCACGTGATTCGATTCCACTCGTCAAGCTCGATGATGAATATCTTGAACTGAAAGAAGCATAAGATGGTTGAAAGAAGTACATGAAGGCCCCGAAGACAATTTGGGAAAAGCTTCAGTGTAGTAACAATGCATTTTGGGCAGGATTGCGCAGAAGCAGATTGGTGCAGTGTAGTGCAAATCGCATAGCACTTCCATCCCTGCAACTGGTTTCCCCAAGTCCAAATGGGAGAGTCGAATCTCTCATGATCTGTTTGTGAGTAAGTCTGTGATTAGCTATGAGACGGCAGGCACCTCTTAATTACAGGGACATTCATTTGAGTGGGTGCCGCGCAAGAATGTTAAATAAAATACTACTGTAAAATCTCAAGCAAATACCCCCCCCCCCCCCCCCCCCCCTCTACACACAGTAAAGGAAAATCCGACAAGAACTGGAAGGGGGCTCTTGCTCGGTCGCGAATTCGTGATGCCGGAGGAAGAGCCGCTAAGAATGAAGAATGCACACCCATGCTTCTAACTAAATGCTTCATTGAATATGTATGCACCCATTATTTTCATTCATCCTTTTTGGGCAAATAAAAACAATAAATCAAATATATTTCAAATCTTCCCAAAATGCAGGGAGGCACACGTTCATGTGCACAATGCAAGCACTACATATTAACTGTTTAACATATGCAAATACGTGCGTGCACGCGCACACACACACACAAGGGAACACAAGCAACTAGAATCAAATACTAAAAAAACAAAAAGTGGTTTGCCACGAGTGAATGAAACTAACATATGGTTTACAGTTAAGTGGCACTTGTTAGGGTATATCTATACTGATTGATTGATATGTGGGGTTTAACGTCCCAAAACCACCATATGATTACGAGAGATGCCGTAAAGGAGGGCTCCAGAAATTTCGACCACCTGGGGTTCTTTAACGTGCACCGAAATCTGAGCTCACGGGCTTACAGCATTTCCGCCTCCATCGGAAATGCAGCCGCCGCAGCCGGGATGCGATCCCGCGACCTGCAGGTCAATATATCTATGTTATTGAACTCAATTAGTTAATTACCTACATCAATTGTGCAAAAATTTTAATGATTAGGACCAAGTGTGTTTCGTTACACTGTCAAGTGCATTCCACAACAGCCAATTCATTTTTTCATGGCAACTTACGTGTTGTGTTGTGATTTTTTCCAGCATTTACAGTGAGCTAGCAAAATTTGAAAAAGGACCATGTGACTAAGCTTATGCACTACCGTACTGCAGCGCCCTTAACCATGCTATGAGTGAAACAACAGTGCACCACGTGGATTTATTTCGTATTTCATGAGATTTTTCTAAATGCTGGTAAAACTTACGGATTACGTACATTGCCACAAAAAATTAGATCACTAGACTAAAATGTACTCAGTGCAGAGAGGCAAAGATTTGTTGGTTTCAGAGACGAATTTTATTATTTACACTTATTGACACGACGATTTTAGTTAGTTAAAATACGGTTTCATATGCATGTACCTCTATGAGAATTGCAAGGGTAATTAAAATTACTTTGCTATAACCCATTCCATGAGTGGAGCTCAAGAGTGCCTCCCTGTTGCAATTCATCCCCCAGTTAGTACGCTCTGCAGGCCTCAAGCCAGCTTAATTGTCGGGAACCGCTGCCAAGCATTACATGGCGGACACAGCTAACAAGCCGGACTTATTCCCCTGTGCAATCCGTGCTTACCATGTTTCTTCCTCCTGGCGTTGAGTCACTGCACTAATGTACATCATTGGGACACACACCTGATGCATCCCTATAGTACCCTCCTTCCCTTGGGCTCCTTTATGGTTGGCGCCCATTCGCCGCAGACAGATGCTCACAGGCCTAAAATGAGTTGGTTAGGTGGTGCCTTTGCCTGTGACTCCTCGATAACATGTTTCGTGGACCTTTTTTTTTTTTTTTGATAGCCAATAGTGATGCAGGCAGGCATGCTCCATAAAATTTGTGGTGGCAAGCCTTTCCACACCCGCAATCTGTGACTGCATCCTGGGTTAATAAACCCACATTTATCTGCCTCAAGTGCCTTTTCTGGGCCCTGTAGAATAGTAAACAAACCAAGCCGTAGCCCCCTAGTGTGTCACCTAGGTAGGGAAGCATCACATCCTTTCCCTGACTATGCCCGTGGTCAATGCCAGGCACAAATCCCTCTCTTTAAATCACAATTAGATTTCACTGTATATATTGAAGGCAGAATTAATTAGTGAGAATGAGTGCCCACACAGTGAGTTCAGCTTGCACATCAGTTTTGAAGCAGCAGTTAGCTTCAAAATGCAGGTATAAGTTTTCTTTTGCACAAGTAAATCACTACCCAACCGATAGTAAGTAAACCACGATATTCAAGATGTGATGCAAAAAAACAAAGAGAGAGAGAGAGAGAGAAAAAACACATCCAGATCATATTGCATTAATTAAACATCAAATATTTCTGGCAACTCCCGCCTGTAGCAGAATGGGGGGTGGGACTGTGAATAAAATTTTGCTGGCTGTTTTACGTTCTTTAAAGGATCAGTAGGTGATGCCACTGATGCCTCTAGCCAATGACGGACAGTTTGTGCATATTTTTTACACGACTTGTGGGAATCGAACGTGCCTTCCCTCTTGGCGCCTCGTTCCCCAGCTAGTGGGAGTGCTAGCCCCATGCTCCTCGAGTGTCGAGAACCACTGTTAATCGGCAACATGATTGCTGTGGCTTCGCCACCAGGCCGTTTTGTCTGGTGCAAGCCATGTGTCGGTCATCCCTCCCCGGAGATTCGTATTCGAATATGCCCGGACAATGCCTTCCCCTCACATCACGCTAGCGCACGTCACTGAGCTTAGACTATCATCCTCATTGGCTGCCAGTGAGAACCCCCACTCCCATTAGCTTGCTTCTGCCCAGCACTCGTGCACTGCAAGAGATGCTCACAGGCCTGTACAAGAGGCAGACGTGCTGCTCTAGCAGGTGGCTTCGCATACACACGGTCGGTCTTGCAGAGTTTTCCTGTTGGCCCGCAAGCTCATGATCGTCACACCGTGCTGTATCTTGGGTTAACTTGTGTTTGCTGACAACCTGCTTCGTGTGCCACCTCTGTGCTGTGTCGAAAAGTTGATAAACCCAGCCATACCGCCTTTGCGCGTGACAGCAGTGAAGAATGTCACGTCCCTTCCCGGTCACTTCTAAGTGTAGACTTCTTGAGCAAACCTATCTCCACAGACCACAGCGGGAACCAAGTCTTGCACTGCCCTGACAAAAACTCATATACCATGTGCTCAAGGCTGGGAATGAATTCTAGAATCACAAGCAGCGACATACTTATCAATTCGCAGTGCACAGTGGGAGCTGCTTTCCTGTGCCTTTAGCAGACACTGTAACCGTAAGATGAAAAGGTGGCATCGGTGGTAATTTACCAGAAGCCATTCATACTAGTTAAGTCGTTCGTATTCCTATTTTCACTTTCCAGGGACATCGTATTTTTTTCACTCTCCGTGTATATTGCCATGCTCACTAAACAGTTTTTCTGGTAATACTAGTAGCTAAATGAACTAACACATGGTTTTCACTTCATCTGCACCTTCATGGGTGGAAGCACACTCAAATGTTTAGGAACAAGGCTGTGAGCAGCATTGGAGCAATAAATTAATATTTTTGTAGCAGATAAAGAGAGTTTTGGAGTGGTCACCACCCTAAACATTTAAATCAACTCAAGCTATTAACAAATACACATGCTAGGAGGAAAAACTAAAGTAAATGTGAACTTTTTTAAGAATATTAAGTGCTCTTCTAGCCAAGCAACTAAAAAAAAGAAATCCTATCAACCTGCAACTGTGGAGAACTTCAACAGCAATACAAAATCTAGTAACAGGGCAAAAACACAAGATAATAGCCATAAAAATTTATATATTAAGCTCAGGAAGCATGACACAGCAAAAACTACTAAGACTTCAAGGCAGCCCAAACTGACACTACCTAATAAAATTTAACCCAAAACCCAAAAGTTTTTAACCAAAAAGTGACACTACACTTTTGTGTTTTAACTCAAATGTGGCACTACTTAACAAAATTGTACTTCACTTTAACATTCAATAAATAAGCAAATCAATTTCCTTGTTTCCGTCTAGCACAAGGTTCTCCATTAAGGGGGGCCAAGCTTGATTGATATGTGGGGTTTAACGTCCCAAAACCACTATATGATTATGAGAGACGCCGTAGTGGAGGGCTCCGGAAATTTAAACCACCTGGGGTTCTTTAACGTGCACCCAAATCTGAGCACACGGGCCTACAACATTTCCGCCTCCATCGGAAATGCAGCCGCCGCAGCCGGGATACGAACCCGCGCCCTGCGGGTCAGCAGCCGAGTACCTTAGCCACTAGACTACCGCGGCGGGGCAAGGGGGGGCGGGGGGGCAAGCTTAACTGCAGCTTCTTCCCCTTGTTGGTCAAGTACAAAAGAAACCAAGTTCCGCCATGGATGCTAGTAGCAAAATGAAGCAATAACAGGCTCCTAACAACAGCCTGCTATTGGTCTCCAGCTTTCCATGGGTAAAGGTGCAAAGCATAAACAATTATTTGAATGTATGATCAGGGTCTTCCGTAGGTATTATTATCAAACACAATGCACAGCCATAACTCTCCACATTAGAAAATGCCACAAAAAGTCAGGTCGAGCAGGATTTAGGACCCCCCTTCCAAATGACTAGCCCCACCCCCTAATATTTGGCCTCCAATGACAATACATAGATGAATGCTTTTTTTTTGCATTGTACTGCAGTGCATACCTACAACACAAGTACTGTTTTATGCACCCCAGCACACAAAGTGCATTTGTGCAAAGTTTCATATGCACAAAAGCATATTTTAGTTTTCCCTATGTCAATCAAGCTAAGGAATGGTTCTTATGTCAACGTTACTGCAGTACGCAGTTGTCATGTGAAAAAGCGTACTAAGAGAGAGAAGGGGTCATTAGATGCATGGCACATTTTGACGCTTAATAATAGAGACATGCATGTGCAGTATAATTAGGTGTAACAGTATAACCCCCAATCTCTCAAAACTTTACTGGCAATCATTCAGTGCTGTCTATGATGTTGTGGACCAGAGAAAGAGTTAACAAACCTGTACATGTTTTCTTTTCTACTTGAAAGCTTCATTCATTGGTAAGTAACGACACGCCAATCAAAGGAATGATTTGGGGCGGTGAATTTGCCACCAAGTGACAGAGAAGGCTGGAGGAACCCCAGATGGCAGAATAGAATGTTGCCCAGCGGAAGCCTTGGAATCATGTAGTTGGTACATGTTAAATAAAATGTGCATGCCCTAGTGTAAACCATTCTTCCCACTGGGTGGTCATGTTTCTATTGCTTTTTTAGCGTAAAGTCCCATTACAAGCTTCATTCTCCAGATTACAGGGAATTCCAGGCGGAGATTTCCCAGCCCCTGCCCCACTCACGACCAAAGGCTTTAAACAACTCTTGAAGCTGCTCTGATAAAACATCGGCCACAGCCATGTTGGACAAAAGAGGTAAAAACACCTTGCACACAGATCACGGCATAGTGACACAATTTCAGAGCACCATCAAGCGTCAAGAATAAGGCTAACCCCTTGCTAGCATTCCGTGTATGAGCTGCGTAAAACAGCTGAAGTTATATATATGCCAACAATCATGAACAACCTTTCTTGGCAAGGAAGGTACGAGAGCGGAGCTTCTGCACATATATTGCTACATAAAATAATCTGCTACGGCGTGTGATTTGTACCGCTGTGGAAAGTGATGGCTGTGCAGCATTAGCATTGTGTAACCTCATCCTAGCCTGATAAGACAGCCCATCATGTGTAAGGTTTGTCACAAGTTTTCGAGGCGGCCATACAAAAAAGCCAGAATGACATGTACGCTCAAGCATAGAGGCAGACACCATTTAAGGTTTGAGATGTACGTACACCTGCAAAAATGCGGAATCAGAAAGCATGAAGCAAAACAAATACCTCACTGGTGTGTCTTAGGTCTTATCTCAAAAAGCTTCCGGCAGAAAATGTTTCCCCCCCTCTCCTCGCACACAGAATATGGATGCAATAGTGGGACTACATTCATTAGCTGTAGCATTCATGCGATTCAGCTCTACAGCCTCCACTTCATTGCAAATAAAGGTTGTCCATGAGTATAGTGTTGTCCGAGCATAAACTACAATCGGCTAAATTTAAGAAATATTAGCACTAAAACGTCGTTTTGGTGCAGCAAGGTTAGTTTAGAGCAGAACGGTACGGCTGGCACAGCCCTTCTACCCCTGATATTATGTACAATAATTTCTTGCTAGTTAAACTTGTATTAATAAACTGAAACTCAAACAGACTTGGCAACTAGGAGATTATGCGGAACCCCTTTAAAACAACATTTGAACTTCAAAACACGAGTAGCATGACCTAATCCAGAATTCTGAACCTCTAGGCACACGTATTCATACAGCTCCAAGCACGCAACAATCATCTATTACCATTTGTCAATCATACACAACACTACTCTAGTGTCATTGTGATCCTCTAGTGGAATAAAGGATCACTTATATGCTATGCTTCCATTCTCACAACATATGCTTCAACCATTTTAAAGTTCAACTGATAACCTTCGTTACTATAATTATTTATTATTATTACTTAATTCCTGTTCAGTTTGAGCTCATTCGTATTCAGTTTGGGCTCAGGCATGTTCTAGAAAAATTGGCATAATTTAAGTTTCAATTCCAGCACAAATTCTGTTTAGGGCATGGTTTTCGGTTAGGGTTTGGTTAGACACTCTGGTTGTGACAGACGCTGTCAGACGGATGGATCGCTTACGCAGCAGGGATTTTATTAAACCTTCATAATGATTTATCAGCTTTAGTAAGCTTTAATACAATGCAACAGTGCAGTAGAGTGACAATAACAATAGTGGATAAAGCTAACCACTGCACAGCAAAGCATACTTCCCAAAGACACTTATTATCAGGACCATCACCACATTGCTTCAAGAATGCAAAAAGCCTCCCAGTTTGATATACACATTCCACAACAAAGTGCACATGAAAAATTATGAATATGTAAATTATTATGCCTTTGATGTGGTCTTACAGCAACAAGTCAGTAAATTTTCATCCAAGGGGGAAGGGGGGGGGGGGGGCATGGCAGTGGGGATAGTTAATTTGGTCATATTTTTCAAGTTATTATTGTTACCTTTATTATCATTATTCATATTTTATAATAATTCTCAACTAAGGGGGGCATGGCAGAGGGAATGGTAAATTTGGTCATATTTTTCAATTTATTATTATTACCATTATTATAAAATATAAACAAGAATAATAAGAATAATAAC
This sequence comes from Rhipicephalus microplus, assembly GCF_043290135.1. Lineage (NCBI taxonomy): Eukaryota > Metazoa > Arthropoda > Arachnida > Ixodida > Ixodidae > Rhipicephalus > Rhipicephalus microplus. The sequence goes on from NC_134710.1 coordinate 76,014,216, forward strand.
AATAATAATAGTAATAATATTAAATTGAAAAATATGACCAAATTTACCAGTCCCACTGCCATGCCCCACCCCCGCCTTAGATGAAAATTTACTGACTTTTTGCTGTAAGGCCACATCAAAGGCATAATAATTTACATATTCATAATTTTTCATGTGCACTTTTCTGTGGAATGTGTATATCAAACTGGGAGGCTTTTTGTATTCTTGAAGCAATGTGGTGATAGTCCCGATAATAAGTGTCTTTGGGAAGTATGTTTTAATGTGCGGTAGTTAGTTTTGTTATTCTTATTTTGCAATCCCACGACAATCTCTTTAACATGGCAAAATATTAGACTAAAATTAGCAGAGGTTGAGAAAAAGCATTTTACTAGTATGCTGTCATAAAAAACTTGTCAGAAAATTGGGCATTAGAAGATGCAAATCTTGCAGCTTTTTCTTAGCACAGTGCCATCATCTTATCATTATCGTAAAGAGAACAGATCTGAGCTCAAGAGGGCCAGAAAGCTGCATTTCTCCAATGAAAAATAAAACCAAATCTTTTTTGAGCTCCGTCTCCTTAGCTTCTTTTCCGAGTTCCGTTTCCTTAGCTTTAGGTGCCATTTTCCTACAGCTCCAATTACTCAGCTTTAATTTTTCGAGTAGCTGTTGAGAGTCATCCCACTGACATTTCACAATAATAAAGATATAAGCCCAAACCTCATAAGCGCGAAAATGCACGCGACAGCGACGAGCGACGCGACGTAGATCCTCTTCGCGCGATCAGTCGCTAGAGCAGGCAAACCTCATTCACGCGACGGCTTTGGCGAGCGAACTTCGCTGTTGCTGGCATGAGGCAGTCTACTAGCACCAAGAAAACCGCGTAGTGAGCGGTATGCAATTTAAAAATACGATATATTGTTGTGTAATGGAACGGAAAGTGTTTATGAATGCCTTGCAGCACTTTTTTTATATGCACATGCGTAAACATTGCGTCATTTCTTGTTGCGCATACATGACTCGGGCAGGGTCACGTGCACCTATGTAGTCTTTGTCTTTTCCGGTTTTTCGCTATTGGCTGCTTGAGCCCAGCACTTCCGGGCGATGAGCGACGGTTTCCAAATCTGGAGAACCGAGCGATCGCGCGAAAATGAGTCCGGGACACGTCGCGCGAACGCCCTGTTTCGTCGCTCATAGCATCACTCGTCGCTGTCGCGTGCATTTTCGCGCTTATGAGGTTTGCTCTATAACCATTCCGTTTGCTGCCCTTAGATCCTGAGACAGTGGTGAGTGCCGTAAAGTTGTTCATATTGATCTGAAGATCATACAGAGTTTCATAATTCGTTCTTTGTAAAAGTTAATAGTAAGACAATTTTTACAAGACATTTAAAACAATTTGGTGTGTGCTTATTAGAAAAAAAAATAATCCAATATCTTCACGGCACAGAACGGGCTCTTGCAAATATCCTTATGTAGAAATCTTGACGAAGCTGCATCTAATTCATTAAATAATTTTGGGATGACGATGAGAGTGTCTAACTCAGAGAATATAACAAATAGTTCAAAAATGATTTTGGATCTGATATTGCCATAACAAACCACACCTGAGTGCTGTAATTCATCACTTTATTTCTATAAATAACAAATTCAGTTTTCATTGCCATGCCCCCCCTTAAGAAACTGTCTCAGATGTGGAATTTTCAGATAAGCTTCAAATCCACATATATTGTGTCTTGAATGATTGATATGCCGAATTTTTATGATCCTCCAAGGACACCATACATGAAATTGATATAACATATTTAGCTTTCCCTGGTTAAGTGTTTAATATTATGAAATAGTGGCGGAAGTCGGAGGCTCCACAGGACCTATAATTACGCAAAGCTCCCATTTTTCCAGAGTCAACACAGCATTTCAACTGTGGAACACAACTGACGTACATGAATGAGAAGCGGCCATCAGCACAATCTTTTTTCTTTATCATACTCAGTTGGCATACAATGGAAGCCATGGCCCCAGGGTTGCCACTGGTGGCTACTCGACAAATTGGTGAATTTGAGAGGCCCGTGGTTACTTAAAATTATGAATGGCGGCATGGTAAATTTTTGGTGATTTTCGGTTTAGGTCTTGACTGAGTTATGTATTCTGTACTCAGTGTCGTTAAAACGAATCGATGGAAACATGCTTCCTATTTTTTGGCTTTAGACTCAGCAGTAGATGGCGCACTTTACAGGGAACTCAGCACGTTAGCACACACCTAGATTCTGGAGGCACTGGTGCATCGGCCAGGAAGCTTCCAGCGAAATTTAGGTTAGCGGATAGCTTCGTGTGCCGCGAAATGGTGGCGTTGTACTAAGTTATTTCGGTGTTTTCAAGTTTCTCTTTTAAAGTGGCTAGGTGATGATTAGACCGCGTGTTTCAAACACAGTTCCAACTGTTCTGAATAGCTTGCAGACTTCTTCACTGCTGTAGTACCCCCTAATGTGGTATCTAAAATTTATACTTGCTATCAGCATACTTGAATTCGCTGGCCGGCAAGGAAGCCGGCTTTTTTTGGGCAGCTTTCAACAACTGCGCCAAGGCAAATATGTAGCATAAAAAATTACAGCACATCCACGGACTGAATGATGATGAGTGGGGCGAAGCGTCTGTCCGCTCGTTAGTGTATCCGTCCATCCGTGGTTCGATTGTCCGCCTGCCTGTACCATCCGTGGTTCGATTGTCCGCCTGTCTGTACATCTGTTCGTACAGTGAACACTCCAAGTACCACCATCTCGTATCTTTTCATCATATATTGATTACATACAAGTACCAGACATTCCAAGAACTAAACGAGAGGTGGCTATCTACTACATACATCGAGGACCCACGACCCACTGCTTAATGAGCTTCGACATTCCAAGAAATAAACTAGAGGTGGATAGCTGCTACATACATCCAGGACGCACGACCACCCACGGCTTAAAGAGCTTCGCCCCTAAAAGTCTATCCCCTGTGGCACACACTTGCTTTCTCGTGTATGTGCCACCGTTGGTTACAAACTACAATGGGACAACGGGTGACGCCATAAGGAGCTTTGCCCCTAAAATTACAGCACAGAAAGCACAGTGCAAACGCTGTACCAATTACACGGTACTTTCAATTGTTTTGTAATTAAGTTGTTCAATTATCGGACACAAGATTCCACGCATAAAATTCTCAAAATACGCAGGAAGGCCATGCACACCGTCCCTCTCTTGTTGTAGCGTTGGCCTCACCTTGTATTCGCTACAACTTAAACTATCACAATCTTTTTGTTATTGGGCGCTAGCATTTAGGGACGCCACAGGTGTAGGCATGCCCTTTCGCAGTGCTCCTCTCATGGTGAAGCAGGTGATGCGACTACAAGCCCACTAATCCTTCCCATGGTGTAGCGGGTGATGTAAATGGCATTAGAAAAACATCAGTATAGCTTGAGGGTTATAAATGGTACTGTACTGCAAGGGGCTATACATAATTAGCCATTTTTATTACTAGGCACGACACAATTATGTAGAGAGAGTGGCGACTTTCTTGGCAAAATGTGAAGAAAAATGGCAATTTATGGTAAGTTTTCGTCATTTGGCCACTTTCACTCGAAAGTCAGTGGCAGCCCTACATGGCACACTATAACTTTATGGAAACATTGTGAAGATGCTGAGTATCTGTTTTCACTCATCATTTTAAAATAATTTCATGCAGGACTAGTAACAAATTTTTTTTTTCCCCCCAGTGCAGCTATAGTTTGGTTCAGAAACCTTAGAATATTGATTCAGGTTTAAAGGAGCACTGACAAAATTTTGAGGAGGAGATAATTTGTGAGATAGATGTGCCGACACACATTGTCTACAAAGCATCAGCAAATAATATTGCCTGGAATATATTTAAAATTAATTTTAAAGCGTGTGTCACTGCATGCGAAACACTCCCTAGATTTTCATGTAAACAACTAACCGCCACCTTCGACACACTAGTTTGAGTTGACTGCCATGATCCTTGCAACCAAGCGCTCCTTTCTATAACACCTTTTCAACAGAAAGAAGAGGCAGGCTCGCACAAGAGTAGAAAGGCTGATGTCCTTTCCTCGGCAATGCATTTCTTGGGGGGGTCACGCATATTTACGTCTCGGAGGCATTGAAAAATGTTGTCAACGTGTGCTCATGTGTATGTGGCCTTGTGTGCTTATGTAGCCAGCTATGTTTACATAAGAAGAACTCTCGGTCCCGCCTCACTTGGCACTTTCTGAAACCGAAACTGCAACTGGGCAGTATAACACCATCCATAAATAATCAAGTCTTATGCTCGAGCAAACGAGCTTTCCAGCTGTTACGGAAATATAATATGCAAATACGGTGCTGCTCCACCATTCCCAGCTGTTGTGGTTTTGCCGGTAAAGGCATCTCAATGCCACAAAAGCATTTTCGAAAATTACTGTGCGGTTGTCACACCTGCCAGTCTATGCATTGTTAACGAGAAAGCTGTTGATCAAGAGACGTGATTTCGCTGGAACTGGGAGCAGCAAAAGCACAAGGAGCAGCTAAGGAGGAGCGCTATTGACTGCCTTACTGTGTTTGCGTACTATATATTCATGCAAAAGTTTGGAGTCAGTGCTCTTTTAAGTTCGGTTCCAGCTAAAGTTCTGGTTCAGGTTAACTTTTTGGTTCACGTGTAGTTTAAAACTCTGGTAATAAAATTATAAAAATATGGTTGTTACAACAGCATTTTTGCACCACTGCGTTTTGTTTTTGAAGTTCTGTGAAATGTCAATGACCGGGCTTACAATCCTGCTATTTTTCCTTGTAAGAGTACTGAAGCAAATTAACAAATGTGAAAACACTAAGGCAAAAACCCATACAGAAGTAACGACCCAGTGTTGGTGTGCATCACAAGACTTACATAGACACATAGAAGCATGGCCAATCTGGAGGGGCGCACTCGCTCCTTTCTTTATGGCCTGCACACGGGGGGGGGGGGGGGGGGGTTGCTACCTATCGGCGAAGGCCAACTTAGCAGCTGTGGAGGCTATTGCGCGCAGCGAAATTCTCGGCTTCGAACTCGCTGTAGTCCCTTCTGAAGTCACTTTGTGATACCAATGCAATGTGAACATGCCGGCAAGCACATAGTATAACTCCGCTGATCTCCACTTTTCTGAAGGGGAGGCGCAAGTCGCTGATCTGTCTGTTTCTGTTGCACGGAAAAGCATTGTCATGGTTGTAACAAAACATTTTTTATTAATTAAATGTATGTAAGGAGAGGTTGGTGCCAATGCGTGGCGCTGGCTACTTAACAAAACGTTGTTTCGTTTTCTGTAGCATTGAGAAATAAGTAGGAGGCTGAATACTGCATTTGATGCGCATGTGCATTTGTTTGTCGAACTCGGAAGACTAGGATCAATGTTTACCGATCAGTCGAAAAAAATTACGCATAACTTATTGTTTGCTAGAAAAATTTTCAGAAAACATTGATTTCAAGTACACATGCCAGCTGTGCGGCACTTGAAAATGATAAAAATTTATTCTCTTTTGTTGATGCTATTATAATTTGTGCTTTAATGTTCAAATAAATATGAAAAAGTTTAAAGTAAATACATAATTGAGACAGACACTCTTCTCTTAATTAGTTAGAAGTCAAATTCACAGTAGCAGGACTAATAATAATAATAACATAAAAAATAATAATAAACAACTGTTGAAATTGAAAGCTAAAAATAACATGAAATAGCAGTTACTCATACAGTGCAAGGAAGGCACTAAAGTATAGAAAAAGAGGAAAAATGAACCACTGATACACCAACTTTTATTGTTCAGGGAAGCATAGACGAGGCTATAACAAAGCCCGTTTTTTTTTTTCTTGTAGCTCCGAGAAACGTAACTTAGAGGTGTGGCAGTTTGGGCTAGTTGGTATGACAAGACGATAGTTATAGCACGAGAACAGAATGACGACAAAGGGCTCGTCTCCTTCTTGTCCTTTCGTCGTTCTGTTCTTGCGCTATATCTGTCGTCCGAGAAATGGGATGAATATTCGAAGCTTTAATCATCTACGAATGATACACTATCGAAAATATTTAAAAATTCACCTACTACTCGGCCGATCCTTTGCATTAATTGTGAACGACACAGAGGAAAACAATAACATGAACAACCACACAAGTGAGTGGCTCCCCATAAGACAATATTACACGTGTTACTGTAGGAACTAAGCAAAAGAAAGCACTCAGTTATATACGCGCTCGCATGTCGTCCATACCATTGTAAATGAAAAAGTTATGATTTGCTGTGTAAAACGTGAGTAATCTGTCGTGCTGTGATCATGACGCCACTTAACAGAGTGAATTCCTTGTACATGTTTCTTTGTGACCCCACGTCATCTGCATTTACTGTTGTGTTTCGGCATAATGTAATGACAATAGTAACTTGTCAGTTAACGTCTCAAACCAACAGTATGATTATAATAGACATTGTAGCGGAGGCTCTGGAAATATCAGCCACCTGGGGTTTTTTAATGTGCACCTAAATCTAAGCACACGGGCCTCAAGCACTTTCAAATTCATAGAATATAAGATGGTCAAGCCATACAAAACAAAATTTCTGGTAGCGTTGTGTACAAGTCTTCATGTGTTGAGTGCATGAATCTCGAGAAAGCCAGGCTGTTCCCAGACGCACAACTTTTATCGCTTCCCATAAGTGGAAGAAGCAATTAGCAAGAGAAAGCGGCCAGGATCAGCTTCTTTATAATACCAAGCTTATGCAGAAAAATGCACTTTGAAGGGTTAGCCCGGGATGCCCTTATGCGGAGTGCGCCGTGGTCACTGTATAGAAACAGCTCTATTGTACTCGCAGTGCCTGCTCAGGCCATATTAGGAAAGAACGAGCACACGCCTCTAGACCAGTCATGATAGAACTCATTGAGTGGTTGCAGCCAATGCAAAACATATTGGCTAGGCCAGCTTCTTCAGTACGCTCTAATATCAAGAAGTGTGCAGACAAGCAGGATACAAAGTTGTCTAACAATCATGATGTGCTTTTCTCTTTCTATCTTGTTTGTGTTGGTGCTAAGGGGCATATTCAACTGCGACAATGCTTGCCTAACTGATTATTCTAATAAAAAATATCTGCCTTACCTTGCACATTCAGCAAATAAATCCTTAGACGCTTCTGCCAGGCCTTGTTTGCACTTCTCCACCAGATCTTCATTGACCACGTCCACAAATTCACTTGACTGCACAAGTAACAACTTCAGTGACATTTAACAAACGCCTTCCAGACTCACCTGTTCGCTAAGAAACTTGTTGAATACATCTTGAGCTGCCAAAGCACGGTCTTCATCCAACTGCAATTCATAAGCTTCCTAAGAAAGAAAAAAAAAACAGGAAAATTACAATTATACCTTTTATATCCTCATTTTTTTCCCCCCACAGATAATTCAAAACCAATTTGTGACTACTAAAGCTAGCACCACAGAATGGCAAAGACTGTATTTTCCATCTACCATTCACAAGGATCATTGTCACTTATTCATGACATGGTGTCCAGTGTCGCGCCTGTTCAGGCAACAGGCAATCCGAATGTTGGGTTAAAGCGGGATACTGACACGAAAATTTTCTGTTCTTTCGAGTCAGCTGAAAGGCCAAGCCCTAAAGAACCTAGAAAATCTACTGCTAAGCACAAGTGGGCTTTGGAGAAGAATTATTCCAAGTGAACCGTCTTAGCCCAAAATTCAAACACCAGCGATTTTGCTGAAAGAACTGAAAGGTAACTATGTGAGAGTGATTTTAGTAAAGTGTTTAAAAAAAATTGTATGGTCACGTCACCACCCTTCAAATGTGACGGCGAAAAGGAAAAGTTAGGCAGGAATAAAGTATGCATATGCAACTTTCAAACTGGGTATGGCGACACATTTGGTTTTAAAGCATTATGTTGTCATTGCTCTTTCACGTGACGTCACAACTAAAACCATATATTACTTCTACGGCCTAAATAGTCTTAGCAAAGAGGCAAGAAAACACGCAAATTCAGGCAATTTTCGTAAAAACTGTGGCAACATTTCAGCCGCAACACTTTTTTTTTGCTTTTTTTTACTAGTTGACGCACTATTTGCTGAAAATATTTTAAACATCTATGAATAAACATTTGTTGAGAAAAATTCCCACAAAATTGACAAAAAAGTGAATTTTCGGGGAGATTCAATCGTAAATTAAGCACCAAGGCCGTTGTTCTAAAAATACATGAGACAGTTCATTATGTGATTGAATGCCTTATCTTTCGATGTGGAAAATTTTATTCCTGTAAATTTTGTTTAAAACAAAAAAAAATTGTTATGATGTGCACAACCAACGGAAGCGGTGAGCATCGGCAAAGTGTGTATATATGTGCTGCTGTCAGTCTCCTTGTAGTCTGCTGCAAAACAGATGGCAGCAAGTATGTAAACACAATTGGACAATTTCAGGCCACTTTTAATTCACTTTTGAGTTGTAAGAGGAGAAAAAGCTCCTTACTCTCATTTTGGGGAGTTCTTGTTTTGTTCTGCTTACAAGTCTGTTTTCGCATTAATTAGGTAGCGCAGCGAAGTTTCTGCAACGAGTGAGTTGACACTCACAGGGGACAGTAGGCAAAGTAATCGTCGGGCTGCTAATATCATTTTAAGCAGACAAAGTTTTAGTTCACGAGTGTCTGATATGTTGTAGCAGCCGACGGGACTTGGTGCCACAACTTGAAAATGGATAACGAAATGCAAGTCCTGTGAAAAGCCTCCCTGAGCCTCCTATCATTTTAAGCAGACAAAGTTTTAGTTCACGAGTGTCTGATATGTTGTAGCAGCCGACGGGACTTGGTGCCACAACTTGAAAATGGATAACGAAATGCAAGTCCTGTGAAAAGCCTCCCTGAGCCTCCACTCTCGAAACTTAAAGGTGAGAAAATCATGCTAGAATGAATTGGTAATTTATTGGGGCACCGCAATTCAGCAAGATTGCTTTTATGAATCCTAATTTGCTGTGTTTTTAATGCTTGGATCATCCTGGAAAATGCATCCCATACAAATATATAGAGTATGCAGAATTTGCAAAATTTCTTATGTTTACTTACATATTCATTTAGTGTGCGGTATATGACCTTGAGAACTTTTTGAACCTTTGCTACCACGAGCAGGACCACAAATTTTTGGAAGAGAACTTCTTTGTCACTTCACATGGCAAAAGTGCATGCGATAGTGTCGGTGGCACAATAAAACGTCAAACAGCAAAAGCAAGCTTACAGAGGCTGTATGGTGGTCAGATTCAGACACCACACAATATTTCTGAGGACTAAAAGTAAGGTAAAGAGAATTACAGTAATTTGATTGGCCCATTCAACGGTTTGATAAAAAAAATGAAGCCTACTTCGAGATTCGCCGTGGTGCTGGCTGTAAAAGGGACCCAACAACTGCACTATTTCAGACTGTCGACTTTTTCTGCCTTTCATGTTGGCCTCTAAAACTCGAGAAATTCAACTTAAAAAGCCGGTCTGATTGGAAATGTAGTGTATTTTGATGTGAACGATTAGGGTTTCAACAGAGGACGACACATCACAAAGCAAAAAAACCTGAACGACAAAACATTTACGTCATGGAAGCCATAATTTTCTTTTTTTTTTATTATTGGAAAAACATGAAGCACTTTTTCTGCAAATATCAAGTACCTGAGAACAAGAAACCATTTGATTCACGCATCAGAGGGAGATAAAATGAAGCAGAGTCAGCAAATAGATACCGTTGCCCATGTTTTTTTCATTGGCATTACTTTACGTAGTGCCGAGAAAGCCAGTTAGGAAGAGAAACAAGCAAGTTGGTTCTTATATATGTACAGTGTTGCGAAGCGACCTTACCAGAACTTACTAGAACAACTAAGGTGGTCCTGATGCAAGCCCAAAAACTCGCCAAGAACGAGCACGTGTTTTACAAGGAAGTGTTGCGACTTTCATTTGTCGCTGATATGCTGTCCATACGAAGCATAGCCTGGGCACGTTTCTACCTGAAACCCCAGTGCCTTTCTTTCAGAACGAGCGTCCAGTGGCGGGAAGCAACAATGGGATCGATTGATTGATTGATTTGTGGGGTTTAACGTCCCAAAACCACCATATGATTATGAGAGACGCCGTAGCAGAGGGCTCCGGAAATTTTGACCACCTGGGGTTCTTTAAAGCAACAATGGGATCAAAATGTGGCAACTTCTACGGTCCGTAAGCCAATGTCCCTACAGGCATTTTTTTTCATGATGACTTGTTTGGGGAGTTGGCGCGGCTGACCGACCTCGCAGGTCATGACTAAGCGATTAAGTCTCTAATCCTTAGCTGCGCTTCCAGGGAAAGAGGCAGTAAGCACTCACCAGCCAGCTTGTTCTATGTAGGACCCCACTTTTTCTCTCTTAGTGAAACTGGCCGCAGGAACATTGCGTCGGCAAGTGCAACGACTATTTGGCGCACATGTGTTATTGGCTGATGCCATGGTGGGTAGTGTCATGTGTGTGATTGATGTTTATACCAAGAAGGAGAAGCCCGACAGGGCTTAGAAAGACACTGAAAAATGCAGGAAGTCGCTCTGAACCATGGTTTAATGATTCATCCACCACGATAGTGATTTACGGAACTCTAACCTACTATGTTGTAAATAGCTGTACAAAGTGTCAATAAATCAGTTAGTTTTTCATTTTCCCAACTTTTCAGCATGGTTTCCTCAACCCGGAGTTTCTCCACGCTACCACAGGAGTCCAGGTCCGATGTAACCCTGACATCTCGGCAACCTACGTCGGCGGGGACGCGTCAGTGAGACCCCGGTCCACAACAGAAGAGAGACATCGCTATATTCCCTACTCCTGACATTGGTTATGCACATCAAAATGTATTTTTATGTTTTAAACAAAAGTTACAGAAATAAAATTTTTCATATCATAAAAAAAGGCATTGGACCATATAATGAACTGTCTCATGCATTTTTAGCACGACGGCCAAGATACTCAATTTACAAATTAACCTTGCCAAAAAGTCACTTTTTGTCAATTTTGCAAGGATTTTTCTCAATAAATGTTCGTTTATAGACATTTAAAATATTTTCAGCAGATAGTGCGTCAACTAGTAAAAAAAGCGAGAAAAAGTATTGTGGCTCAAATGTTGCCCCAGTTTTTACGAAAATTGCCTGAATTTACGTGTTTTCTTACCTCTTTGCTAAGAATATTTAGGTCGTAGAAGTAATATATGGTTTCAGTTGTGACGTCACGTGAAAGAACAATAACAACATAATGCTTTAAAACCAAATGTGTCGCCATAGCCAGTTTGGAAGTTGCATACACATAATGTATTCCCGCATAACTTTTCCTTTTCGCCACCACATTTGGAGGGTGGTCACATGACCACACAACTTTGTTGAACAAAAGTACTTTACTAAAATCACTCTGACATAGTTACCTTTCAGCTCAACTCTTTTCAGCAGAATCGCTAGTGGTAGAAATGTGGGCTCAAACGTTTCACTTGGAATAACTCAAAAGTGAGTAGAGTACTTTTTAAAAGCTAGCTTCGGTTTCTACTGTGTCCCGACACCACAACACGATTTGAGCTTTTCATCACATGCTCGTGCAAGATATCGTTATAGTGGCTAGAAAGGTTTTCCTAGTGTTGTGAACGAGGCGGCGAGGCAGAAAAAGTTTACGATACAGTCTCCAGAGGGCGCAGCCGTTCGCTGGCGCGCTTCGTTTGCATGTGTCAGCCTGCACCCAGTTCCTCGCAAGTATTGTGTTTGCGGTTTATATAATCGCGTTGTGTTCACCACACATGGCGCTGATAACGTGTAAACAAGAAAAAAAGAGGCACGGGGACTATATGGGCAGGTTAGCGTCTTCAAAATGCCACATGCTGGCGGCATATATAGCGCGTACATAACACACCTATGTATGTAGGATATTTGGGGTTTCAGTTCCATTTGGATAACATTTTTCTTTTCACACAGACATGTTCGAGTACTAGATAGAAATACTCACAGACAATTACAGTGATTTCATTTGCGTCTCTCACAATCACATGGTAGTTTCGGGACGTTAAACCCCACATATAAATCAATGGTTTCATCAAGGGCGTAAAATATAAATATATAAACAGTGAAAAAGACGACAAGACAGACACGGCACAGACTGAGAGAAACTAGTGAAAGGAAAACAAAGGCAATCAAACAAAAAATTGAAAGTAATAATAAAAAGCAGTGCAATAAAATGTATGCACACATAGGCACCTCTTTTGATGTTTTGCGCCAACTCTTGCAGCTGTACCAGCTCCGCAGGTGCTCTGAGTAGCAGGATACCTTTTATTCGCACGAAATACAGAACAAGTTCACTTTCTTTTAGGCCCGGTGCGTTGGAGTGGCTAGAAAGGTCTTAAGGCCTTCAGGGCTTCAGCGCCCCCATAGGCAGAAATTGGAAATTTCTTTTTCGGGGGTTGGCCAGGGGGGCATGTTTTAAAATGGCCATTTCTCACTGTGTATACTATGGCAAAAAAATTTTGGAGGGGAAGGGGGGGGGGGCTCGTCATAAAGAACCTTGTCCCTGGTGCTTTCTGTATATGCAGCAGCAATACAATGAGACTGTAGCGGTGATGTAGCGGTTACGGCCGGTGCTCGGCCTCTGATTCGAAGAACGTGGGTACAATCTCGGTTGCGGCGGTCGCGTTTCAATGGAGGCTAAGTGCTTGAGCCTGCTACTGTGCGATGTCAATGCACGTTAAAAAATACCAGTTTAAGAATCAAAACTTCCTGGATCCTTCCATGGAGAACGGTGTTTCTATGGTTCTTATATACCTAAGAGGGGACGGGGTGCAAAGTCAGCCCCATACATTGACATAATACCTAGGAAGGGGGGCGTGGCACTGCGACGAAGCTTTGCCCTCTCTGAAGGGGAACCCTGCGCATGCCTATGCTTATTGCATTGTTATCAAAGCGGTTAGTCAACACTGCAGCCACAATTTACGTTGCCCTGACATCACTACTAAAATATTTTTCTGTAGAACATTCAGGCATCGTTGTGGCTCTGTGATAAGTTACTGCCCAAGCAGATGCAATGCCCTGTTTTTACTTTGGAAGGATTAGTAATTTTTCCCATTTTTTAAGTATATTGAGGTTTTCTGAGAAACTGGCATTTATAATGCTATTCTTCGAACATCCATGAGACGGATATATATACCAGCATTCTACGGCCCGTGTTATGTGGGTATATGTGACTGAGAGAAAGGGATGATGACGTGAGCGACAAAAATATGCTATACATTTCGTGACCTGTCAGTCGTGTTCGTCGCACACTCACATGCTCATTTTCTAATTTTGGTTTATACCAAGTTAAGAGAATACAACTACATCACACAGACGTACTACGTATATGTGGCGACAATATAGGAAGAAACACTCAAAGTGCGTTTGTTCGCAGTTTGAACGCTTGAAAGAAATGCTTTGCATTTAAAACTAAACTGTGAAGAAAGTCCTGTGTCAACACAGCTAGATTTACTTGCACACAGCGAAAAATATGTTGGTCTGCTAGCACCTGCATATGCGGACTTTTCACATGGACCGCAAAAATAGAATTTTCACTGTCTAGCCCCTCGTTGATCAGCCCAGGATCATTATTAAAATTTGTGAGCATTAAAATCTTCTGCTAAAGTAAATGTTTTGACAGTATTTATGAGACAATGACATCGTTGTGCTGCCGCCAGCTGCACCCCGTCGTCACCCTCCGCTTCCCACTTGTCACACTCCGCTCCCCACTTGCCAACACACCAGCAATGGATAGCGCCACCGCCCGGTGGCATAGAATCCGATTTCTCCGCCACCGCTGGGAAAGGCACGTGTTCACTACACTAAGTAAACTTCTAGCCACTATAATATCGTGATGCTTCCACAGCCGCTTTGCACTATGGCTTCGCTGGCGACGTACAAGTGGCCATTTTGAATGTATGGTCATGCACGAGCGATCATTTTGGAAGTTTGGTACCTGATGTCATTACAACTAGCCAGACTGCTGCATGAAGTCACCATAATTAGTACTGCAGCCTGACGTCAACTTGCACATGCACGCGCCCCTCGCCCTGTGCTCGTATGCAGTGAACGCGCATGCGTAGCTGGCCTTGAGAGGGAAAGTTCACAAGAAGCGGCCGCGAATCTCTTCGCGATCTTGGCGCGTTGTGCCGGCAGCGCCGACATAGACGATTATCCTCAGTGTCTGCGGGTGCTGTTCCCATCACGACGAAAGACAGTGCTTTGAACATTTTGACCAGTGGTACTTTGGGATGCGGTGGAAGTGGGTTGTGCCGAACGGCAACAGTGGGTAGGCATCCTGCAGGGACAAGGTAAACATCCTCAAGGTTTCGAATGGCCCAGTGAGGTTGGAAGCGTTGGCTTGCACCATGACAAGGAAAGACCGTGAGCGGACATATACAGGCGGTGCTATTGAGGTGAGCTTGGTGACGGCGAAGTTAGCCTGGACAAAGCGAAACGGCCAGTGTTCTTACCAGAGTCCATGACTTCAATCTTTGCGTAGTTTCTCAACTACAGTCGAGCCCAACTATATCGAACCCGTTTATACCAAATTGTCCGGTATATCGAACAATTCCTAAACACAGTAAGTTTACATTGAGAGTATATAGAAAAAGTTACTGTTCTATCAAACGAAAATAGAGACGACAACTGATATATCAAACTCCATGTGCCTCAAAAGTGCCCCAGCAAGTTGGCTTTCCCTCGCGGTGGTAGGGAAAACTGCCGGCGCCACCCTAGAAAAAGTTGGTTAGACCTGGTTGTGCGCGGGCGGACACCCCCCTCCAAGAAATGATCCTGGCCCACTCGCAGCGCTTACAGCCAATCAGAGGCCGTCATGCTTTCTCCAAGGCGCGGAGGCGGTAGAAGTGAGCGCCATTTTTTTCTTTCTTTATGCTTGTGTGCCTGCTGCTGCCGATTCAGCGTAGTCTGTGGTGTTGCCTGTTGGTACTCTGTGAACTGTATTGGCGTGCTGTCATCATGGCTTGCGCAAAGAGGCAAAACTTGCCGTTCGCCGCGAAACTCGAAATCATCAATCGGGTTGAGCGTGTTGAAAAGAAGTCCAACGTCACCGCCGCGTACAAAATTCCAAGGAGCACCTTGAGTACTATCCTGAAGAACAAGGCAGACATCAGGGCCAAGTTGGACAAAAGGCCAGGTGCCCGTGGCACCCGACGTGTGCGTGGTGCTGTGTACGAAGATGTTGAAGCGGCCGTTTACAAGTAGTTTGTGAACGTTCGATCGCGAAACATCCGGTTGTCCGGCCCTATGATCGAGCAGAAAGCCAAGGACCTTGCTTTTCTGCTTGGCAGGAATGATTTCCAAGGCGGTTCAGGCTGGCTTCAGCAGTTCAAAAAACGGCACGACATCGTTGGCAAAGCTGTTACAGGTGAAAGCAGAGCGGCGGATCTGGACAGCGTAGAAAAATGGCTCGAGGAAAACTGGCGAGATATCGCAGCAAGATATAGAGCCCAAGATATCTTCAATGCGGATGAAACCGCTCTATTTTGGCAAATGTTGCCAAACAAGACACTTGCGTGTCGTGGCGACAAGACAAGCGGCGGCAAGGCAAACAAAGCTTGTGTGTTTGTGCTGTTGGCAGCTAATTTAGACGGATCAAAAAAGCTTCGACCTCTAGTTATCGGGAAAAGCACGGCACCGCGGTGTTTTCGAAATGTGCTGTCGCTTCCAGTTACCTACCGAGCAAACTCAAAAGCGTGGATGACCAGGGAGCTTTTCAGCAGATGCTGTAATCGTGGAATTATGATTTGGTAGGCGAAAATGGCAAGGTGTGCCTGCTCGTGGACAATTGTTCATCGCACCACTGCAGTACGATCTTCAGCAACATCGAGCTGCGTTTTTTGCCCCCGAACACTACGTCTGTACTGCAACCACTGGATCAAGGCGTTATACGCGCAATGAAAGCCGGCTATCGGAAGCGCCTGGTGGAGAGGCTGCTGCAGAACCTTCGTGTCGGCAGGAAGCTTAGGATCGACTTGCTCGGAGCTATTTCTATGTTGAGTAGATCGTGGGCAGATGTCAAGAAGGAGACGATCCAAAACTGCTTTAGGTATGCCGGCTTCCGCATGCCTGGTGATGACACCCCAAATTCTGACAGCACTGAAGACACCGCAGGTGTTTCCGCCAAAGTTTGGAACAAGCTGGCAGAGTTCCCGGGTGCTATCGACGGATCGACATTCGACGAGTTCGTCAGTGCGGACGATGATGTCCCCATCATGGGCCAATTACAGGATGAGGATTACATTGCAGACGTCGTGCCGACCACGAGCCAAAGCGACAGCAATATGGAAATCGACGACGGCCCATTGCCTACATCCTCCCAAGTGATTAGTGCACTTGCGTTGTCCGGCGCTATTGTTTGAATGTGGAAGGTTGTGGCCTCAGCTGCTCTGACTCGTTGGACAACCTGGAGGCGTGCGTGCTGTCGCAGGCAGCGAAGTCGTTGACGCAGAAAAAAAATCCGGGACTATTTTGTTCCACAGTAGAGCACGCAAGTAAGCCACCATATTAATAAAGTACTTTTCTTCTAGTTTGTTATGTGCCTTTGTGTCAAAACCTATACCCGGCCTATATCGAATTATGCCATATATCGAACTAATAAACGTTTTTTGGCGAGTTTGGTATATCCAGGTTCGACTGTACTTGTCATCTGTTATTTCACACAAGCACACAAAGAAAAATGAGCTGGACCTAACGTGAAGTGCAAAAAGCATGCAAAGACAGATAGATACCTTGGTGACTCAAGGCAGATGCCTGCTCATTTTATTTGTAACTTGATTTTGTGGTCATGAATAGCATAACTTTCTCACTCACAATTAACGACGCCGATGCCAGCATTATTGCAAAACCAGCTCTTCAACGCTATCGCGTTAAAATTTGAAGCTGGCACATACGCACAGGAACAAAATAACTTGGGCGCTAACAGCGATTCGCCGCGGAGTGGCCTTGAATAGCGCGGTTACGGTGGCACATGCGTCTTTCCTTCTCCACTAACAGTTTCACAGCAGAGGGTGTGTCAGTGCTGTGCCCGATTTCGGCACGTTTTCAGAATGGCTGAGGAAGCGCAGTTTTGCCTCAAGAATTCTTATTCCATGGGTTAAGGTCTGCCCGCTTGAATTAATTGATGACACAAACTGCGGGTGGCCAATGTAGCGTCCATCTCTCGCTCAAGTAGGGCAACTGAGAAAATATTGAGGCATGAGGGACATTTTCGCGCAGCAAGGAGCGAAAACGGGGAATTGTATCAAATTCGCACAATTGGCACTGCCGTTGCACCCTGGAATATTACAGAGGATATTCTAGCAAACATAAAAGCAGCCTTTGGCCAATCCCTTTCCTTTGTCTACATAGCTGTTTTCTTCAAACACAGTAGGACCCCTTTATAAGAGGCATGGTCCAGAGAGAAATTCTTGTCTTGTACATGAGATGTCTCTTATAAGCAGGGTACCTCGTATGGATTTTCTCTACAACCAGTATTTTACTGTAGGCACACTGGCGTCTCTTATACCCATTTGCCTATTATATCAGTGTCCCTTATAAAGGTGTTCGACTGCACATACTTTTCCAAAAGATGTGCATGTCGAAACTGTAAATTCCTTGCTGCATACAACGCAATTACATTCTGATCACATGTTCACAGGAGGCTTGACTACTGATCGGCAGCATTTTCTGACCTTGTTCAAAAGGTATTGCAGGGCCTCTTTAAATTGCTTTCAAACGTTGAGAGTTTCCTTGTGATCCGACAGATTAGTAGTGGCAAACGTTGCCTAGACGATATCTTAATTTGGCTTTAAAGTAAGGGTGCATGTTCCTTTCGAGTATTGAGGTACAATACATTTTCTGTGGTTTCACATAGACCGGGGATCCCCCTGTGACATTGCAGAGGTGAAGAACATTTGCGAGGCCCGAACAGCACCCCGACTCGCACCCGGTGAGGACTATTGTTCGTCACCCCTCTTGCTCTGTTGTCAGGCTGCTCTCGCGGTGGTTTTGGCTGCTTTCGCCAGGGATGCTTTTCTTTTTTCTGAGGGGGACACGCTCAAAGCCCCCACAGCATTTCATTCTTCACCGCCTGCGGGTCCCCCTATTTGAAAGCAGAGTGTTTCAGCATCACCGAAGCTTGAGCGCACTTAGCCTTTGGCGCTGCTTCGCTGTAGGGCACTAGTTTCTTATGGTATTTAGGCAGGCGTTTCGAACCAACGCAACATCGTTCTGAATTAACACCACCAGCATTAATTATACAATGCATTTAGAGCATTTACGATATAATTTTGGCATTACCAGGCGCAAAGCTGGAAATTACTGTAAAAAGCTCGCAAAGAAACCTTTTGCTGTCAGGGGTCCTTTAAAATGTTTAAGTGATTCAAGTTTTCACCTTGCTTTCATTAGACTTTAGAATGCAGCCATTTTGTTATGTGGCATGTTATCGAACTTGCACACAGCGTTCATTAAAGCAAATGGAAAGCAAGTGGCAAGCAAGTGGTTTGGCTTAGTGACTATCATACATAGAACTAGTCTCGCACTACTTCAGGTAACACTCAAAGTTTTGATGACACACCAAGGCGGCAGAAAAAGGCACGATAGCTTCACTTAATCCAAAAACTACCACAGTTTGTTTAGCCTGCATTTCTTTCATGTCATGCACGACGTTCAGCTACAGTGAAGAGGTCTTTGCTGGCACAACATCAAGCCACAATCGTTAAAACTCAGTACGTAGATTTCTCTTTATTTTAACCCTAGCAAATTACCTTTTTTTTGCACAGCTTTATTACTGAAAGTCTTGTGCAACTGTTTTGCTAAAAGAAAAAAGGCAAATTTATAAAGTAAGTTTCCGAGTTCCCTAACTGCGCTATATTAAACTTCAACGATACACACTAAGTTCACTTTGCCTACGAATATAAATGTTCTAACAAAATACTTCGCTGTATTTTGTTTGTTTTTTATTTATTTATTAGTATCATCTGAGAGAGGCTTCTGAACAAATTTATTTAAGCAGAAAAATACTATTTACAGCCGATTTTCAAGCCATTGTTTATATGTTATTGAAGTTTTAAACATCTGGGCACCCCAGTAATTTATCAAACACATAAGCAGAGCAGAAGCATGTATAGTCAACCCCAGTCTTTCACTGCCTTGCCATCAATATTCTCAGAACCCTATTGAAGCACCACCAACAGCCAAAAATTTACTAGTGATTTTTTTTACTTCGTGAATGCGAATGATAAATGTTTTTTTTAATGCCATGTATAATTCACATTAACCTGGCTGATTAACACTAAATTTTACTGTCACTTCTAAATGCACACCCAGAGTCACAGTAAACTAGCACCCCACTGCATTTGAGTGCCATGACATCATGTGCACTCATACCTCACTGACATTGAGAGCACACTTGTTGAATAACAGCCCCACATAAGAAAAGGAATGAAACAACACAGTTGCTGCAGTATCAGCGAGGGTGTGGCACACTAGGCACATTCTCCTACTAAAATTTAGGTCTGCTATAGAAAACCGACCATACTATGACACAGGAAACACCCTCCTGCCAGTACTCGCAGATTGGGCAAAATGCCACAGGAAGCCTGAGCAGCCACCTTGCACGTCATGATGATGATGTCAACAAGTGCCGTGAACTGGGAGATAAGCACTACTGCTTAGTGGGAGATAAGCACTACTGCTTAGAACACATATTAAAATATGTTAAGGACTGCATTCACTGCCACCCCTTGGTTATAGGTGCGTTGGTATGCAGGAGAATCAAACAATGCAAGCATCGTGAGTTCGGAATCAGTTTCTTTTGACCTCAGTGAAACTTTTGTTACAAAGCCCACATTATGCACATAATGTAACTTGATGCAGTATGAAGCAACATACCAGTGAGCACCTACATATGAAAAACAGCGTTGCAGGTATGGTGAGCATATAAACTCAGTCGTACTCTACTTGCTAATAACAGCAACAGGTTTGGTATACTTACATGTTGGTGTAGCTAGAAAAAGAAGAAAACTGCAGACACAAATGCTACAAAAAGTAAAAAAACATTATATTTTTATGCTACACCATCATTAACACAAAACACAGACTTGTAACTCAACGTGTACGAACTTCGTTGACATCTTACCACTGCATCTAGGAAGCTGTTGCACTTGCAGTAATGGGGTTTCGTTTGGCAGTACTGCCGAAACAGGAGCCTACCAATGGGTTGTTGCTCCACAATGTACCCATAGGAGATGTCTGCAAGCAGAAAGCAGCCGAAACCACGACAGCATGTAGCTACATTTCAATTCTACAAAAAGCCTCAGTAGGAAAGGGCAGCTCCTGTGAGAAGCTTGCGAACAAAAGGTCAACCTGTCTCAAGATAATGGATCACAAGAGAAGTAAATGTGAAACCAATCTGCTCTACAATCGCAGTACTGCCTTGAGCAAATCTTTAGATATGGCAGCAAGTGATGGCTACGGTGTATACAGTAAATTATTTCGACACTCGTTATTTGAAAAATCAGATAATTCGGACCTGTTCTCTGGCCCCAGCTTCATTCAATGGCATCAAATGCCGGTCAATTTGGTCATAATTGGCCATAATCCAGTTAATTAAGACGATATTTGGAGCAGGCCAAGCACCAGGTATCGCAAATATGCCACGCAAAACAGCAAAAACAGCATTCATCTATCGCAGAAACGGCCGAGGGCTTTCAGAAAAACGTGGTCGCCATCCACAATCATGTTGGTACGCAATAAGGTATGGCTTCATAACACCTTTTGGCTTAAGAAATGGGGTCACGGGTCCATTCTAATTGCAAATGAAGAAGCAAATGATAAAAATTGTGGCTTTTGAACTGCTCTTATGCCAATTAATTACTAGACTTACATATTTCTAAAAAAAGTATGTAGATTAAAGAGGCATCTTTCTTTTTACTTTCGATAATTCAGCATTCGGGCCATTCAGACAGTTTTCTCATTCCTGTGAAATCCAAATTGATGTGCTTTTAATGCATTGCTCAACTCTTCCAACAGTTGAATGCCTGCATTTGAGATATGTGCACCATATACATATATACACGTTTTTATCAGTCAACATACTCGCTTGCACGGTAGAAATGATCACACATTACAACAACAAAATGAACACAAACAGCTGCTTTGGTTATGACTGTGCACAAGTTACTGGATGCTAGTGAAACATGGAAAAGCCTCATGAAGCCTACGTCGTGACTTTTATTTACATTTTCTTTAGTTATTCATTATGTCTGTGCTCCCGAAAAGCCTCCTTTCCCATTGTTTGATGAGTTACTAAGCCCAGTATAATTGGAATGTGAGTTGAATATTGCAAGACTATTCCTAAATATCCATATTAAGCCCTATGCTACACTACCAATTAGTCATCAATTATTTCAGCCAATTGAGAATAAGCATTTACCATATTTCTTGAATGCTTAGATCATTAAAAGCATTATACTGCAAGAAGTTCAAATTTGTCATGGTTTTTTCACATTTAAAAACTGAGGGCTCCACACATAATTTCAGTAAAAAAACAGGTAGGAAAATATTAACTAGTTCATGTCAAGCATGGTTGTAAAACACCAATCAAACTACTTGAATAACACGTCTGGTGTAAAAGCTACATTGTGAGAAATAGTGGAAGAAGTGAAAGTGCTATATGACATAGCGATGCTGATTGCAAACAGTTGGGTGTTTAACTCCTAAAGTGCCTTCAAAACACACTTTTAACATAATATTAAAACTTTGAATACATGTTAAGAAACACTGAAATATTTCAAATACCAGTATTTCCAGCAACAAATCTGCTTCTGATGCACCCATCACATCCGTACATAAAATGCCTAAAAAGAACTTATCAATGAGATTATTTTGATAGAAAGCTGTAATTAAAGTAAAGCTCTCGCCTTCGGATGCTAAAGACCCACCGCGTTGGTCCAGTGGCTAAGGTACTCGGCTGCTGATCCGCAGGTCGCGGGATCGCATCCGATGGAGGGGGAAATGCTGTAAGCCCGTGTGCTCAGATTTGGGTGCAAGTTAAAGAACACCAGGTGGTCGAAATTTCCGGAGCTCTCCACTACGGCATCTCTCATAATTATTTCGTGGTTTTGGGATGTTAACCCCCCCCATATCAATCAATCAATCAGATGCTAAAATCAGGGAGGCTTGGGCATGTCATCATAATTTAAGAAGTCTATGCCCTCTGTATTTTTACAGCAAAAGCAGACAAACAGCAAATGTGTAAACTGCATTGGTTAGATCATTGAACAGAGAAAAATATGATGTATTAGTTCACAACATATAAGTGTATTGTTTTAATTTTGTCCTTCGACTTTCTCACAGCAAGCAGTTCATAAAAATGCTGATATGATTACATATTGTCAGGATACAAGGTTGTGAATGCGATGCCTTTCTCTCTCACGTGCACACATGCACACAAAGTTTTTCTAAAATATAAATTAAAAATGGCCTAGAGTAAATATTTGCATCCAACAGTTGGTACACTTTCTTTTCCCCTCTTTTAGCATGACAAACTTAAAGTTTTACAAATGTTAAATAAAAGTATGTCTTGGTCCTTGTGCTTATAGGTAAGCACTCGTGATTTACAACTATGTGGCCTCATGAGCTGAAAGATTGCACATGGCTTCAACATGTCCTAATTTCCAGATTAAAATTTAATTTTCTTATTTGTGATCATCCCAAAAATAATTGAAGCCATACAAAAAAACTGGAGCTCGCAAGGGCACACACTCCCACGTTGGCAGTTGTATTGACATTGACTGTTTAATCCTGCGAGAAATAACAGGGGTGGGGGGGGGGGGGACTACCAGTAAAATTATGATCTTCTAGGGATGCTTAATGACTGCCTAAATCTAAGCACAGCAGTGTTATGTTTTTTGTTTCACTGCCATTAAAATCTGACTGCCAAGGCTTAGTTCAAGCCCAACAGCTTTCAATGGGGCTTCTCCTTCAATGCTTCTCTGAAACTCCACCTTACGTTCACTGCTATGCAGTACATCACGCTTCTGCTCTCACATTACTCCAGTACAAAGTTTATAGAAAAAAAAAAAAGTCTCTTTTGTTGAAGTTGCATGAAGTCTAAAGAGTGCCTAACCTCAATACATGAAATCAAAACAAGCACAATCTTCAAACATGAGTTTGCAAGGCACAAAATAGCTGCAGTAAGTTAGGATAAATGTTGCTCATTATGCAGCATCTCGATATTAACTTAACCAATTGACAAATGGCAAAATCATTAGTATACAAGCGTAAGCAAGAATATTCCTCAACCAAATAGCCTTGAGCATAAATTAGCAGCACCAACTATCTATAATCGACACTCATACCTGCCTTCCTTTGGTTTTTTTACTTTTTTACTGCGTACCACTACATTTATAGAATCACCAGTTCACCGATCATCATGTGTAGGTTAACCATGAAGTATCACATTGCCGCAGTAATTATTTAAAAGTCTTTGGCATGCTCATACACTTTCAGTAGAACATAGAGAGGAACAAATATTCACAGCCAGAAAAGCTGTCTGTGAATGAGCTTTTATTAACGGGGCGATCCTCCAACACTATTTACCCTCCTTGTTGTATTCGTAGGTTGTGTAGACTGAAGTAGAGACAGACTAATGCAGCAAAAACGGCAGTGGTAACGGCAGGCAGTCTGAAGTTATTCGACTAACAAAATTCAAAATACAAGAATAAAGTGCTGACCCTCAACTCGATTTTCGTGGAACACTTGACCACATTTCACACACCCGTGACGTTGGCGGGCTGTCGCAACGAAAGATGGAAGCAGCTACGTGGGGGAAGCTCGCACTAAATTATTGCTTTTTTTTTTTTGCAAGGTAATATTGACCTAGTTGCCAAAGTAACAAACGTGGTGCCTGATGCCTGGCTTGCCAGAACGCGAGCAGGAGC
Source organism: Rhipicephalus microplus (assembly GCF_043290135.1). NCBI lineage: Eukaryota > Metazoa > Arthropoda > Arachnida > Ixodida > Ixodidae > Rhipicephalus > Rhipicephalus microplus. Next base: position 76,038,194 of record NC_134710.1, read on the forward strand.
TACTGTGTAGAAACGAGGTATTTGCTGTAGTTTTTTTACAACATTTGGAGTCGCTCCCTCCTCTTATTTTGAGATACTTGTGGAACGACCAGGACAGTGAAGTACTGTTGACCCTTCGCACGTTATTTGGTAAGCTGCCCGACGAACAACAATGGTGCACTGCACCCCTTCAACAGTGCACATGCGGAAAGAGACAGCTCCCAAACTCCCAAAAGCAAAAAGAGAGAAGAAAGAGAGAGAGGTATTTCATATAAACGTCCGACCCGCGCAAGCCAAAAATCTAGTGGCAAAATGGCAGCCAACGTATCTGTCGTGCTACAGTGTTCTTTGTAGTCAGTGATCTATTTTTCTTGTAGCTGCGTCTGTTCAGGGTTCAATGAAAACGCACAGAAGAGAAAAATGAAACAGATCAGTAACCTCAGTTTTCATTCTACACCACGATCGCTTCCAATGTTACATTTATCCAATCATATGGCGGCAACCTTCCGGAGTCATTTCCGCCCGCACAGTTCTGGCAAGTGCCACTATGTGGTGATGGGGTCGGCAGTAATGTAGTTACTTTATTGCATGATTAAAATACTAAATCACTTAATGTTTGACGCTTACACGTATGCTAAAATTATCTCCAGCTACTGGCCTATGCAAGCCACAAAAAATAGGTGCTTAAATACTGTTGGAGGGCTCCTTTAAAAAGTACCTCGCAGAGAAGCAGAGTTCAAGATTCTGCAAATAATCCATTATGTGAGAATACTACTAAGAGTACTAAACTGAAAAAATAATAATTTTACACAATATATGATTTCATATTTCACTGAGCAACACAATCGAGAAACATTTGGTTTGCAGTTTAGCTCCAGCCAAAGAAATCAACATTGAGTATCGTGCAGGCCTACACAAATTGGCTAAAGTAATCGAATAATGGTCTAAATATCCGGGCAATGCCGTGTAATCTATTTTCTCTTGATTCTACATAAATAATTAGAAAACTTCAATTTTAGACGTCTTAAGTTGATTTTTGTGCACAAATGGGCATGATTCACCAAATAGCTTGCACTGCTGTTAGCATAATTTAATTTCTTTTTAAAACAAGTATGTGCCTTGTAGACCCAAGTTTTGAAACCTATAACCAGATGGGTGCCGCCATGATGGAACAATATTCAGCTTTCAGGCGACGTATGTCTCGTATTTGCCACTGCATGCTGCAATTATCCCAGGAATTTTTTGTGTTTTGTGGCTCCCTATTTCATTGCACTTATAGACTGTCACACAACTTGGCACATAGCAACAAAAACGTGGACAACAAGACACTACGATTCACACGACGTGCAAGCCAGCGACCTTCTTAACTCTTCCGTTACCATATCTATTCAAATTGATCACCGGTAGTTGATGGTTTGAACTGTTTGTTTTTGCATGTTGAATTTGTTTCTCACGCACATAGCTCTTCCTAGAAGTTAATCCAGCCACTGAACTTTCAGAATCTGTTTGTTTAACCTTCGGAAACATAGTGACTTTCGGCAACATAGCGACTTTTGACAAACATTAGTGCAAAACAATGTGCGTGTGTTGTTGGGAAAATGCTCTTGGCTGGCGAACATAAATGCACGCCGCTCATGGTTATGTTTTGATAAAATTAGAGTTCTGTCATCAAAATAACTTTTACAAGTCAAAGATCAAATCATGGTGTCAGCTTTGCAATCTGACCCAGTTAAGTGGTAATAAATTTCAGAATTTATGCCAGCTATGCACTAAAGAGTTGTTGTTTAGAGTGGGGAAAGATTTATTCTACAAAATATTATTTCCAAAGGTATGCCGCATGTATAACGTGAGGATGTGGCCTTTTCATTCAATTTCACTTCTATATTTCAATCGAACACAGCGCTGAACTCCATATCGCTTCTCGTTCCTATGGAGTCATTGTCACGCAAGCTTGGGTGCGCACTCTCGCTGCAAGAAATGCACGCCACTCAAAACTATCTAGCGACTGCACCTGAATTACGACAAGCTTTGAAGGCGAAGAAGCAACTTAGCATAAAGCTTTGATGACGGCCATGTTTTGCTTGAGCCTGGGACATCCACGTCCATTCTAGGGTTGGTTTTGTTTATGGCCTCAAGTGGTCTCCTCCGCTGCACGTACGTAGCTGCTGACCTTTGTGCACAATCTTAGAGCTACTCTGGCTACGTTCGAGGTCTACACATCGCTGGAGCACGACCGGCTGACACGAGCTGCAAAGCTTCTCTTCACGACAAGAAGGCCGCCAAAGCACATCTCGGCCCCGCACTGAGGAGCGGCGCGAGACATTTTAGGGCTGTGCGTGATTTTCTTCTTCATTATATTTTAAATATACCTGCATAAATAGAAGTAAATATGGTTGGATGCATATTTTGGAACGCGAACCCCTGCAGAAGAGGTATATATGAAGCCATCATGCTAAGGATTTAGACGACTGGATTACCACATCGAGGCCATTTAGACTCTCACCCATGAGCTCATCTGAAATCTCATTTTTTTTCGTGCCTAGGCCACGTGCGCACGCAAGTGCTTCATGCACTCCCTTGTTATAATGCATCATTTTGGCTCGTCAATCTTCTTTTTTGGCGAAATTTTTTCCCCGGCCTTTTGGGCGGCTTTTCGGGCATTTGCGTGTTGTCGTGGTGGTTCGGGCGCATGCTGAGGGAGGCAGAGTGAATGTGTCCCTTTTCTTATTTTTAGTTTTTTATCTTCTTTTACTTTTTCCTTCCTATCCCTTTTATTCCCATTACCCTATCTGTGTGCTGGCCTGTCGAGGTGTTACCTTAAGGATAGACAGTTACGAGGGCACTTCTCTCTTCTTTACTTTTCATGACCACTTAGAGAGACCATCACGGACAGTGTGCTGATATCGACAAGTGACATGCAGCAGGCCCACCGCATTAAGTTCACGGGAAAAACTGAAGCAGATGCTGAAGGTGCAAGTGACAGCCGAGTACTCTAGAGCCCACCAAATTAGAACAGAAGTGCACGGCACTAATTCATACGATGTCAACTGGAAAAAAATACACTCAGATACTCTTGTTGTGGATGTTTGAAGATTTCTGTAATAAGTACATATAAATGGTTTATGAAATCAAACGACCACCCAATTGCATCAATGTGATGCTACACAGAGTCGAAGTGAAATGCAGTCACATCAAGATTCGTTTTAAACTGGCAACAATAAAACGTAATCACTCATTTCACGTAGCAGCAGGTTACAGTATTGAAAGGTTGATTGATTGATTGATATGTGGGGTTTAACGTCCCAAAACCACTATATGATTATGAGAGACGCCGTAGTGGAGGGCTCCGGAAATTTAGACCACCTGGGGTTCTTTAACGTGCACCCAAATCTGAGCACACGGGCCTACAACATTTCCGCCTCCATCGGAAATGCAGCCGCCGCAGCCGAGATTCGAACCCGCGCCCTGCGGGTCAGCAGCCGAGTACCATAGCCACTAGACCACCGCGGCGGGGCGGTATTGAAAGGTGCCTCCGTGATCAGAATGAGGCTGCAAAAAAGTCAGCAGTTTTGCCGCAAGGGTGAAGCAAACGAATGCAATAGCCAGAATTAGAATGTCGCACGAAGATCAATGAACGGCTTGATACTTGTAGCTTCCCGCTGAAGCAAAAAGAAAGACGCTCGAAAAGGACGTGCAGGTATACACAGGACAAGCGTGACCTTAGAACTATCACAACTATTATGCCTTTGTGTTTGAGCAATGCACTGCAAGTGTTGACAATGCAGAACCCGAATATCATGAATACTTCTTTTAATGTGCAGCGCGTGAAATGACCTTGCATATCCTGTCACGCGGTAGCGTCTGAGGCAAGGTATGGGTGCGGTTCCTTTTCTTTTTTTTGCCTGAAATACAAACAAAATGAAATAATGCTGACCAAAATCAAAAGGTTGAAAAGAATAATAAATGATGCTTCCGCTACCGTACGGTGCCTTTGTTCACAGTACAGTAGCCCAGCGAAGTGGGCTTATGTCCGTTTTAGAGCACTGCCGAGACGCCTGGCATGCGCCGGTGGCAGAATGCCATAATTTATGTTCAGTGTCTTTTTTTTTTTTTCATATTCTGGATAAAAAAGGATTCCAGGTATTGACGCAAACACCAGTTTTTTTTCCTTCGCGATAACCATTTTTTGGGCCTATTCAAAGTCGTGATCAAATGTAGCCACGTGTTTTGCAAGTGCCTTGGATACCACGTTCGACGAAGCAGACGATGCTTCGTCAAACGATCTTTTTTTGTCATTCCACATCCCAAGAAACTACAAATAGAAGCCCCCCTCTCTTTTTTTTGTGCACGTCTTAATGGCGAATTTTAAATTGAAAGAAAATGTAGAAGAGCTGCATGATAGAAAACAAGCTCAAGCTCCTGCGAGATCTACATATCACCAGTGGTATATGGAGTATATAAATAGCCAGCCATTATTATGCTGGTGCATGCATGTTGTGTGGCTGAGTGCACTTACGTGGCATGCTGTAAAGCGAGGGGTCACTGGTTCCAATCGCCGGCTTTAGAATTTTTTTTCTCCCGATTTCTTTGTCTTTAAGAATTTATATATATATATATATATATATATATATATAAATTCTTAAATATATACACACACACACATATATAGACATATCCGGGGCATAATGGCAACGGCAAAACTGAGCGGAGTATCTATATAATTGATATCGCAATAAAAAAAATCTGTGCCATTGCACCTTTAATGCACATGATGGCTATGGGGTCACAAAGCTTACAGATGCTACACCAGTCTCTGCAAGGTACCTTTATTTGTGTTCACCAAAAAAAAAAAAAGCATTCCGATTCCTAATGCCAAATTGTCTTTACCGGAGAGAGAGAAAAAAAAGGGGGGACCCTTAAGCTTCACTTTTAAGAGTTGAACGTGATAGCGAAATCTGGCCCCTAGTGCACCCTTCAACCGCTAAGTGCATAATTATTCATGTTTTATTACATACACATACACGCACACAGTAGATTGGACCAGCGCGTGCTATTATTGCCGAATGGGCTCGTTCTCGTTGTGACACCTGTCAAACAATTGATTGATTTGTGGGGTTTAACGTCCCAAAACCACCATATAATTATGAGAGAGGCCGTAGTGGAGGGCTCCGGAAGTTTCGACCACCTGGGGTTCTTTAACGTGCACCCAAATCTGAGCACACCGGCCTACGACATTTCCGCCTTCATCGGAAATGCAGCAGCTGCAGCCGGAATTCGATCCCGCAACACGCGGGTCAGCAGCCCAGTACCTTAGCCACTAGACCAGCATGGCGGGGCCACCTGTTGAACAAAATGTGTTAAAGGGGCCCTGAAACACTTTTTCGAGTAACCATGGAATGAATTCACTTGAAGAGCTTGTTGCCTCATGAATTCAACGCCACAAAAATTTTAAGAATCCATCCAGTGCGAGTGGAGTTACAAAGGTTTGTCGCATGCTGCAATGGCATTATCTCTTTTCTCCTCCCGACAAAAGCGCTGGAAGCTAAGCAGAGAGGGGTGGCAGCGCAAAGAAACTACCATGCCTCATGACCTTGAGCTTTTTTTTTCTTCGAATGCGCGTCTTTTTCAGTGTGATCAGGCGCACACGTGGACAAGTAGCGGCCTCCCACGGCTATTTCGGTAACTTGATTTTTTGGCCACAGACGCACAGACGATTTTTCGCTCACACCCGATGGGGCCGATGCCGGCGGCAGGTTTTCTGCGACACGAGCTCTTTAACGCTATCGCGTTAGAAACCAAACCAAATCGAAGACAGGAACAAACTTAAGAACCTTTCATACTGCCTCCATCGAACTAACCTAAACAGAACACAGTTCTGTGGTCATATAAATGTCAGGAAAAAAAAAACGGTCCTGTCGCTCGCAAAAAGTGCATAAAGGCAAAGCCATGATAGAACTAACAAATACCCCATAGATAAAATGTCAGTCTAAGTGTTGCAGATGAATCAGTATTCAAAAGAATGCCATAAGCCACACTTTTTGTCAGCCAGCAAACATGAAAAATGAAAATAACAAAGTGGTGAGCTACTTTGCAATGCATAACCCGGGGTGTAGCACAAGAGGTCACAACAGAGGACTGGCATCTTCTGCCTCCTATTGGTCCTGAATGCCAGTTTGTGCTAATACACAAGCTAAAACAAAACATGGTGGTAAAAGCAAATAGGCATGTCTGGCACGCTGTTACGAATGGCGGCATACAGATGTCAGTGTGAAATGCACCATAGCAAGCTCTAATAAGCCTGACAAGTATGCTTATTAGTGACTGCCAGTCTACATGCAGCGGTAACGGTTTTAAGGATGATTTCTACGTATGCGTGGTAAAGCTGATAATTCTCGTCGCAATTTAGTGGCACCAATCAAACCAGAAGCTCACACACCTATGAATTCTCTCTCTCCTTAATTAGTAGGCTAGCCCTTGCCTTTGCAAGATTGGATCATTTCTATAATGTGCATAGCACATGTTGCCTGATAACAAATCCATCCCAGAACTTTTTTTTATCTGTAAACGCTAATATTGTAAAACACACTATTTGTATCTGATTACACAAGTTGACTGAACCTACTTGGTACAATGGACTCCATAATATGTATATTTTATCAATACTGGTACTACATCTGCACTGATGCTGCATGAACTAAGTAATTATTTTGCATCTCAGTTATCATTACTGTGCAGTACATACTACTGTGTATTATGTAGGTTGTGTGTTAAATGTATGTTACTCACTTTATATCACTTTATATACTACCCCCTCACTCCATGCAACTGAAGAATGTAAGCTATTTTAAAAATAAACAAATTCTACGATGCTACATAGCAGCACTACACTTGACCAGGGTGCTGTAGAGGGCAGATTTTTTTCTGCAACTGAACATTACTGGGAGCCCATTGATACACTTCACCTTGCAAGACTGAATTTCTCGACATCTCTTTCCAATCTCACCATCAGTCTAAATTAATTTGGTAGCAAGATCAGTCAAACCAGTGTTCATGATAGACACTTACTAGCTTAGCATGCAGAATCGGTAAAACTGAGGTTTACAGGTGTTTTAATATGTCAGTAGGATCAATGGAAAAAAAAACAAGTTGGTTAACATAAAGCAGAACAATATAATTCATATTAATCTTGGCTTTAGTCGCATGCTTGTAAGCTTACTTTTGCTGAATACAGCATGACCGAAACTACAAAAAAAAATTCCAATACATGACAATATTACACTTGCAGATGTAAAAACCCCTTTGGAACTTAACAAAAAAACTGGCTTCAGTCTATGCTTCTAAGGTGCCATTCGGAAGACTTCTGCTCCATAACTTTTTGTTGTGCATACAGCCAACAAGTCTAGACAAAGCACCATCAATCATGAAATGAATGAGAAGCTGTATGAACCAGGTTTGAAATCTGTTATCGAATTATGATGCGGACCTAATACTAATTCTACACATCAATGTACTCAACCAATTGTCAATACATGCTCTATTATCTTACACAGATTGCTCTTTCAGCTAACACAACATAATATACATATTTCTCTCTTCAGCATATTTCTTGCATGTACACAAAAACCTTTACATGCCTGATTATGTACTACTATAATTTTTAATATGATCAAGAATAATATGACAACAGCTAAATAACTTTTAACGTGAGAGTAAAATACACAACAAGGTTTTAAAAAGTGATGCATGCTTCCATTGCAAATATGAGAAAAACAACGAGAAGAATGAAAAATCTAATGACTGCCTGTTAATGTATCCACTTATACATAAACAAAACAGCAAAAAATCAGAACTATGTAATAAAGAATAATAACACCTGCAGTATCAGAGCATTTCTATAAAAAAATAATTGCACAACTGCACTGCACTAAACAAGAAGTGAGGAAGTAGACATATGAATACAGAATGCTTTCAACACATACTGCATCAAATGCAGTATAGTGATGTGAAAACCGTGAGAAACCGCTCATGACATTTAAACAAAGCAGAGGATCAAAAAGTGTGGCCCACCATTTATACAGATACACACTCGCGACACGCAAAACACAAGGCAAAATGAAAAAAACCAGCAACATGAAAATACTTCAAGCAACAAAAACTATGCGGTCCAATAGTGCTTACCAACTTTGTCCCTGAGATATACACACTGCGAAATGTGCGGAAACTGCAGTATCTTCTTCCATTTTTTGCTCTTGCCTTTGTTTGAATCTGCACCACCTGTCGGGTTAGAACACGCATCAGTTCTTCACAAAAATACACCATGCAAACCACAGAGATGCGTCAGCAAACGCGGCTATGTGCCTATTACCACTACACTCGTGCTTCTCAACGTAACACAAGCGACTAGACTTTGGGCAAGTTGAACTGCAGCAACGTGCTCTTATTCCGCAGAAATTTGTTCCCGCATTTGTCCATATTGCAAAACGGGAAAATGTCGCCGGTGGAGCCTCAAGAAGCGCACATATGTAGTCCCGGTAGCAGCATTGAATGACGAAAAGCGTGTGGTACGACATTTCGGAACATTACACCGTGGCTCGTCGAGTGGAAAACACAAGAGCAGATGCGGAACATCTTTTGGGTCACTGAAATGGCTGGCCATATAGATGAGCCGCGATTTTCGCTTGGTACTTTTGAATCGAGCCGCATGAAGCACAGGGCCAGAAAACGCAGACGTTTCGGGCACTGGACTTTGCGGCCGATTTGTAGCGCATGCACAATCGTTTTTAACATGCAGTGCAGACCGGCAGCGGTATAAGGACCACAAGACTGCGCGAAGTGCCGCTTATGAATGACAAGGCTCGCGCAAGATCGAGGCGATTTTTGTCGCTACGACAGGCCCGACGGCAAACTGGCCGATGTCGGCGCGAAAGGCCGTGCGGAGCCGGCATTTCGCACACAGCCGCCGCCACCATCACGAACGAACGTGCACAGTGCATGCACCTGGCCTTACGGAGACGAAAACACCAACCTTCCCTGGCCTTGAGGTAAACCGTGTTGGCGACAATATTCTCCAGTTCCATCAGTTCCAGCTTGAACGCAGTTTGGTCCAACGGCGGGTTCTTTATGGAACCCACCCCGTTTTTGTTCAGCCCTTAGTCGATGAAAATACTTCTACGGACTCGTACAGTAAACACATGCCCGAAGTTTGTCAATTTCCGCTTCACCTCGCTAAAGACTGTCCCGGTGCTCTAACAGACTGCATTTCGGCCAGCTCTGGCTTTCCTTTCAGTAAACCATTCCAGATCAGGCTGAAATATAAATATCTACGAGTGAATACTAGGTATAAATATAACAAGAAAATAACAGTCCTCCACGGAGCCTTGGGTGGGGTAAAATGGCGGTGAGCAGAGATGCGTCGGACAGCGAGGCTAGCCATTGGTCAGATTTTTGCACATTATTTATTGCTTTTGTTGAGTGTCTCCGAGAAATAATAAGTAGTGTATGATAAAATATGACGTTTATTTTACTGACTGCCTTCCACGTTGCGCTCGCCGCTTTACCACATTCAATAACAACGTCCTTTCAAATACAAGTTTACAATAAAAGGTTAAAGAGACAGCACACAACACAATAAGCGTAAGACAGCAGATAAAATAACAGTTTGTTTCCCGGTGCCGGGTTTCCTTTGTGCGTGTCGCATACGTGACTACTGACGATAACCAGTTGGCTCCCTTTTTCTCCTCTTCGACCATTTGCGTCCGTTTTGGCGCCTAAAATTCAAAAATAGTGTTTTTCTTTTTCTCCCTTATTTTCATTGCTGGACATGCAGCAGCCGGCTCCTCGCGGTCTCAGTGACTTGTGTGCGTGCGCGCACACATGCTCTCATATTGTTTATGCGCTTTGACTCCAATGAGGTTGTGGTTTTGCGACGTCACGTCTCGTCAGCTGTGTTGCGATTGCTGACAGCGTGGTTCTCTCGGGTCTGTCGCCTTGTGTTCCACTCGTACGGCACCCAAAGTGAGGCCGACATGACGTCAGCAGCGAGTTTTGGCTCATTTTGCGGGATATATGTTGCCTGTCACGCTTGCAGCACTTTAAGAAGTGTGCTTACGTATTTTTGAAGAGATCGATAGCTATGTGCGGTAAACTTCGATTCCCGGCCACCGCGGCTGCGTATCAAAGGGGGCGAAGTGAAGAATGCCTGTATGCTTAAATTTGGGTGCACTCTGACAAAGCTCAGCTGGTCGCACAGTCCGCCACATACACGGTGCCCCATAATCGCATTTGAGGTTCTGACACGCATTGACGGAGCGTTTTCATTTTCCCACAGTGGGCGGGGACCAGACTCAATTGCTGTTCCACATCTCTCCCTCTCTCACACGGATATATGTGTGTTTCTGCGAGAGAGAGAGAAAGAGTGTGACGTCCTAATGGGGGCGGCGCCAGGGGTGAGCATGGGGCGGCTGGAGATCCCCCATAATTTTCGCCTGCCCCCCCCCCCCCCTTGTCCCCCCTGATAAAATAATTCTGGCGCCGCCCCTGCTGCCAAGTTATTGAATTTCATTTAACAGAAGTTTAGTCTTTTAGGTGCCGGTACCGCGATATCGTTTTAAAGATCTAAAGCGCGAGAGTCCAGGTTTATTTATTTTTTTATCTGCAGAAATATGCTGATCCACCTCGTAACGCAGCGTGTAGCTAGCATAGGCTAGCTACACGCTGGCTCCTTCACATAGAAGCGATTTACACAGAGTGGAATTTGCGTAACTTTTTTTTTTATTGTCATGCTTTGCTTACTTTCTTAGAACATGAGCCGTATACGACAAAGTGGGCTAATGCTAGCAGAGGTGTACAGATTTAGCTGCAATAATAATATAATAGTGTCTAGGGTTTAACGTCGTCTCAAAACTACGATATGGTTATGAGAGACGCCGTAGTGGTGGGCTCCGAAAATTTCGACCACCTGGGGTTCCTTAAACGGTGCGCCTAAATCCAAGTACGTATGCGCCTCGAACATATTCGCCTCTATCAAAAAATGCAGCTTCCACAGCCAGGACTCGGTCCCGCGACCTTCGGGTTGGTAGTCGAGTGCCACAACCACTTAGACCACCGCGGGGCAGCTTTAGCTATACCAGGGTATAATTTTCAGATGTTAGAAAATGTCATTTCCTTTACGCTGTGGGAGGTTGGGGTTACAAATTTTGCCGCAAAAAGTTGTGGATTAGTATTTTAGTAGCTCTTCGGTGATCGAACCCTTTACATGAATAAAAAAAACCGTCTTTTCTCGGCACTTTCATAAGCAAACATGTCGATGGGTATCAATTCGTAGACAACAAAGAAATTACATTGTTTGTGTTGGCAAGGAAATTTCTGCGAAGGCATTCGCTGACTAATTGTGTCGGGGATGCTTTGTATTCTCAGAAGCATTTTCGTTTTGTGAAAACCAGTCGCTACGCAGTTCAACTCTTCAACTATATATGTTAAGCAGTCAAAATACATTTGAGGGGCGATTTTCACCGAAAGTTTGACTTGCCCGGGGCCGTTAGGCCGCACACATTTCAAGTATAGATAGATGCGCATTAGGGGGGTACGTGCGCATCCCCTACCACTCTAATCATCTAAAGAGGGCGCCAGGTCTGCCCCTCAATCGCGTCCTATCCGCCGCAGGCATATGGCCATGCACGTTTTTGACGATAATGGCGGCAGAGGACCAGGTGCGTAACCAGGGGGTGGCACACCATTATAAGAGGGTGCCCCCTGTTCCTCCCTCCCCCCACAAAAAAATTCTGCCTACACCCCTGCAGATGGCCTGATGATTGATGTTCAGTAGCGCAAATTATAGGGGGGGGGGGGGTGTCCTGACATCCCCGGGTCCACGCAGAAGAAATTTAAGACCCCTTGCAAATGTCCTTCCTTGAGTGATATCTCACGAGTGTCACATTTTCATTGCTTGACAATCAAGGACTACGCTTTCCGTAAAATGAACTCTGAAGCTCCTTCAATGAACAGAAACAAAGTACTTCTAGCTGATACTTGCGGGGGAGAGTATACCTTTACGCGTTAGTACCATTTCCATTGCATACTTTCGTAGCTGCAAAACTGCCATAGCTACGAGTTGCTACTAGAAACTAACTTCGCCATGCCATGTCGCTTATTTTTCACCTGGGCAGCGTCTACTGCGCCGCACGGTGCAGCAGCCAGCCCCACACAGAGAATAAGGCCCCTTAAGCGTAATAAGGGGACTTAAGCACAACTACCAGTGGTGTACTATTTAAAGGGCCCTGAAACACTTTTTCAAGTAACCATGGAATGAATTCACTAGAAGAGCTTATTGCCTCACGAATTCAACGCCACAAAAATTTTAAGAATCCATCCAGTGCAAGTGGAGTTACAAAGATTTGTCGCATGCTGCAATTGCATTATCTCTTTTCTCGTCCCGACGAAAGCGCTGGAAGCTAAGCATAGAGGGGTGGCAGGGCAAAGAAACTACCACGCCTCGTGACCTTGAGCTTTTTTTTTTTCTTCGAATGCGCGGCTTTCTCGGTGTGATCGCGCGCGCACGCGTGGACAAGTAGCGGCCTCTCGCGGTTATCTCGGTAACTTGATTTTTCGGTCACAGACGCACAGACGATTTTTCGCTCATAACCAACGGGACCGACGCCGGCGGCGGGTTTTCTGCGACACGAGCTCTTTAACGCTATCACGTTAAAACATCGTCCCTTCCAAGCAAGCACGTTGTTCTTTGCGAGATAAATTTTACCAATTTCCTTTTATATGCCTCGGCATTTAGATGAAGTTGTATGGAGACTATAATGCTCGTTGCTTAACCGGACTGTCCGTTAGGTTCCATGAAGAGTACATATGATTGTGGGTTTAGCCTTTTCTGAGTAAGTCACCGCTATGCTGTTTTCTCTGTGCGTTGACAGAGCTTTGTTGTATGTTTGCACGTGCGTTAATCTTCAAAATAATCACTTTGTAAGCTAACGTGTGTAATTCCTAACTTGTAGTTATGCGCGGGTGTGCGCGCGATCGTTTATGTATGTGTGCGTGCGTTTGTGTGTGCAAGTGTGCGCCTGCGTTTGCTTGCGACTGTGTATGCCAGTATTTGCGCCGGTGCGTGTGCGAGCCTATGTGTATCTTTATGTGAGTGCGTACGTTTAATTGATATGTGGAGTTTAACGTCTCAAAACCACCATATGATTATCAAAGGCGCCGTATAGTGGAGGGCTCCAAAAATGTCGACCACCTGCGGTTCTTTAACGGGCACAGTGCGTACATTTAGTACGCCTGTATCAGTGACCTATGTGTATCAGTACATGTGTATCAGTACACCTATGTGTCAGTGAGCACTCGCACGTATGCATGTGCATGCCAACAGGTGCGTTCATTTGTGTATGTCTGAATTCGCGCGTGTGTATGTGCTTGAGCGCCTCCATGCGCTCAGTGTGCGTGTATTCGGGCGCTAGCTTGCACGTCAGTGTGCGCACGTGTTTTTTGGGTGTATACGTATGCACCAGCGTGTGCGTCCGTTTGTGCATGTCTAAACAGTAATTATAAGGTGCCATAGTTAAGAAGATGTTGTATGTCTTCTTTTTAGACATACAACATCTTTAGGAGACTGAGGTAAGTCGCAGAGGTAATGAATATCTCGTCGTTCCGTTGGGATGGTACACAGGCACGCGCATTGATTCCGCTCGGGCTTTTTGGCAACACGACATGACTTTTCGCGTCGGTGTTGGTATAAAAGGGCGTCGGGTCCACCGATTAATTCATTGTGTAAACCGCCACGTTCTGCTACCTTCTTTGTGCTCATCAGGACCACAGTAGAATGATGAAAATTCAGTGTAAACCTTAAGCGCTTACATTACAGCACTCGTCACGTCTCCATGTTACGAACAGTAGGTCGCGTAAACGTTGATGTAGCTATTTTCTTTTAACTACTTGCTCGTTCCAATGTCGCGGGTTGGCCCAAGAGTAGGGTTTGCGGTGGCGTCCTAAAGTGTCTCACCGGAAGCGTGTCGGTTTGCGTTAGTTGGTATGACATGACGATAGTTATAGCGCGAGAACACAACGACGACTGTAGCGCTCGTCTCCTTCTTGTCCCTTTGTCGTCGTTCTGCTTTCGCGCTTTAACCATCGTCATACCAATTGCTGAGTAACTCGGGGGACGAATTGCAACTCATGATTACGGAGTTAGACAAGGAGAGCAGAAAGGTGGGTCTTAAAATTAATCTGCAGAAAACGAAAGTAATGTACAACAACCTCGGCAAGGAGCAGCGCTTCGAGATAGGTAATAGTGCACTTGAAGTTGTAAAAGACTATGTCTACTTAGGGCAGGTAATAACCGCAGAGCCGAACCACGAGATTGAAGTAACTAGAAGAATAAGAATGGGGTGGAGCACATTCGGCAGGCACTCTCAAATTATGACAGGTAGATTGCCACTATCCCTCAAGAGAAAGGTATATAACAGCTGTATCTTGCCGGTACTTAGCTACGGAGCAGAAACCTGGAGACTTACAAAGAGGGTTCAGCTTAAATTGAGGACGACGCAGCGAGCAATGGAAAGAAAAATGGTAGGTGTAACCTTAAGAGACAAGAAGAGAGCAGAGTGGATTAGGGAACAAACGGGGGTTAAGGATATCATAGCTGAAATCAAGATGAAGAAATGGACATGGGTAGGGCATGTAGCGCGTAGACAGGATAACCGCTGGTCATTAAGGGTAACTGACTGGATTCCCAGAGAAGGGAAGCGGGTTAGGGGGAGACAGAAGGTTAGGTGGGCAGATGAGATTAAGAAGTTTGCGGGTATAAATTGGCAGCAGCAAGCACAGGACCGGGTTAACTGGCGGAACATGGGAGAGGCCTTTGTCCTGCAGTGGACGTAGTCAGGCTGATGATGATGATGATGATGATGATGATACCAACCAGCCCAAACTGCCACACCTATAACTGCCGTCATGTCTCACCGGCTTTGTTGTGCGAGCGTTAGCTTCCTTCCTACGCGGGGCTGCTTCCTCATTTGGGGGGCCGCCGACGGCTCTTCGTGGTGCCGCACGGTATCAACACCTTGTTGACGGTATGCGGGGAGCTGTGTACGGTGGAAGCCTAACAGACGTCGTGGTAGTTTCCTGTGTGTGTTTACTTTAGTTCAGGTCATTATTCTTTAGGTTGACAGCAGTCCTCGAGGTTACACTCGGTGGAGACCTCCCCCCCCCCCCCCCGCTTGGGTGTACCTGTTTGAATTCGTTACACCCAATTGGGTGTCGTCAAGGGAGAATTTTGTGTGGTCCTTTCCGGTTTGGTCTCTGGGCGGGCTCTCGGTATGTTGCCGGGGAAGCCGGCGGGAGAGTCGCTCAGTGGGGAGCAGGTTGCAGCGAGTGCCGCGCAGATCTGTCCCAGTTATGTAGCGTACAAGTTTGTACAACGTGAATAAGGAGTGTTTTAAGCGAATAAATCAGTTTAGGAGAAAGTCTATGAATCTGCTGTGTGTACCTGTTGATCATCTCTCCGGTGGCGACCAAGTAGTGACCAGAACACTAAACTACAAGTAGAAGCGTAGACGGGATCAACCGCTCAGCCGATAGTTGGTACTCATTGTTTTTAAGTGCTTCCGCTTGTGTTCATCGAAGCGCATTGCAAATATGTCAACTTGAATCCTTTACTTTCGTCGCGGTGGTTTTTCAAGTGACAGAACCTTGTATAATGCGTCAATGAGCTGAACTAACAAGCGCGCGCATTACAACGAGCAAGTGGGGGGCCGCGCCGGCCAAGAAAGGGTAAAAATTCGAGGTGGAAAACGCGAGCGCGGATGAGACTGTTGCTATACTTTCAAAATATAGGAGGTCCATTTGTTTCACCCTGCACTTCGTGAACTGGTTAATTCATGGTGGTGCCGTCGCCGTGCAGGGGATGTTTCAGCAAGTGCAGCAGCAATTAGACGCGGAAACGAATATGAAATTCTCTAGCGGGTTGTGGAGGTCGTGATGATGTGAACGTAAGCGGCGGCGCCTCTTACGTTCTTGGCACTACGGGCAAACGTTCACGGTCGTACTTTCGCACGCCACTAAAACACACACGAATGCAATCGGCTGTGTCGTCTGCTGCAGCCATCTTGTGCTGCACGGACTCGGCACTACCTCACGAGCAGGTGCAGGGAAGCTGCACTTTTTTTTCGAAAGAAATACCGCGGTGCCGCCACGTTGAATTTATGAAACGAATGCCAGAGTGCAGAGCCTCCGTGAACTGGTTAGCGAAGTGCAGGCGAAACGAATGGACTAGAGAGGCTATTCTAGCCTCTCTAGAATGGATCTAGGGGGCTTTAGTCCTCAATAGAGTTACTGTATATGCTTACTGTATATGCTCCTCAAGTTTGCGCAGCGCCGTTCGCTGCCCTAGCGGAGACAGGGCAAAGCTCCGGTAGCTCGGACCCTTGGTTGCTTTTATCTCGCATTTTGCACGCTAAAAGCTGCGCTCCTTTGTCATCCTGGAAAGCATGCACGCACCTGAAAAGAGCCCGTCGAGTTTTACCGCGCAGTTTGCAATGAAAGCAGTGCGAGGAGCAAAGGTGCCAAGAGTGAATAATGTCAGTTCGCCGATAATTCCGCTGTCTTGTGATTTTGAAAATTTTTTTCGTCGTGCACAGTATTACCAACTATTAACTGGGAGAAACGTGACGGCCGGACTCGTATATGAAAAGAAAGTACGCAGCGAATAGGCAGCCGCTGTACATTCTCACATAGCGCACTGGTTTTCCGAAAGAACCGTTTATAAATGCAACATTGGCGGAGCTTATTAGCTTAATGAACCACAGTTAAAATACCGTTCCGTGAGCCCTGCAAGTGTTTTAAGGTGCGTGTTCGCGCTGAGGGTTTATGCGTGTACATTTTGCAAGCAACACGTGCACCGATTTGTTTGCAGGCTGAGGTGTTGCGATAGTAGCATCGAAGTCGTCAGTTCAGTTCCCGCATATGCCAGCTGCATTTCTATTGGAGCGAAATGTAGTAACACCGGTGTGCTTTGATTTAGGGGTGAGAATGACTGAATGAATGTTAGTTAAGCATAGTTAAGCATGTTATTAAGCACGAACACCGCTGAGGGGTGCAGCGTCGCTACTGTTTTGTTTTTACTAGCATAAAAAATCCTATGGTATCATATGTACTGTTAATTTGTACCCACAGTGGTCCCACTCATTAGTCCTCATCTGTGATAGGAGGTGGACAGCAAGGACTGCAGAGGGAAGGGGCGATCGCCCCTACCGCCCGACCTCTGGATTCGCCACTGTATATAGGTGTAAATGTGGAATGACACTCAAAAATGTCAACAGGAGTGGCGCTCGGTGTGTGCACACCCTCTGTCCGTTGTAGTCGTCGCTCCTTGCACTTCAAGTAAAAAAAAAAAAAAAAAAAACTCAGGTGGCCGGAATTAATCTGGAGTCTCACACAACGCCTTGTGATGATATCACGATTTTGACACGTCAAATTGCTTGTGCCGCGGACGATATACAGCTGCCTCTTTGAAAACGAGCTGGAAAAGAAAAGGAACAATGGCGGCAATAAATATTTCGATGGTTTGGCAAAATAAAACGTGGTTATCAGGAGGTAAATCTCGGCGTAATCATAAACATGCTCGATTTTAGTGGGTATCGTATAATATGACGAATGCCAAGCGTGCTGTCATGACAACCTAAGCGACATTCGAATCAGTGATATAGCTACGTGATCAGGCGTGCATATGATCAAAAATGAAACATTCGCTGAAGGAAACATGCAAGGTCGAAGTGCGAATAAAACACTTTTTTGTGTGTGTGCGCGCGCATCATTATTCCTTTAAAGGGATCTGTGAAAAATCCCAGGTGACATTGTTGAACTTACCATACGACGTTGTTATCAGATGAAAGCCTCGGCAAAGGTGATACTCCTATGAAACTGAGCAGTGCGCATTGCAATGGTGCTAGTGACACAACATGGTACACGTAAGTTTATGCTCTTCACCCTCACCACCTAATATATTTAAAGCCGCACGATAAACTTGACATCCAAGCAATCGAAATCCGAGCGCTATACACAAACGCACGCGAAAGCGTGGTGGTGGTTTGTCGACAGTTCCGAGAAGACGCGAATGCCGCAGCCAATGCGTGTTTTACCGTTAACATACATATAGAATTCGCGCCGTCACCTCAATTTTATAGTGTCATAAATAGCGGCTATTCACCATCGTCACGCACATAGCACTCGCTCAAACACAAGGTTGTCAATGAATATAGCTCTCGGTTTCGGTGAGATTCACATTGTGAAAATGGTTTTCTACATCTCGAAAATCTTTTTAAACCTTCGGAGCAAGTCACAGGTGAGGCTGCACGTGCTGTAGAACATACGTGCGCGGGGGCCAGAAGAGAGCGCGAGCAAATGCGAAAACATGCTGAAAGATCGCAGCCAGAAGGCGGCAGCGGGGTGGCGGGTGACCGGTTTTTGCTAGAAAGGCGGCGAAACACGTATGGTGCCGCAATGGTTTCCCTCGCCCGGACGGGCGAGAGAAAACCATTCAGCCACCCTAAAAAAGCGTAGGGTGCCTCGATGTGCGCGCCCCCACTCAGGGTGAGCGGGCATCGAGGCATTAAAGAAAAGCGCGCGCCGCAGTGCCGCCTGGCCGAGGTTGGGAGGCCTATGCCGAACGCTTCCGCTTCAATTCCCCCCCCACCCCATGCGATGTTTGCGAACCCCTTTTCCCCACCCCATGCGATGTTTGCGAACCCCTTTTCCCTCGATGCTTATATCATCATCACTTTGAGTCGTGACCCACGGAGCTCTGTAACTTGTTGGAGCTTGTGCAACGCTTTCTCTCCCTTTCTCTCCCACGCGAAGCAGCTCTATGACTAGCCTGTGTAACGCTGTCTGTCAGTGTCTCCGTACCAACGTAGAGTTACTGTATATGCTACCTGTAGGTAGCAGAGTTGCGCCAAGGTACGCCATCTTGGGTTGAAAAGTCTTGCATAAAAGCCACTCACCACCCGCGTAGGAGTAGTGCTCGCGCCAGAGAGTACTATCGTTGCTTTATTTATTTTTTCGCTTTCTTTTTATTTACCGTGTCGTGAGGGCCAATGCCGGGCAGGGAGCAAGCAGACTGTAGCAAGGTACAAGGCAACCAGAGAGAAACAAAAAATGAATATTTGCTGCCTATCTACAGAACGTGGTTGAGGAATCTGCCGACGCTAGATGCGCAGGCCTTTTACAGGCGCCGAGACGCCGAAGGAGGAGGGGGCAACACCGCCATTGAGACGCGTCTCTGTGGGACGCGCCCATTCTCTGGGAACCCCATGGTGTCCGTGACGGCCGCACTCTGTGTCTGTGTGAAGGGTGCCAGCCGGCTCATAACACTGCGAAGATTCGGCGTCGTCTGCGTAGTGTTGGCTTCTCCGCAGTGCATTTGAACCACCCATGACCACGTGATGGCGCGCGACCAATAGCGTTGCTGAAATTGTCAAAATCCGGCTGAGCGGCGCCCGGAAAACAGTGGCGCAACTCTGCTACCTAAAGGTAGCATATACAGTAACTCAATGCCAACGCGCCGCACAGCGCTCTCCTCGCCGCAGTTGCTGTAACTATGCCAAGTAAGTCACAGCTGCGCGTTGACGTCACTCTATCCCTCACCCGCAGCAGCTGCTGTATCCTCCACCAGAACACACTTTCGCTTCACCTATGTTTCACCCTCTCTGCCGCCTGCAACGCTCGACCGCACGTCGAGTGGAAACACTAGATAGATTTAGTTGCGCGTCTGCAGCAGCCGTACGGACGTGGCCTGCCATTGCAAATGGCTAGCAGGTTACGTCCTTACGGCTGCTATGAATGCGTGACTAAATCTGTCTACTCTTTCGGCTCGTTTATCTGCGATGAAACTTACACAAAACCCAACCGGCCTTCCGTGTCTCTGCGTTTCGAACAAACGTTTACTCGAGTAAACGCTACACGGAGTTTCGCTTCAAACCGTCCTTCCATGTACCCGCGTCGACGACCGTTTCATCGGGGTCAACGCCGTGCGCACCGCTGCTGCTTCGCTGTTCCCCATTGGGTTTCCCTCCGGGAAGATGGTCCATAATTTTTTAGTTATCCGCCACGTCAGACTGTCGGGGCAAATTATCTGTGTTACCACTGATAAAATCTGTAACTCCAGCCCTCCTCGACGGTATTGCTGCACTGCTCAAGCGTCGCGTTCTCGCTAGGATCAGTCACTGCAGTAGCCATGCCTACATTTGACGATCTCGAAACGTCCTCTCGATGCACGAGGAAGGTTTTCAGCTGCTTACGGAGCCCATTAGGGCTGCTGGCACCTACCTCATTCACGCAAGGACCGTCTTTTGATACCGTCCCTACCTCCAGACTCCCCAAGGCCTCGTTCTCGACATGCTTTACATTGATGCATTTTAGAATATGTGGGTCCTTCTCTGGCGCGATCTCTTCCTCTAGCGCTTTACGACGCGCCTCCACGTCTAGAGCTGTCTCCTGACCGGTCAAGGCCTCTTTCTCGACATGATCTATACTTTGGTGTACTGTTGAATACGCGGGTCCAAGTCTGTGGTGATCTCATTTTTTAGCGCTTCATGACGCGCCTCAACTTCCAGTGCTTTGCGACACAACTCGCTTTCAGACGCCAGTCTTTTCGCTTCGCGCCCTCTTTCTGACTCCTGTCTGAGTCGCTCTTCCTTTTTTTTTGCTAACAGAAGTTCTGAATCTCCTGAATAGCTCTGCCTTACCTACTTCGTAGTTGTTCGCGTCCTGCTCACTCAGTCGCGCAACAGCATCACCTGCCTAGCAAGGCAGAACAGTGGGTAGCCTTCAGTGACACCATGTGTCTTGCTCAAATGGCAGTTGCTCGCACTTCCGCTCAAACAACTGGCCGACCACTTTCTCAACTCAAGTTCTCGTGCGATCATTGTCACACGGCGTTTTCACGCTCATTTTACAAGCAAGGAAGAACGGGAGGCAAAAAAGCCGTCTTTTTGCCTCACGTTCGATGCAGCGTTCCCCTCTCTCAGATTCCGGTCTTTTTTGCGTTACGCTCGCGTTCTGTGCGATGATTGTTGCGCTCACGCCTCTTTTCCTCCTCTTTCTGCTGTCCGGACTACTCATCCTTTTTTTGATTGATGAGTTCCCATGCTTCACGGAGTTCCTCACCATCAGCCCCCAAATCTTAATCACTTGTATGATTATGGGTTTTCGTGCCAAATCTTTTTTATCGATCCCGCATTCCTCACTCAACAGCAATAAGTCCGGCTTCTGCAGCTCCCGTAAGTCCATGATCGTACTGAGTGCTCGCTACTTCCAAAATAACTGTCCGAAACAACAAAACTAAGTCTTTCGGCAAAGTTAAATACTTTACCCTCTTTTAGAACCTGGTTCAATTTAAAGGAAAAGCCAAGCACTCACCCATATACGTGATTGATGTCTCGAGACAACTGCTTCCCGTGTGGGCCGACTGTTGTTGTCGCTTGTAGCTTCGAATCCCACCGCTGATCACCAGTTGTTGCAGATCCGGGGTCTACCCGACGCGTCCCCAGGGACGTGGGTAGCCGATACGTCAGGGTTACATCGGACCCGAACTCCTGCGGTAGCGTTGAGCAACGCCAGGTGGAGAAAACAATGCTGACAAGTTGGGGAAACGAAAAGAAAACTGATTTACTGGCACTTTTCTGTACAACATAGTAGATTAGAGTTCCGCAAACCAGAAGCATGGTGGACGAACCACCAAACCATAGTTCAAAGTGCCTTCCTGCACTTTGCAGCGCCGTTTTAAACCCTGTCGTGCTCCCCCTTCTTGATTGAAAAACCAATCACACACACGTCAACGCTCCCCAGGGCATCGGCCAATAACACACGGTAGACGAATAGTCATTGCACTCGCTGACGCAATGTTCCTCCGGTCAGTTTCACTGAAGAGAGAAGGAGTGTGGTGCATCACGGAGTACGTTGGTGAGCGAGTAGTCTGCTGCCGTTTCTCCCTAGAAGGCAGCAAAGTACCAGGCGACTTTTAGCTTTTGTCTCGACCTACGAGGTCGATTGGCCACGTAACCTCCCCGAACAAGCCACTCGGGAGAAATGTCTGCAGGGACGTTGGCTCACGGTCCGTAGAATTTGCCGCATTCTTTGCTTCCCGCCATTGGACGCTCGATCCGTGAGAAAGGCATTGGGGTTTCGGGTCGTGGAAACGTGCCCCGGCTGTGCTCCTCATGGACAGCATGTCGAGAACGAACGAGAGTCACAACAAGGTCGAGGGGCGTTTCATCGTGGAGTCACGTTTCTGCGCTGACCTTCGACGTGGCTTGTGCAACTGTAGCGTTGTCACTTTGGGCCTCCCTCCCGTTCTCAAAGCCACGCTGCGTGCAGATGGAACATATCCTCATCACAAGCCGTTCTAAGATCACGATACTTGTGCTGCGCGGGCATAGCTATAACATCAATGAAGACGATCGGAGACGTGTCAGAGCAACGCCACTGTTGTATCTCGCTGCAGAAAAACGGGCACGAGCAAGGAATACGTGGACGCTGAACTGCAGTTCATGCCAACGAGCACCAAGGAACTCTCCTTTAATCAAACAAAAATTACATCACATACAAAGTTGCTAGGATACATAGAACAACATTCTAAATGTTTCATATAAATGAGCATTCCAAATGTTAAACACGTGCATCTCGAAGCCTGAAAGCCCTCCTTGAAAGCAACTTGATGATTTTCCAGCAGTGTTATATGCATTACCGAAAAAAAAGTGACCAAAATGCGTCACTTGTTACTCTATATAGGAGCGCGTTACGCATACAAAAAAAGAATAAAACAAAAGTACATGTTACCGAAAAGAAACAACAAGCGTTATCTCTGCTGTTACTCCTCAATCATTTATTTTAACCAACATGTCTTTGCTGCGATAATTCACAATCATTTTTTGACCTATAATTTATATTCCACATAAAACTTCCTGCCTATAAAGAAAAACTGTACCCACAATGCTCATTAATGATCATTTGTGTGAATGCACCGGACCTTGACATGTGGGGTTTAACGTCCCAAACCCACAGTATGATTATATAAGAGATGCCTTAGTGGAAGGCTCCGGAAATCTCGACCACCTGGGGTTCCTTAACGTGCACCCAAACCTGCGCCCATCGGAAATGCAGCCGCCGCAGCCGGGATTTGATTCCGCGACCTGCGGGTCAGTTGCCGAGTGCCTTAGCCACTAGACCACCGCGGCGGGGCAATGTACAGGACTTTAGCAATGCTTTAGTGGCTTAAAGTTGGTGAATTCATTTTTCTCAATGTGACATTATACACAATATGAGATTCATTAATCTTCATTAATCCATGGTATCCGCAAAGAAAGTATCACAAAAATATCACTAGAAACTGGTGGTCGACGTGGGCACGGAACTACTTTAGTGTCACCCGAAAAGTTCAGGTATAAGAAAAATTTAGGGGGTGTCAGAACCCCCTCAACTCCCCCCTAGTTATGGTCCTGGGGCGCTATACAGGATGACCCGAGCTCGGCGAAACTCGGGATCTTTACGAACTCTGGCGACACCCCTTTTTGAACGAGCCAACAGTACGAGAATGTCAAATATACCCCTCAGCACGCTGTTTTCCGTTGGTTACGATGGAACGCGGCAAAGGAATGAGGTATCGGACAGTCGACAAAGTTGGGCGGTGTTTTCAAACCAGAGGCATCTTTTTCCCTTTGTCGTTACAGTGAGTGCATAAGTGCACCCATGCAATAAAACTGTCAGAAACTTTTCCTGATGGTATTTTTTAAAGGCACGTGGGGACTGTTTAAATTCGTTTGGAAGCGTTTAATGCGTGCACTAAATATCCTTTAGAATATTCATCAATGCGCTTTCTAAAATTAGCTCCGGCAGAGCACCTTACAACATCGTGACGGCAGTTAAACGAGGTCACGTGTATAATCTTCATGGTAGGCCGTGATACGTTTAGCCCGGCAGTTCGTCTTAGCAGACCGGCTCACGCACAATGGCGTCTGCTAAGAGGAACTGCCGGGCTAAACGTAACAGCTTGAAATTGTTAGGGGTATGAAAGTCGATGGCAGGTACGGCGGGTATCTTTACGGTAGCTGGCTCCCCGCCGTGGTCCACGTAGCCGATCTTTGCCAGTGAGGAGACGAGTTCAGAGACAGAACGAAGGTTTATTTACATGATGGAAGAAAGAATACTGTACAGAGGTTTTGCAATTATGTACAAATGTCTTCGGCTTTTAGGCCGAAGGAGGCGGTAACCAACGTTGCCGCGAATCAGGTGACGAATCAGTCTCAGTGATCCACCCACCAGAAAGGGTGCAGAAATTGGGCCACTCGTGAGAAGAAGAACGTGAAAATGTCCAATGGTTAGTACGAACGCACCACACAATCACGCATCCGGCCCACGCCTTGAAAACCTCGCAGGGCGAGGAGGTAAAGTCCCGTAGAGGGGAAAAGTTGAGCTTCTCTGGGGAGAAGATGGCGGCTGACATGAACGTCAGCAGTGGTACATGGCTGCGTTCAGCTACAGTGTTCTAGAACCCTCTTGAACACGACAGTCCAAGTGGTCAATCTTCAGAGCGGCTGCTTCGACGCCTTCCCACGCTTCCGAACTGTCAGTGCTTTGTGACGACCTCGTGTAGGCGACAATGACTGTGTGGGAAGGTTGACTCCATGAGAACTGCAACAGTGCACATGGCGCCGTCTCACGCTGTTCGACCCCGTTCAGCAAAAGGATTGTTCGCGAAGCTTCTGTCGAGTTCATTGTAACCCGACCACAACGAACTGCCTGGAACACCTGCAAGGCAGCGTCGTGCGTGGTGCTTCTGACCGAGCGCCGATATGGGGGTGAAAGCATTCTTGTAGACCGACTCAAGCACAATGGCGTCTGCTAATACGAACTACCGGGCCAAACGTAACAGCCTGTACATTCTATAGCACGCTTCTCGGCTGGTGCGCGCCCTCGTCATTGTATTCGTCGTCTGCCAGCTCCCCAAGCACATGTGGGTGGCTAATTAGCTACTTGGTTGGGCGGTATACTGTGCTAGTTAGGTCAAAACGTGCTATGACCAAGCTAATTAAGCCGTCATGCTAAGACCGAGGTAATTACACCACGTCTTAGTAAAACCGTTCAAATTAAGCCATGTAATGCTAGTACCGTGCCAACTAAAGCGTGCTAGTTAATTTGCTAACTAAACTATACTAATTAAGCTGACGTTAATTAAGAGTACGCTGAGGGAAACCAAACTAGATCTAACTAATATGTTGATAAGTAGATTCGTTTTAGTTAAGAATATTGTGCTAATTACGAGGTGATTATAACCGTTTAATTGAAACATTACCAATCAATACAAGGCGGTTTAACATTATGTTTACAAAGCCCTAGCTAATTAGTATAATCAAAATTAAAAGAGCTGATGTGGTCTTCACTTCGAAGCAGACCGAGCATACTGAGTAGACGACCGACTAAAAAACTGAAAGAAGCTAGGTGATCACAAGCGCATCTGCGGCTCCAGCCTTGCACAGTTGTGCAAGCTGACGAAATTAGTTTAAATAGAAATAAGCCGCTGATTAGCGTCCACCACATGAAACGCTTGACAGTCACACCGGAACCATGACAGTCATACGTTGAACTCGAGCCTTCTCAGAATCAACGAGTTTGTACCCGAGTTCATGTGTCCGTAAGTTTGAATGACAGACGCCTGTGGCGATGATCGGGTCCACCCACCGCGATTGCTCTTGCCAAGGAGCAGTACGCATGCCACAACACCAGCGAGTGGCACGATCAATCTATTAGCTTATGACAAATGTCACGGGCACCGACAAATGTCGCTGCTTATGCCATTTGTACACAACCTTAGCGTCAATTTGTGAATTTTCGCTCAATAAAACAGCAGTCACGAGTCCGTTTGCGTGCTTCGCATAACATTGGTTCTTATGGCACGTGGTATCCGCCATCTTTTTCATTTCTTTTAGATGCAATTCAATGCTTAAAAAATAACATAAGAAACACAGCTTTGTCTTCTCGGGTTAAATGTGGTGTTACGACCGGCCCTGGGGAGCCAAGCAGGAAGAGTTTGGTGGAGAACCGGTTCTTGACCGACGGTGTCGTCCACCCCCACCTCCCCATTCGGGTTCCTCCTCTCGCCGGGAGAGCTCCGGGGTCTGCTGTGCGTTCGTGACCATGTTTGGTAACATTTTAGGGCGCCGTGACCATATATGAACCTCGTGTTAGGTGGTGGTGGTAGTGGTTAGAAGATGAGAAAAGGCACCTAATTTCTGCAACCCGGTCGGGAGCCCGGCGCAGTGCCTGTCTCGTGTTAGGTTGGGCCACTCCATGTGTTGTGAGGTGTGTTTCCCCCTCTCTCGTGGCCGAGGTGCCGGAGACACCGTATTGGCTGACGATGCGGACGGGGCGCCCAGTGTCAACGGCGCGGCGCTATAAAAAATGCCGAAGACGTTTTGTATCACACTCACTCTTCTCTCTTTGGGTCAGTTGACCACTTCTCCACATGTAAATAAATCTCTGTTGTTCGTTCGGGCGCTTTTTCTCGCTGA
Organism: Rhipicephalus microplus; assembly: GCF_043290135.1. Taxonomy (NCBI): domain Eukaryota; kingdom Metazoa; phylum Arthropoda; class Arachnida; order Ixodida; family Ixodidae; genus Rhipicephalus; species Rhipicephalus microplus. Next base: position 76,064,734 of record NC_134710.1, read on the forward strand.
ATTGTTGTACGATGGATCCTGCGACGGGGCCAGCTACCGAAAACGAGACCGGCAGGACCCGGAGTCCCAACAGTGGTTACTATTAAAGCGCTTGGTCGACTCTGGACAAAGGGCTAGAAATGTTCGCGCTGCTATCCGGAATTCCCATGCCTGGAAAGTAGTGCTATACGTTACACTTTCTATATGAAGTCAAATTTCAAATTTTCATAGCTTTCGGCGCAAATCTCTCGCTTTTGATTCTAACATGAGCCTCTCGCTTTCAGTTCACAACATTTCCTGTTGCGAACTATCCGTTCCGTGGCCGTTCCCCCAGAGTGGACATGGGGGGGGGGGGGGAGGGGGGCTCAATTGCAGTGCTGTGTAAACACCGACGTGTTCTGCAAGCGAACGAACTTCGAACCATACATGGTCTCAGGTACGGCGTCAAATGAGTCAGTGCACGCGGCATCCGGTGCGGCCAGCCACTAACCCCACCCGTGACGACGCTCGTACAAACAGCGAGGCGGGCACGCTTGTCACAAATATCGACAACACGAATGCACGTCCGCGTCAAAGTGATCGATTGGCATTCACGAGCACATCACAATGTACGTGTGCTTGAGTAAAAAAAACATTTTTTTTCCAACGACAAACATTCTGAATTGTAGAAGCCTATATGAAAGGAACCGAAAGTACCGTGCAGAATACCCACAGCATCTTTCAGCTGCTCTAGCCATTCCACGCAAAGAATTTCGCGGATAAGAGCAAGAACAATTATTGAAGAACTGCAGCTTTTTCGGTACTGTTAATTTATGTAGGTCTTTTTCCACGGACAATAAATAATGATATGGAACTCTCTACTCGATCGGTGACATTCTCTATTTTCCACTTGAAAAAGAGAGAGGAGGGAGGGTGTTTGCTTAAAATCACTAACGAGTAAGCTACTCCATTTTTAGTCATTGGTATGTTGTATTTCTTTCGTCACTATAGCAGCATTTTCCAGCTTTTTTGTTTGTGTCTATAGCGTTATACATACAACGTCCCCAATCTTGCTATCCATCTACTATATAATACTGCTACGGTATGTAAATAAATAAATAAACCTACTTTTGCTGGAATCTACTTCTTTGAGCAAAATATACGTCGTTGGCGACTCCATAAATGTGATGCCCGCTTATACAGCTTTCGATACAGTGAGGACACCTAATGTCATTTCACGAGCAAAATTTTCCTAAATTTTTATTTTCTCGCGTGCAGTGAAACGCGTCAAAACAGACATTACTGTCTATCCGTTCTGTTTTTCACTGTCAATACAGCCTAATGCACATTTTTAGTCGAGAACCATTGAGATGCTTCATTTGTCCTACACTTTGCATATACTTTCCCGGGTTGTGAGAATGCCTGGGATACCAACGGACATAAGACAAATGTCGGAGCACGAAAAGTCCTGTCCTATTTTACCCTAATTTCAATATCACAGTAGAATAATTCCTAGTGGAAGTCAGACGACTAGCACGAAAGGTCGTGACCATAAAGCGAAAGTTCAGTACTGGACTATATAACGTGGAAAAAATTATCAAAAGGCAATGTCGACACAGAAGTCATGGAAACGTGCATAATTCCGCCAGGGAATGAAGACGATATTGGGAGTTTGGCGTTGGAATAATGCTCTCTGGGCTGCGCTAGCCTGACCCCCCAAAAAATGCACTTCCGAGTCCGTGACGCCAGCCTTTGTAGTTCCTGCACGCTCACCCACGCACTCACAGACATGTACAGGGGAAAGCTTGTTCAGACATGCACAAGCTTTCTATATCTTAAGAAAAATCTAAAATCCCGGCAACCGCCCCTGCGCACACGTCGCTACAGCCGCTAAGTACAATGAATCAAAATTGTTTCACGCAGAATGGAAGTCCACCAGGAGGTGACCCAGACAGTGTCCTAAGAAGGCCTCCTACATTGCCCACCATAGTAGCCATAGTAGGTGACACACCCCCCTGTTTTATACTCAAGTAAGCGTATGCAAAACCACGGCCGCTTGATATAAAAGGAAAAGATCGAGTTAACAGCCGTTTGCGGACGTTAAAGTAGTGCATGCGCTGCCTGTCGAGACAATTAACGTCGGAGCTTGTTTCTAGCTAATGGAAAGGAGGGTGCAGGCGCGCGTCGATCCATGCAGGAAGTTATGAGAGGACCCTTCGAGCCTCGCCGAGTTCCTAGATTCGACTGTTGAAGGCGAGGAAAATACGCTCTTTTCCGGCTCAGCGTGGTCCCTAGCAAGAGCGTAGCCAAGGGGTTGCACACCAGACATGTGCTCCCCCCCCCCCTAATTTTTTTCGCTGTGGCATAGAGAGCGAAAAATGGCCATTTTAAGGGGGTGCCCCTCCCGAAATCAAAGTGGTCTCCCCCCCCCCCCCCCCATAAAAACATTTATGACTACGCACCTGGCCCCTATATGATTAAAAGAAATTCGTGGTCTGGTGTCTGCTTCTCTGTTCGCTATGTACGCGCCAGACTCTTCTGAGCTGGTCTCGCTTAGGTATCCCCACCTCCTCGAAGGTGCTGAGCTGCGCTCCCGCAAGGTTTGCATAAAATAGCACTTCCTCTATCACCAAGAACTACTTCTCTGTCCGGAACCACGGCCGGACTAGAGGCAAGACGCGACATGTGCTTCGTTCACCTCGAGATTCCTTGGCTAAGTTGTTACTCTACTTTTTCAGAATTTTTCGGTTGCAAGACAATGTTTCGCGCTCGAAAGTCTCATCACCACTTCAACATCGACCACAGTGGGTTGTCTCCTGGGTTAATCTGAATTAATTTTGAACAATTGTTAAGAAGGCGACGACGCCAACACGGTCCCGAAGGCGCCACTGCTCTGAACTCCGCAGCCAAAGTCACCAGCCGTTTGGTAGCGTGTGTTACTCCGCTCGCGACTGCTTCTGCGCAGAGCTGATAGACGAGTGGACGAGACGACGGTGAGTTAAGGCAAGGTTTATGTACAGCATAGAAATAGAGGCGTTACATATTCGGCACTGGGGCCGACAGCTTAGGGACTCGAAGAGCCGAGAGGTCTTCTCTCGCACGCATAGGTCAGTTTCTCTCTGACACATAGGTCAACTGCTGGCGACGCACCGCTTGACTTTTTTATAGACACCGGGAGGATCTTTTTCGTCACCATTGTCCAACCAGAAGCGCCGCTGGCCGTGATGTCAGAATCCTCCAATGGGGACCCGTCACTGGGCTGCGTCATGATCATCAAATCCGGAGCCGCTGCGCTTGGTTGCACCCAAGGACGAGTGGTGTTGCCATGCATTGCGTAAGACTCGCCAGACTGGAAGGCACCGATTGCTTCATCGGGCTCGTGGGCTGAGGGGGCTCGCTGTGTGTTGCGTAATTACGACTGACCGGCGTTGCCGCTTGATGACGTCGTCGAGTTGATCGCGTCAGGCGGGCTCGATCGCTGGCCTTGACACAGATTGCCTTTGCAGAGGCATTGACGTTCGGTGTGGACTCCCAGGTGTAACACAATCTACCCGAATGTTTTCTGCATTCCGATTTCGTCAAGCGTGGCCAGCATCGAATCCGCGACCTCTAACGTCTACAGCCTGCAAATCCATAAGCTACTGAAGTCACCGTTTATAGTACAGTTCCTTATTACGACACAATTTTACCAGGGGAGAATTAAGAGCATTTTTTCGGGTGTTCTGGCGCCCTTCTTAACTCTAATGAATAAAACACTACTCTATAGCGCTATTTCTCGAGATAAAACAATGAAATAATCTTGTCGATCTTGACTTTTGCGTCCTGTCAATAACTTTTACTCAAGCAAGATCAGCAGACTGCGCCGTGCAATACTGTCAACAAAGTGGGTGGAAAATAACTCCCTACTTTTAGGTGGAAAGTAACTATAAATTTTTTTTATAACTTTTGTAATGCTCTGCCAACTTTTAACAAATCAATAAAGATACTTAATCGTTCATTACAATCGGTGAAGTTAACGGACATCTAATTAATGTCATTGAATGTATCAGAGACAGTTGGTGGCTGGCACTCGGCTGCTGACCCGCAGTTCGCGGGATCCGATCCCGGCAGCAGTGGCGGCATTTTATATGAAGGCGCAAGTGCTTGCGGCCCGTGTGCTTAGATTCAGGTGTTAACAGGAGGTCAAAAATTCCCGAGCTCTCCACAGCGGCGTCTCTCATAATCATATCATTTTTGAGACTTTGAACCCCAGCAATTATTATTATTATTATTATTATTATTATTATTATTATTATTATTATTATTATTATTATTATTATTATTATTATTATTATTGAATGTACCAGAGACACGACCTCAACAGAAAAACGCCAGGCCCGCGCGGAAGGCGCAGCCACAGCGAAAGCTAGAAGATAGGCTTTTCAGAGCCTCTTTTCCAAACAGTCATTGGGTAACTGCTGCAAGCTCACTTACTTGATATATCTACTACGGCATTGCTAATAAAACGTTTGGGTAGTAGGCCGGCATTCGCTATGCTATTTCTCATCATTCTTCCGAGAACCGTGGTATCCCGGTAAACTGGTTCGAGAAATTTTCTGCCAATTGTTCATGCAGTGGCTGACGACGATGAGGAATTATGCCTGAAGTGGGTATGTGCCACAGTTAATAGCTGAACAAAAACAAGCTTTTGTAATGGGTTGGAGCATTGGACGGCCCGCTCGTTACGCTATTCGCATCGTGCGATGACTGCTTGTCAACACTGGTGCTAGAGCCCAGTGGACCCGGGTTCTAGCACCACTGTTTCATTGGTACTAGGTTTTTTTTTTTTTTTTGCTGATTTCGCGTGATGTGGTTACGGACACCGGCGGCGACCAACCACGGTGCTGCGCGAGACCCGAGTTGTGATCTCACAACAGCTTTCGCAGAAAAAAAAAAAAAAAACAGCACAACTGCTTATATTGCGTCGCTATGACCACTTTTTCTCGCTTACTTCGCATATGCATGTTTTAACGCGGAAGCCCCTCTCGATCATCGGCGCGCTTTAAGTCGTATGATCCCTTTGCATAAATAAGATATATGATTCACACAGGTTCGAGCGTTCAACAGCCATATACTTTGACGCATCTTCTGCGCACCGTAGCTAGTGATTTGATTGGTTGGTTGTTCATCAGAGTCCTGGCGCAACCCACTATGGGGGATCGGCCATGAAACGGACGGTGCCTCAATTGTGAGGTGGAGTTGTTTTACCACCCTGATTATTTAGATAACGATGTTTAAACAAAGAACCAATTGGTAAACGATACAGAAATAAAATGGAGGTAATACACAGAACGAACAGGCTAATATAGTTTGAAATAAAGTGAATTCATGTCTCAGCTTAACATTCTAATTGTTTTGTTGCCTTTAGAAAATCGCATACGGCCTCGCAAACATGCCTGTGGCTAAATCCCTTTTCAGTTGCTCCAAAGGAGAGGACCACTGGAAGGGATAAATTTAGAGCCAACCTACGGAGAGGTTCTTCTAACAGTCTCTTCCTTTGGTTTGTGTATAACCTGCATGTTAAGAGGAAATGGTGAAGGGATTCAGTCTCGTTGCAGTGGAGGCATAGGGGATACTGTGCCAGACTTGATCCTCTAAATATTGTCTTGTCTTGTCTCCTAGGAGATCTTGGCTAAATATTGTGCCTCTTTGACCAATTCAGAATTGTTTTCGTTTTCTTTTGTTTCCTTTTGTGCTTTTCGGCAGAATGTGCATTTTTTTAGTTATGTTGTTTGGTTTCTGCACAGACTTGGTGGAACAATTGTGAAAAAAAAAATGCGTAAACTTCTATCTTCTTAAATTACATATTTTTAAGGTGCTGAACATTTGTATATACACCTGCTATGTCTCGTAAACTGAGACAGCAGTATTTGTAAATAAATAGCGTTATGGCATGCTGCTATAATGTTAACTGCTTCGCCCTTTCTGGGAAACAGATTTTTATGTGATAATTCAAGGGACGAGTTTCTCTCGGCACCAACTCTTGAACTTTGATCCTACCGCCCCCCCCCCCCCCCCATCCACAGTGCACTAAACCTCCTTCTCCCCCTTCTCTTCCTCGCGCCGTTGACGCTCCGCTAGGTACCGGTACAGTACCTACCGGCGCACAGATATATTCCATGCACAATTTGTTGCGAATTGAGGTGCAACTAGCGTGGACGAAAGGACGATTGATATAAATATGAGGTGTGTTTGCACGTTGAACACTCACAAAAAGAGCTACGACTTTTTTCTCCGCTTGTCGGACGCGTCACCGAACCGCCATGATGTGCTTGCACTCGCCAGAACGTACGCCAGAACGACGGCGAAAACAAGAGCAGACGCAACAGCTCCACGATCCTCAGCGAGGCTGCGAATCGCCACATACGTAAAGAACTTCAGTTTTGCCGATTTCCGTAGCTGTCGCGAAGCGGAACAGCGAAAGCGCTGCAGCCGTTGCGAACGTGTTGGGTAAGCGAATTACTCGCGTTCTCCACAGCCGGTCGCTTGAGAAAGCGTGATAATGTGGGCCTCCTGTTATTGTTTCGAGTAACCTTGACGGATACTCGTGATAACTTTGATTGAGGAGCTCAACACAGCCTCTAACCACGGTCCACGCCTTGCAACGGCAGACTGGTAACGCGCGCGATAAACATCGCACACGCCGCGATAATCGAAAGTGTTTGCCACCACACAGCATCGCGAACGTAGGCTTTGAAGGCTCGAAGTTCCGGCTTTAATTAACAAATGTGAACACGCACGTTATACAGGTAAATCGCAAAATGTTGGTCGTGACACAATCACGTTTTTCTTGCCGTTGGTCTCTCCGCGATTGCCGGAGCTATCTCTCGGAGGCATCGGTTTCCCTTTCCACCGAGAAAGTGGACACGCGAGTGTTGCTATTTGAATTTTACATATAAACGGAAGACAAGCGTCAACAGGACATTCTAGGATGCGTAATAAAATGATGGAGAATGCAATCTGCGAAGGCGAAAATCGCCGAGGCCATTAGTACGGGATAAAGCGAGCTTCCTACCACTGATCGCAAGTTATCTTGCTCGTGTATGCACTTCATTTCTTTGGCAACATCTGCATGTCCAAATTCACGCATTTAGGCGTTACAGAACGCGCGTAGAAGTGCTTGCCTCGAACTCGATGTCATGCAGTGTTCGCTTGCACTTAAATTGCGAGTTGGAGATTGCCGAAATAGCTGAACATCTTTTGCATTGTACCCGCAGTTCGCTTTGATGAGCTTTCTACTTTTTTGAAGCGAGGTTGGATGGACGGAAGCTTGCCAGGTCCTTGGTTTTCAGGAAACCGTGCCTCAAGAGCAACGAAAGAGAAGGGCCTATGCACGTTCGCTTGCGGACGGCTCTTTAGCACTATCCACTTGTGGCCAGCGCGGCAAGGAAGGCCCAGGTGGCGGCGTTTTTCGCAGCGCCGCCTGGACAGAGTCTGACGGCTATGATGATGATAAATTTTTGGTACTTAAGAGGGAGCAAGGATGAGACAGAAAACGATGTGTACTTACCATGTATTCTCTTGGACTAGATATTGTTTGCTTAATTACTTCTGTACAAAGGAACATTCCATCACTAGGTAGTGTTTTAAATTGTTAGTGAACAGTAAACTTATCGAGCTTTTTGTTTAACTTTTGATCCCATATTTAAACAATTTTCGTAAGCTGCCAACTAGTTACTATTATTTTTGCTTCACGCTTTTTAAAGCCGATACAGAGGCCTTTTGTAAGGTATTGCTATACCTTTAGCTTCTGCACATTTATTGGTGTAATTCAAGAAGAGTAAAATAATATCTGTATGTAAAATTCACGTTTGTACTCGATCATGAACAACATTCTTCTTTTGGTTTTGGTAACAACACAACTTTTATTCACAAACAACAAAATTCAACTAACAAACAGTCTTACACTGTCACAATAAATGAAAGCAAATGTGAAATTGACACAAAATTACAGTCGGGCTAATATTCAACCCGTGAGGATTACCGTAGCTTTGTACCAGTTTCAGCTTCAATGAATGTCACCACAACAAATAAATCAGTGTTCCTTGCATCTTGAATTCATTGAAACACAGGCAAGGATTCACTGCTTATTTACGTCATACTGCAAACTGCTGTCATGAGCTGCCTGCAGTCTTTGTATCACAAAATGACTCATTATGTTATTTTTTTCCTTCATATAGTACAAAAATGTCTCAACTTAATCAAAGAAATATACAAGCTTACAAGGAGAATGTATGATATGTGGTGCACCTTAGTTACATCACAGCATGATGTCCCGCAGTGTTCAAGTAAATGTTAGTTTTATGTCATATTTTGCTGTATTGTATTTTTAAATTAGCTTTTACGTAACTTTTCCTTTTTTTACCAAATTTAGTTCTGTGTTTTGGAACACACATATGTGAATGAAAAGGTGCAGGGTGTATGGACTGACGGAACAAGTAATGTTTTTATCTTACTTAAAAAGTGTGTCAGCATAGTGCCACAACCTAAAGAAGTACTCATTGCGGCTGACCAACACATGTTTGGTGTAACTGTGAAGCAGGGGCTCAACATTGGCCTCCCTTATCCACGATGAGGTTGTCTGAGTTGTGCAGCTGTCCTCAGACGTTTCATCGGGCTTTGCCTTTGGCTTCTTCTCAGGTGAGGCCGCAGCTTGATCTTGGAACCCTGAACAGAGCAATGAGTAGAAGCTCAACACTTAGCCTGACCCTGTTTCAGAAACCTTATAGAAGTGAAAAGCACAATATTGTCAAAGTGTTATTAACAATGAGAACCAACAAAGACAGGAATTACAAACAACACTCAAACCTCCATATAACAAACTCGGATATAGTGAAGTAAATGAAAAATAGTCTTGCAATAGATAGTGTTAACAACAAACCTTTACAACACATTTTCAGATGTAAACTTATTTTTGTGTAAGATGCAACTTTGATATAATGAGGTTTGAGTGTAGTAGACACAATGCCTCTGAAACAATAACTTCACTTTCTTCATGTAAAAGTTGAAAAAGTAAAGATTTTAAAAGCCTTCAGAAGATTAATGACATAAAGGTACGCTAATCTTAAGCGGGTGAGAGCAGTGGTGATTGTTTGCTTTGCCTTTCATAGTATGTCATATGAATCTAGAAATATATATGATTACTATAAAGAAAGATAAAACAAAGAGAGTTGGCAAACTCAACTGCAGTTGACATTTTACGTACTGCAAAGCCCCGCCTCACTCATTGCAGCATGAGACACCGACACATGTTGTGCTGCCGGGGCCTATGTGTGTGCAGCAAAATCAAAACATGTTAAGCATCTGACTGCTTCTTGGGTGCCCCAATTTTGGTGGCTATATATTACACTGTCACCTGGATCAGCCCACCTATTTATCGCACTGTCTGCATGATTGGCAAGCTAACTAGTTGAGCTGCTACCGGAGATACTGTAGTACTGAACTGTACGTTTATTATATATACTGAAATATTTGTTTTGAAACCACAAAAATTACTATGTACATATATATTTTTAACACGAACTTAATAGAGCAGCATACTGCAAGGATTTCTGATGAGATAGCATGATAAGCCAATTAAATCACTCGCCCATGCGGCATCACCCATCTATTCTTTGAAGAATGGGAAGAAGTGGCTCAAAATGTGAAAGCAGTGCTGCTGGAGTGCACACCAATTATTTCTGCCTAATTTGAGGCATTGATTTTACGAGGCCACAATTTTATGTATCACAGTATTTGTTGAACCCAACACATCCTGAAATAACATATTAAAACAAAAATGTTTTGATATGTGCACATTTCTGCACACAAGGTAGAATTAAGAACTCTGGCAAGACTCAGGTAATATGAAGAGCTCTGGAAAAATGAAAAAACCTCAAGTCTTTATTTTATTATGCTTCTCTAGCAGAAGCAATGAAACTTAAGACGGGCTGAAATTCTGATCAATTGACTTTCATAGTACTTTCACATTTGTTTTGAGTAGGTATGTTTCAGGCAAATAAAATATGTAGTGCCCCTTTCAAGGCACTATATATCATATAGCCTTAAAGTGAATCGGTTATCAATGTAATTCAAAATGTATAAAATGCTTGGGATCTTCCCTGTCATATTTAATTTTAAATTGTCAAATGAATGGAGATGTAGCATGAATTTATTGACATGGATGCATTAAATAGCATGAGCTTTAATTACTTGTACTATTCACAAGTACTTATGTTGTGTGTTTCTTGTCTGCCTCCTCATTTTTATTTTTGTGCCTGCTATCATGCTTTGTATAATGAGTTCGTAAGGTGAGCAAAAAGAATAGTAAAAAAATGAAGGACATGGCTGACAACAAGGTCAGATAATTAGGTGTGGTGTATTGGAACTATCGCATAGTTACAACTATATGTTTGGTGACTCAAGTTGTTCACACCAGGAGCACACTTACCTGGCGGTCGTAAAATAGTTATGGGCTCCTCTGATTCAAGTGGGTCCGAGAAGCCCACATCATTTCGAGCCAGGATGCGCACATGGTACTGCGCCCCTTCCTCGAGGTCCTTGATGTGAAGACGTAGAGTTTCAGAATCTACTTGGCCAACCTAAAAATGAAAAATGCAAAACAGCCAGCATTACCAATGCAAAATTCTTTCCAAGGAAGAATAAACTTGGTGTAAGGTTGTGGCAAGAGTAGCTTGTGTAGATTCTTTTCTTTGTGGAACATGTGAATGACTTAAAATTGCCTGGCTATGCATACTGCTTTTTAATCTGCTTATTAATTCACTTACTTTTTCTTGGAACTTTACAGACATAAGTGGGATACTAAATAATTACAGAACAAAAAAAAAAACAGCATTAAATGTAGAATAAGACAACTGAAAATTAAAGCACTGGTATGATGCAAAGCTTATAGAAGTAAGGAAAAATAAAACAAACAATTCAGACTTCATGTTTAATCATTGCAATAACTGTATCGATGAACAAAACAAGTTATGGTGTGATATGGAAACAATATCAGAAAAAAGTGGTTCCAGCCTTTAAATGCATAGGAAGAAAGAATCAGGGAAAGTGTTTGTGTATCAAGAAGTGATGCGTACATCATAAGGATGATCTGAATGGGCTTAACGATAAAACAGGATTGAACAAACTGAGCTTTCAAAACTCCATGGTGATATACCAGCTAGTGAAAAAGTATGCGACGCGATGCCTTGCACCATGATTCAAGTGCCTGGAAGAAAATGGTGTGTTTCATCAATGTGGCATTGTCAGGGCAATGGTAGTGAGATAATATGAAGTGTGCTGCATTATTTCATATCATTTCAACAGATCATGTTAAGTGTGATTGAAGATGAAGCCAATTGGAGCATTTTAGACACGCTAGTGTTATATGTATATCCACATTGTTAGTTTCAATGAAAGGCTGCAGGGTAATGCTACAAAAGAAATTTGAACGCTTCTTTATGCACTTTAGCTTACCGACCTGACAGTAATGCAAGTTAAATTCATGATAATGTAACAGCCAGCATTTTGTAAAAGAAAATTCCCACACAAATGTCCAATGAGAATGGACATATATTTTTTAACACTTCATGTAGCATTGCTTGCTTTATAAGGATATATAAAAATCACACCAGTATTATGAGTAAGATGACCATAACCATGAACTTATTACTACAGACCAGAGCCACCTGGCGACTTATGGTAGTACTGAACAGTTCTACAAATAAGAAAATGTGCAGAAAGGCAGTGGAAGATCTGCTAACTTCTATAAGTTATGGTGAACCATCAATTTACTGAACAACAAAAGTTAACAAAGAAATAAGAAATCTCTGTGATAATATTCAGTTGATGCATTTGTGTTTCCTTTGAACGAACAGCATTTTGAGGTGGTCTTGGGGCTTGTTATGATCACAACACCGTTTAAGCTGATGCAGTTTGAACAGTGACACAGAGGAGGTACAGGGAACACTTATAGTGCTAATGTTAATGAGGGCTAACAGACAATAATGCCAGGAAAAGTATGGGGGATGTTATTAGAAGTATTTGTAATGTAAATGTGAAGAAAAAAAAAAGTTGACGAAAATATAACTTGCCACCAGCAGGATCCAAACCTGAGACCTTCGAGTAATAGGTCTGATGCTCTAACAACTAGCTACGGTGACGGTAATCTTCTCGTCCAATTTACAGAGTATACATATGCATTTTAAACAAGGGATGTCAGTCAGCGCCACTTGCTGCCACTACGTCGAGTGTGGAACACCCCTTTTTGTTTGTTTGGTGTCACATACGTGATCGTATTGCGAGATGGCAGCCGACCATAATTCCTTGCATACCACTTCGAAAAATCAAATCTGCCAGAATGAGACCCTCGATCCTCCTCTTTGTGCTTTGTGCTATTGGGACAATTCTGGATGCTTTTTAGAACAAAAGTGTTTTATGCTGGTGTCCGCCTGATGTATTTCTTTCATGGAAATATGTCATTAAAATGAACACACAGAAGAAGTTTCGTTGGTTGAGATGACCTGCAAGTCGAACCCACGACCTTTTGGTCCACCACGACGGGAGTTGGGCTTTTAACCCACTCCATAACTGACGCTCAAGCATGAGCTTTTGCAAATGTGCCTTATATTTTTCACATCTCTCTTTGACAATGATTTTGTTGTCATGGAGCGGTGTCGCTGTCTTGAATCAGTGAAGTGAAAGTACTCCACCATGACATTAACGAGAGCCAACAGGATGCACTTTGGTATTCTCAGAGCAATGAAGGCTGGTTCCTCGATTTTCGCTCTCTGGATTTCATTTTAATACAGTTTGAGTGAGTGCTTTGTTGCAGTGAGAGACGTGAGCAGGGAGCGCGATGCCTTCGCGCATTTACAGCTCAAGCAATGAGCGCTGCCGCTTGTGAGAAGCACAGTGTGGTAATGCATGCATCAGAAGCGTAGGTTATTCAGTTACTGGAGAGCGCACACCTTGCCGTTTTTCTCCTCAAATGACGATGCTTTCTATGAGCGCATACTGAGGGTTTATGTTCAGTTTCCAAAAAACTTTAAGCTTGATAATTGATGTCAGTCGTCAAGATGGAAATGTTCAACCAGGCATCAATGTAGGTGTGTCCACATGAAATGGTTCTGTAGGCGCCAAACACCAGCATACATTGTTCAAGCTTTAATTTATAATGTACCATAAAAACTGAACTACTTTTCTAAAGACACGTTTCCCTTTTTGTGTTATACCAATTCCTAAGATATAGAGATCAACCATGCTCTTTTGATAGCATTTCGAGGTACTTCAAAGTTTGCTCAATTGCAATTTAGGAGTTCTGCATAAGGATAACATCAGTGTAGTGTGAATTTATGCATAAGAATGCAGTGTTTGTTTTAATATTAAATAAAATGTTCATCTTAATGTTACAATAATGTACCTCTGCCACAAGGCAGGACGTACTAGCTTAATTAATGACTGATCCTTATAAAATGCATGGGAACTATTGAACATTTGGTTTGAAGTAGAATGTATTTGTATGTCATGTGACCTTACCTCCATCCACATTGTCCGTGATGTATCTCTGAGGGCTGCAGTGTAGCCAAGGAGGGGAGACCCACCATCCCATTCAGGGCGTCCCCATGAAACATCCATTGAGTTTGGACCAGTCACCAGTATCTCAAGAGGTGCTGTGGGTGGAGTTGGGCGGTCTGCACAGGGAATCGGCTTGTCAAGTCTTTCGTTACCACGAGAAAACGGCAATTTTTCATATGTCTTGGGAAAATAGCTTTTTGCCAGTTTGAAAAGAACTCAAGCAAATATTGCAGCATACCAAATTTTCCACAACGAAATTCTCTTTCCAGCAAACATGTTTTCGGGCAACAAAAATATTTTGGAATGAATAAAAATGTGAAAAGTGTGAAATTTTTGGTTTCCTGCTAATGAAGAGTACAATAAACAACACTATATATATAAAAGATATTCAGAACAAAGGAAATTTCAGGTATACATTTTGAGGGTAAGTGACCAAGGAACAGTATAAAAATAATAAATTTAGTACAAAATATTTCTATTCACATAAACAAAATCAGAACCGAGGTCCTGCTTTGTTGCTAGTGCCATGTGGCGAAGCATGGCTTGGTTTTTCGTGAGACACAAGTAAACTCGTACACTTTTCTAAGTATTGTTTTTTTTGGAGTGTGATAACAGCCTGCAGGTGGTCTACTATAAATGGATGCCCGTGATGTGAATAATCAGTCTATAAATCAGATGTGGAATATTCGTCTAGTGTCGCCTCTTTCCATGAGCCACTTCACTCCGCATAGGTTGGCATTCCAATATATGCATCCTAGCATAATTCTTTGCATTTTTGCACATCATGTTAAAGAAAGAGAAAAAACAATATCGCGTGTAGTCCTAAAACGTTCGGCGCTGCTCTGCAGTCAGAGCCAAGATCTGTTCCGCTGGCCTTCTTGTCGCGAGGAGAAGCTCTGGAGCCGGCGCCAGCACACAGCGCCCCTGCGACGTGGGGAGCTCGCATTGTAACCAGAGTAGCTATAAATTGTGCACAAAGGTTAGAACCTTACACACTTGCGGTGGAGGGGCAATTTGAGGATGTAAACAAAACAAACCCATGAACGGCTGCGGATGTCTCAGGCTGACGCAAAACATCGTCGCCATAAAATTTGAAGCTGAGGTGCTGACATCCTCGAACTCTAACCTGATCCTCATTCACTTCAGATGTGGTTGCAAGACAGTTTCGAGCAGTTATGTTTCTTTGCAAGGCAGGTGCGCTCCCATGCACGCATGATGATGACACCATAAGAGTGACTAGTGAAACTAGATGCGGCCCTGTGTCTGATATAACAATACAAGCGAAACAAAAGCTATTGAAAACTTGCTGAGAAGGCCACCTACACACTTTATACATGCAGCAGACCTTCAGAAATATTTTTTGTAGAATATATTTTCTCTCACTCCTAGCAACAGCTCTCTATTGAATGGATGGCATAAATTTTTGGCAATTATTACTGCTGAACACTGTCAGATTGCAAAGCTGAAACCTTAATTTGATATTTGACTTGCAAAGGTTATTTTGATTGCAGAACTTTGATGTTACTGTAACATAAGCATGAAGGGCACACACTTCTGTGAAGTTCACCAGCCATGTGCATTTTCTCAACAATGCATGCTCATTGGTTTGCGCAAAGGTCTATCAAAAATTAGTATGTTGCCAAAACAGGCAAATGCAAATTGATTCTGAAAGTCAAGTGGCTGAACTAACTACTAGAAAGTGCTGAATGCACCAGAAACAAGTTAAACATGCCAAAATTAATGATTCAAAGTGTCGGTCACTGCTGATTGATTTGAATATGCATGGTAATGAAACAGCTAAAATGCGGCTACCTTTCCACCACCACTTACAAAGGCTACACTTACTTTGTCATGAGTAGAAAAACATGTTCCAGCATGTGTACGCCACAATTTTTACTGGTGAGCAGTATACCTTGAATTTTATCCTGCTGATCCAATGGCAACTTTTGAAGTGCTTTTGCAAAACCTGATGTTAAATGTTTTTGCGAAATCCGACTTTAAGCCGCACGTGCAGTGTTGCCTGTTTCGCAAATGACTCATTTTTTTTTTTCAGGGCAAAAAGTGCTTTTGAGAATGTAAGTCCTACCGGCTGCTGCTGGTAGTGCCTGCCATTCACCACTGTCTTCAAGAGGTGGCCCGGTACCAGCAACATTTTCGGCACGAACTCGGAATCGATGCCTGGTTTTGTCACTCAAGCTCGCAACACGATGCGTCGTCGTTCCTCCATCTACATTGGCAACAGTCACCCACTTTGGTGCGTCACCAATTGCCTCGTCCTCGCTGAGATGTTCTACAATGTAGGCGATGATGGGAGAGCCCCCATCAAATGCAGGCGGGCTCCATGTGAGTGTTGCAGTTTTGTTTGTTACATCATAGATGTGAAGGGGAGCGGAGGGTGCATCTGGAGGCTCTGTAAAAAAAAAAAAGAAAGATGGTGTAGAATAGCTTATTCTTTGATTATCTCCAAAGCAGTGCAGGTTATGAAAATAGCGAAAACTGCTGTTTCTTGCAAGATTTGTTCAGAGCAAAGTTTCAGTAAAGATAGCAGTAATGCAGCCTTTTCGATGCAACTTGCTATTTGCTGTCATCACAACCAGCCCCACAAAGTGCTCATGGTAAAAAACAGCACAATAAAATAAAGACGAGAAAGACCAAACAAGACGTGCTGTTTTCTAGCTTGAAAATGTACAAAAAACCTCAAGTTTTCCCAGTTCCCAATAAAGTGTGCTCTGGGACAAAAGGTTTTCTTAGAGACCCCTCAATAGGCTCTTTTTTTTTGTTAGCCACACCAGGTCAACAATTATGCTAATTTTCTTTCTTATATCCTTTTTTACTTTTTGCTACTCTTGATGGCCCTCTGCTTCTTTGCACCCATTGTGTAACTATCCTTGGGCCATTGGTTCTTCCTTATATTATTTAAATACTGCATTTGTCCAATTTTTAAACAGCCCACAATAATGTGATGCCAGATATTAATGTTACACCTATCATTTTCCTTTCTATCATTTGTTCACTCCCTAGCATTGTTGGTAAATTTTTTTTACACTTTGCATTTCAGAAATATAGGTTAGTACCTTAACAGATTAAAAAAGTAACGTAAAATAACAGTGGCAGAGAGGATAGTTTTGCCACATCAGTTGAATTATTTGAAGGAGTAGGTATGGCTTGCACAGTAAATCAGAAAGTGCATGTAGGCCAATAATGCAATTTCACTAACTATATTTAAAATTAAGTGATGATACACATTAAAATAAAATTTTTAAAAATGAAGCCGTGCAGTGTTGAAGTCATGTTCATTTAGTAAATGTGCTGACTCTTAAACTTCTATTTTTTAAAGATATCCCTAAATAGCTACAAATCATGTTGTCTTTCAAACCATTTTATGAAAATGTCTTTCATAAACCCTTAATGGCAAAGAAACAAGCAGAATCGCAAATGTGATGCCAAATTTTAAGGTCTAACATCTTGACACTGGTGATAGTCCCAGGATTCATGCTAAGTGAACATGTATTTATTGACTCCAAAGGTGCATTTACAACATGTGCTTTAAGTGAGTTAGAATCTCGGAGCCCTTTAGGTGCTTTGCAGTGGTTTCGTAAGTTTGTCCTCGAGCAACTACTACACTGATAATTTTGGTTAGTTTTGGCACTTTAGTAATCCTTATGCAAAAAGGACACAGGTGATTGCAAACACAACATCAAGCCATGTCATTGCTTAGTGATAGTATGACTTGACTTCATTGAAGAATCATGATATCATGGATGACATGCATACACTCGTAGACAGCTACCAGTAAAAACTAGCATATACTGCAGAACCATTCTTTGAAAAATACTCTCAAAGTATGCAAGAATGTGAATAAGAATTGTGGTGGAAATGGGAAATGCCATATATGACTTGAGGATGCCAATGTTGCCAACCATTAATCCTTTTGTGAGAATATTAATAACATTTATTTTGCCTAAACAAATTATGCTGAAACTTACAAAATGTATAAGATTTCACCCTTCAGCCAATATCTCTTTTTTGACATATTGGAAGGGTTAGCATGCCATCCCAAGGGGCTATGCTAACATTAGTAAGCATCTCCTGGCACGGTTACCTTTGCTGAGCAAACCCTAAGAATAGGGCCAGACTAAATGGGATATTCTGATTGCAGGCAGCAATGCAGTCAGCACTGGCATCGGATCAAGATTGGTTGAACTTGTGTACGGATACTCATATACATCACTTTAGTGACTGTGACACCACAAGGAAAGAAGCAACGGCACACTACTATTTTGTTCACTGGCAAGAGAACACCATGAGGAGGAACATGATGAAGAAAGCTGTGTAGCTGAAAGGCTGGCCCCCTTTCAGGTATGAAGACCACTTGTTTGCTATCAAGGAAATACTTGAAGCTGTACTTAGTATTAGAACCTTCAGAAAGTGCAGGGGCTGACTTGGCCTTTTTGCGAAAGAAAGTCCAGGAGCTTCAGAATAAGTATTTAAAATGTTAGTACTTATGTTCTAAGGAAAGTTTTGGGTAGTGAAGCCAGAGTGAGTTAGAATGATTATATTGTTCTAGGGATTAGTGAGGTGAAATGGAAAGGTATAAAACACTTTAATGCTGATGACTTTACAGTATTTTTGTTCAGGCAGTGGCATAATGATAAGAAATGGCATAGCATTTACAGTAAACAAGTAAGGCTGTAAGGAATTAAATTTTAGGCTATGACCCGATAAGAAAATACACCGCTCACTCAGGATAAAATTTCATCTAACCAATTGTACCCTAATACAAGTGTGCAACTGTGCAACTTTAGAAGCTAATGAAGAAGAAATGAATTCTGTAGCAAGCTGCAAAAAGTTGCACAGCGAGCACCAATAAAGGATGTGCTAAACATGTGAGGTGACTTCAACAGCTATGGTGTCTAAGTGAACTGGAACCTGAACGAGAAACTGTTCCCAAATAAGAATTTCAGCCTGAGCCTGAGCCTTGGACTCAAACCATTCTTTGATTGTGCATGAACATGAACAGAAGCCAAAAATAATAACGGTTACCAGCTCAGCATCAAACGGTTCAAGTATATAGGCTGGCCAAAGTAGTCAACAGAATCAGGATTCTTCAATATAATTATTACAACTGGCACTCACACTGTGGTAGATATTATGACTAGCGTGTTGTGTTTTATGTAAAAATAGTGATGAACAATGAGTATTCTGCTGGTCAACATGACCACCTTGCAGGGTGCCATCACTCATAAAGTAGGCCATGCCAGTTATGCTACGCAGTCAAAATTGTATATTTAAAATTGCCAGTGAGTATTTAAAAATGGTATGATGAAGCAGCCATGAAGGATAGGTACTTACGTATCTGGGCATGGACTGTTATTGGCTCATCACTTGAAAGTGGTGGACTGTTGCCTATTTCGTTGCGACATGTCACTCGGAACATATACCTGAAAGGAACCAAAGTTATAGAAGTTTTCATTTTGCTTATTTCTTTGGTAGTCACTTTTTTGGTGCTTCAAACCAGAAAAAAAAATATACAAAATGCTCTCATCAAAATAATGCAAGTACCGTATTTACACGATTGTAAGCAGACTTGAATGTAGGCCGAACCCTCAAAATCGCACAGCAAAAAAAAAAAAAAAAGAGGGGGGGAGAGCGGAAGCACATTTTATTAGAAAAATTATTTACGATGTCTCAAAAAAAAAAAAAAAAACCACTCGGTGTGCCAAGCTGGATTCACGGCAGTGCTTAAAAGATGTGCAGAAAGGCTAGCTTTGTGGTAATACGCGGGGATCATTTTCAGAAAGACTTTACTACCAAAATTAATTTTTGTTTTTAGGTTTACTTCAAACTTTGGATTTAAGATTAAAACAAGATGGGTCGACCTACAATCATGTAAATATGGTATATTACAAATTTATTTTACTACATTGTAACACAAAAATATTTCAAGTATCTGAAAAAGAATAATCTTTGTCATAGTGCGATATATTGGAAAGTTTACTTAGTAGGGGCGCATTTAGGCTCAAGAAGTCAGGCACTTAAAAGACATGTGATAGCCCAGTGTGTTAGATTAGATACTCACGCATTGTCTGATTTGAGGTTTGAAACTTCCATGGACAAGCTCTCTGTTGTCCCAACTTTAATCCAGGCCTTCTTAGTGGCCTCACGTTTTTCAATTGTGTAGTCGATTATTGGGCGTCCACCATCAGACAATGGCTTCTGCCATGCCAATACCAATGAAGTGTCCGTCATCTTTGCAGTCTTCAGTGGACCTTCTGGTGCGGATGGTTTATCTTTAAAATTAAAGAAGATCATTAGGAGTATTAGCAATAAAAGCATATTCAAGCAGAGGTAGCTACTACAAAGCACTACGCATGACACTGATTAAAAATGAGATAAAGTGCTGGAGTGTACCCTTATTTGAAAGCAATGCATAACAGCATGTACAATAGGATATTAATGCAGACTAGCACATATTATACAATATAGAGCTTCATCATAATCAGCCTGGCTATGCCCACTGCAGGGCTAAGGCCTCTCCCATGTCTGCCGCCGGTCCAGTGCTTTTTGTTGCCACGCTATGAGTGCAAACTTCTTAATTTCATCTGCCCTCGTACTTTTCTGTCTCCTTCTCACGCGTTTACCATCTCTTGGAATGCAGCCAGTTATCATTAATGACCAACTGCTATCCAGCTCACCCGCTACATGCTTGGCCCATGTCCATTTATTATTCTTGATTTTAAACATGATATCTTTAACCCCCATTTGTTCCCTGATCCACTCTGCTCTCTTCTTGTCTTTTAAGGGTACACCTATAATTTTCCTTTCCATCACTCGCTGTGTCGTCCTCAATTTAAGCTGAAGCCTCTTTGTAAGCCTCCATGTTTCTGCTCTGTAGGTAAGTACTGGCAAGATGCAGCTGTTATATACCTTCCTAAACCCAGTCTTGTGCTTTCTGTTGCCACAATAAACCTGCGAACTTTTTAATCTCATCAGCCCACCTAAACTTCTGTCTCCCCTTCGTGCACTTGCCTTCTCTGGGAATCCAGTCAGTTACCCTTAGTGACAAGCATCCTGCCTACATGCTACGAGCCCGGCCCATGTTCATTTCTTCTTCTTGATTTAAACTATGATATCCTTAACCTAGGTTTGTTCCCTGACCCACTCTGCTCTCTTGTCTCTCAAGGTTACACCTATCATTTTTCTTTCCATTACTCGCTGCGTTGTCCTCAATTTAAGCTTAACTCTCCTTAATAGCCTTGATGTTTCTGCTCCGTAGTTAAGTTCTGGAAAGATGTAGCTGTTATATGCCTTCCTCTTGAGGGATAGTCGTAGATTCAGAATTTGAGAATGGTTGCTGAATGTGCTTCATCCCATTTTTATTCTTATCTCTTCCTTATATGGGGAGTGAGCTGTCATAATTACTGTGTAAAAAAAGGCCAGTACACATACGTACAGTGCTCACAGATTTATACGTTACATCAATGTTTACTGTGTAATGACCATTATGTACCATGCCTTGAGATAACCACATCATGCCACAGTGAATTTGGCTCCTAAAAATAATGTGTACTTTGATCTACACATTCAAGTTGATATTATGCTGATACTATGACCTGAGCTGGAGACCCTGGAAATGAATGTATGAGCATTACTTAGTCCCAAGTTGTTTTGTTTCAATCTGTGAATACTGTACATGCACTCTTTCTGTTATTTGCCACTGTGACATGGGTTTGCTAGTACTTATACGTATTATACATACGTACTAAAACAGTCTCATATCCCTAAACATACAGCTACCTACACTAAAGCTGTATGGAACAGTTATCACACAAACTCACACACAAATAATATCAACAAAGTTGATATTATTGACATATACTACCACACCACTGATGAAAGGAGAATTCACAGCATTGTAAAGAAACAAGACAACAGCATGGATACACAAAACTGAAGGAGACACACATCAGCACTGATTTCAGTGCCTTTCTTGAAAAAATGTTCTAGTTACCGTATGGACATCGAGCCACTACAGGTTCTGAAGTGAAAGGCGTGCTGATGCCATATTCATTGGCAGCTGAGATCCTGTAGAGGTACTCGCTTGCTTCAGTCACATCAGGATCTCTGAATGTGGTGGTGTCTGGCTGTGTTCTACCAACCTGAGTAAAAAAAGAAGAGGATGTAGAACTTAGATACTTATGAATGCAATACACATTAAGCTTTAAGGCACCACCTATAGAAAACTGTCTATAAGTGCACCAAATTCATACAAAATTATTTCAAGGCACTCAATATTTCATTGCAATAAAAACAGTGTCACAATGCACTTATTTGAGAGTTTTAGAGTGTTTTATAGTTACTTATCTTAATTACATTGTAATTGAATGTCTATGTATCCTAAAGTCATTAATGTTATGTTTTATATACAGATTACCATTAGAAATATAGCACAGTTTCAGTTCGGTTATGCACTCAATCCTCAATATAATAAACCCAGATATAACGAAGTGTTGATTATAACGAAGTAAATAAAAAGTCTTGCAATGAATATATAGTGTTAAAAATAAACCTTTATAACGAATTTTCGGATATAAGAAACTTATTTTAGTGTAAGATGCTACTTTGTTATAATGAGGTTTGAGCGCATTCATTTTGAGCTATGGAAAATGATGCTTTCGATATGCATGCAGAAAGCAGCACTTCAAACAACTTGTAGAACATGATAGTGCCTTCATCAAAGTGATTGTATACAATAGTACAATGCAAAAAGAAGTTAAATGAGAGACATTTATTATGCTGGAGGTTTAGCTAATCAAAACCTCAATATACAAGCTTGCTCTTTCTTAGCTTCCAGGCGACACAACTAGCAAAAACAAATTGTGTCCATAAATGTGTACAAAGTGCCTCAATGAGATGAAAGTTACCTTCTAAGAAACTGGCTTACTTTAATGATTAGTGCATATGCTTTGTGGATGCTGTACACAATACTTCTCCTCCATCTAGCTACCCCAGTATGTGACACATTCTTGGTAGTGTTCAACATCTTATATTTTCTATAGCAGTAGCACATCAGAGAGCAAGTACCTCTCCGAGATACAAATTATGACCTATACTACACCAATTTGCATCCTCTCAATCTTTTGCATATATAGTTCAGCCTGCCACCATTCGTTTCCTCAACAAACTTTTTGCTCTTGGCCACCAGATGCTAGTGGGCTCACAAATCGCCTTGAACCCCTTTCATCTCAAACAGACAGGCGTAGTTCCTCGTGGCTGCCCCATACTCTTGCGTTGTGGCGGCAGCTTTCACAGACTCATACCAGGGCATTCCCTTCCAAAACCAGAAACGATGGGCCAATGATGATGGCCACACAGTGCTTGCTGTAGCTTCAAGTGATTCACCTCACTTCATCTTCACATTTTAGTGCTACAATGGAACCCAGGTTGCACATGTGAACCACTCCAGTATGGGCAGTTCTGCCTTCGGCAGCCCTATACGCATGGCCACACATTCTTTGAGAACAAATAAAGTAATACTAATATTATACTAAGTAGATGATCTTTAAGTTACATATACATGTGAAACTGACATAGATGTTATTGTTGCTTGTTTTACGGCCCCAGCGGCAAAAGATTAGTAAATGCGACTGGAGTCCGAAAGAGAAAATTGTG
Source organism: Rhipicephalus microplus (assembly GCF_043290135.1). Taxonomy (NCBI): domain Eukaryota; kingdom Metazoa; phylum Arthropoda; class Arachnida; order Ixodida; family Ixodidae; genus Rhipicephalus; species Rhipicephalus microplus. The sequence goes on from NC_134710.1 coordinate 76,087,957, forward strand.
ACATATGACGCTGTTGTTTTTGAGTGTGCTGATAGCGAGAGTGCCAGCCACATTCCATTTTCCTAAGCAGTGGTGGCCGTCAGAAAGTGACTCATATTTAAGTCCACCAATTAGATGAAATCTTATGCATGGCAGAATTATACAATACTGCGACTGTGTACATGAACCCACTTTATTTTTTTTGGTTCTTTTTTGTGCTGGTGTTGCAAGCAGCTGCCAGGTACTCTTTTTTGGATAAGGGAATGTGCCTAGCAATCACAATTAGCATGCTCAAGAATAACAACGCTGCATTTCATTTGACCACTGCAGCCACCAGTCAGTTGTGCTGATTTCTTACAACTGGGAATGTACACTCTAGGTTATGAAGTTCAGGCTTGGCACTGTATTAATCAGTCCAGTAAACTCTCTGGATATCAGTCCAGCACTCTGTCCATTTTGACATATGAAACAAACACTGCAACAGCTCAAAAAAGTGCTATGAACTACAATGCATACTTCAGAATCCTGTGTACAATAACTCATGTTTTTATGAAGATCATTGTCTTCGTGGAATTGTACCAGGCCTACACAAAAGTTCTTAGTGCTAATGTTGCTATTAAATGGATGCAGTAATATTGTGGGACATAGGATTTGCTGCACTGTATTCTGGGATTGCGAGAACATGAAAGAATATTATGCTAGAACATCATGAGGGCACACTACTTTGGTCTACTGAAACGAAATAAGAGAATACCTATGAGGAACAACACTCAGCTTTGATGTTTTTGTTTACCTCAATAAACACTGTTCTTGTAGTCTCGCAGTGTTCTACTATGTACGTTGTAAGGGGCGACCCTCCATCATCCAGCGGTGGTTGCCATGACAGTGTGATGTGGTCTCCAGCAGTTTCCAGGAATTCAATTGGTGGTTCGGGTGGACCTGGCTTGTCTGAAGCCAACATAGTACTTTATTTTAGCAGGAAGTCATATTAGCACACAAAAGTTGTACACCCAACATCAATTTTCACAAAGTTGTGGGTGCAGCAAGAAAATGATTCGAACATAAAAAACAAGTGGCATGCAGCAATCTTTGACTGCCTGTCCTTTTTCTTCTCAATCATTTTAGCACTGTTCCGACCATGTCTAGAATGAAATCGCTCAAATTAAGCTGCTGTTACTGCAGTTTTCATGCTTATTTAGATTATCAAGAAAAAAAGCGAAATGTATGTTTTTTACTGTACGTACAGAATTCTGTCGAACAAAAATAAAGAACTCACCAAGCACCCTGAGCCTGAAGTCATAGCTGACGCTTCCAGCTGGATTCTTTAGTTCAAGTGTATAAACACCAGAATCTGGACCCTCTGTACTATGAATGGTAATGGTAGAAGTATCATCCTTGTCTGTAATGAGTGTATGCTTGGTTGATTGAATAGGTGCTCCATCACGTAACCATGTGACAGTAGGCTTTGGAAATCCATAAATTCTGCAGGGAACCTTGAATTCCTCTTGCTTATTGATACGGACAGTTCGAAGTTTTTCATCGAATTCTGCCCGTGGTAGATCTGGAAGATATTATGGAACTTAGCTTTCTTCTTCAAAGTCTTACTAGTTTATTTATTTTGAAAGTGGAGGATGAGTAGAACAGGCTCTGTATACCTTGAACAGATAGCGTGCATGTTGTTTCCGTGGAGCCGTGCGGGTTTGTTGCTTTACATGTGTACTTTCCTCCTGATTTTGTAGATGCTTCCTTGATTCGAAGTGTAGCTTTCTGATCCTTGAATTCAGCGCTAAAGTTGCTAATCATGACCAGGTCTTTGCCATTTTTAAGCCTGCAAAGGTAGAAATAGGGAGCTTGCACTTTTGTTGCTGAATCTAGTGCAAGCCTTCTCTTTAAGCTGTTATGCAGAAATAGAATCATTAAACATAGGAAATCTAATTATCAAAATCATTACCATTTGACTGCGGGTGTAGGGTTCCCAGCTATTCTGCAAGTTAATTCGGCTGGCTTTTTCACTCCAACAGTCTTGTCCATCAGATGTTCTAAAATTACTGGTGGCTCCCCAGCTATAAATGAAAGACAAATAAAAATACATGTAAATAAAATTAATGTGCATTCTACACTAAGTGAAAAACAGGCAAATGTAGAACATCTACTGGGTTCAATTTTAAGGTGATATTTGTAGCTAATACGAATAATTTCTGCTTTGGCATGACTAAGATGAAGCGTTTTTGCTTACGGCTTATTATAATTTTATCATTGTTTTTCTTGCATTACTTTAACAGTGCTGAAAAATGTGTACAGTGAACACTTGAAAATTGTTTTTAATCTTTCAGAACTTCTAAAGTATCATTATTAGCAAAACAGCATGTACAAGAGGAGCAGTATTTACTAACAGTCAATTTATACACACACAGACAGGTTAATGAACAAAAGCTGTATGTACATGCAGTTTTTGGTGAGAAATTCATTCTGGGTTTCCAACTACACCTATTGACGTTTTTTAATATTTCCAAGAAAAATGTACACTGCTTCTGTCATAGGGACACAAATGAATAACATTTTGCTGTTTTTGCTGTTGCCTATACAGCTCTGCTTTGCACTGTGTTCATTTCAGGGTGGTTAGAATGGAAGAAAATTGAGCTGGCTGGTTAGAATTCATCATGAAAGAAGGTGAGGTGTGTAAACACATGAATCAAATAGAAGAGAAACACACAACACAAATGGCATCAACTGATGGGGTTCACTGTGGCAGAAAAGGAGGTAGACACAAAGTTAATCTGCACATGCTAATGAATGGCAGCACCAGCCATCAATCGGGCAGACTTGTGGGTCAACATGAGAGCTAACTGATCGGGCATTTCATTTTTTTATTTGCTTGTTAACCAAAGGCTCGCTAACACATGCACTTCCATTACTTTTGATATGCCAAGTTTCAGACTGATAGATTGCCTCATTCTGGTGTCTGTATAAAACAGCGCATTCATTAAATTTTAGCGTGCATTTACAATTGCTACAGTGCAACAAAAGCTGTACAGCAATACTCTAGTTAATGACATTTCACACTGAATTAATTTGCAATTAACTGCATTGTCTGGTTTTCTCATGTGTCATTCATGGTGTTCCTTTGTTGCATACATATAGAAACTTGCATACTAGTGTATATGAGTGTGAGTGCTTTTTTTTCCTTTTCTTTGAACTTTTCATGATCTCTTGTGAGTTGGTGGCTCAATTAATTTAATAATTTATTAATTATGCTGTAAATAAAAACTGCAGACAAATTTTGAGCCCTTTGCTTGGCTATTCAATTGTCAATGATCTTTCTTTCCACTAGTGCACATGTATAGTCCTTCTAATACATTCATTGGATATGCAGGTCACGTGTATGATAAGTAAGCACCAGGCAATTCAGTGCCGACACGGGCGAGTCTTCCGGAGGCTAGTGGTCTGGCATAACACAATCCCACTTTTTTTGCAGTTTAGTTTCGGGCACTCCAAATGCAAGATATTACGGCTCTTTTACACTCTTATCTATTTATCATGTGTACTGACTGGCACATAATGGCTGCTGCTCATTCACTGACATCCACTTTGAGTAAATGGTTTAAGAGGCAAACAACAGAGCGACTGCTGTGTTTTACGATTTACATGTTACTCACCTTTCGGCTGAATACGAATATACTTAGTGCCTTGAGAAGGATCACCTTTCCCAGCTTCATTTTCAGCTGTGACACGGAACATGTACTCTTCATCAGGTGATAGGCCCTCCACTGGAATAAGCCATGCAACATTTTAAGTCAGTTGATACTGTACTAAGAATGCTCATGCCAATCGTCAGATACAAAAGCTTACCTTTTGTGAAGGTGTCCTGAACGGTGTCAGAATAGAGTATCCAACGAAGCGTATTTCGATCATGATACTCTACAATGTAATTTGTGATCTTAGAACCTCCATCAGATTGTGGTGGCTTCCAGGACAACATAAGCGAGCCAGTGCTCGATATATCTGAAGGCTCAGGCACCCCAGGTGGGCCGGGCTTTTCTGCAAAAATAGGCCATTTTTGTCAGGCTGTGTATCCACGAAAGCAGTGGAAATAGGGCATTTAAAGTGCAATGCTCTTTCACAATCCTGATAAGGTTGAAACAATGCAAAGGCTTAAAGTCACTGTATGATACAGCACAGTACTGTGCACTGAAGCTGAGTACATTCCTTTTGCTCCAGAAAGAAGTACATTCCTTTGCAACAGTGCATGAGCAGCACCACTCTTTCTGGTTAATATTTTGGCCACAAACATAATCTTGAACAAGCAAGGTGTACTGCCTACAGTCATCCAATCCACTGTCGATAGTCCACAATTGTGAATTGCATGCGTCTATGTTTCTTTGTCCTTGTTTGAGTATTTTCACAATCAATTCTACTTTAACAAAATCATCTAAATGAGTTCTGGGAAAAGTGTGCCAGTTGTAGATTTCAGTCTTAGTCTCCTACTGCCTTAAAACTACATGCATGTTACAAACAGCCATTTATAGTATCATGTTGACTAGATGACTCTGTTGTCGATGCACTGGTACAAGTAATTAAACGTAACTCCGCAGTTTCATTTTGTTTTTGAATTGTCAGAGTTTTATTGCCTTTCTTTAGGAATTTATATGTAAATTTATCAACAAATCTGCTACCAGCTCTTATCACCCCACTCTGCTGGTATTTATAATATATACATAGGAGGCAAATCTGACTATGGTAACATGCATTTATCACAATTCGTTGGAGTCGATTTTTTGTTTTCAAGACACTACTAAAACAATATTGGGGTATCAGTGTGTTTTATTTGAAAGAGCTGTACCAGCCTGAGAAGGCAATTTACAACTTCAGCTTCCCATTTTTAATGTGAGGGAAGAAATTGCCATCATGAGTCTGAACTAATTTGGATGTATTACTATACCAGCTAATTGTAATTTCTTTTGTTTGAAACTATTGGTTATGTTGCTGATTGTAAATTGTGTTTACTATATAGAAGTTGTGACTGCAACAATACTCACCAATACATGTGACATTAAACGGTTTGCTGCATTCACCACAAGAATTCCTGAGAGTGAGTGTCACAATTCCTGTGTCTGTGGGCCGTAAGTCTTTTATCGTCAGAGTTGCCTATAAGAAGTGGAAAGACATTCAATTCAGTTCAGAGGGACCAGAAATATGAAAGTAGTTCAATTATTGCATGTGTCGAAATAGTGTGTAAAATTATTAAACAATTATTAATGTTGGGTTCTGGTTGAGATACCGAAGGCAGGACACATAAAGCGGGGTAGTCTACGAGATTCATCTCGAATGTGGAAACTCGTATATAGGCCAAGCAGGAAGATGTTTTAATAAGTGACTGGATAATGCACGTATTAGTAATGCAATGCCTTAATATGTTATCTCTTCATGTGTAAGTACACTGGGCCAAAACAGTAATACAGTCGAATCTCGATAATTCGAACTCGAAGGGGCCCAAAAATTTGTTCGAATTAAAAGAAGTTCGAAATAATGAAAGCTACATAAACCGAAGGCTCTCCATGCAGTGGCGCATGTGCATTTAGCTAACACACGAGGGGGAAGTTTCAGAAGACTTACATTTATTCACAATTCACAGGACATCTGTTATTAATTGAAGTATTCGGTGATGCGTGTCTGCACTTATTTGTCTTACAGCAAGTCAATTAATTCCACACGCATCTTGCAAAGCATTTCTACTTTGGCTTCAGCAATCTCCTGGCAAGAGAAGTTGCGCGCGGAAATATCCAGCACCGATACTTTCTAAAGACGACGACAACAACGACTGCGTAGTCTCTCCGCTACGCAGCCGCAGAATGGCCAGCACGTGACAAGAAACGAGGAGCGTCTCCACGCAGAGAGTAGCAGATCGGCATGTGAGAAAAAACCAACATTCCACGGCAGCTTTTTTTTTTTTTTGCTCGCTTCGCGCGCGTCGTTGGAAGGAGAAGGGTTATGTGGCAGGGACGGGAAAGAAGGAAGAAGCATGGCACGGGCGTGTGAGAGATGAAGCGCAGCACGGGCACGTGCAGGGCCGTACCCAGGAATTTTTTTCGGGGGGGGGGGGGGGGGGGGGTTGCGTGTAGAACGGCTGCCATTTTTTAAGATTTATACTGGCTTACTTTTGTGAATAAAACAAGTACATCGCTTACTTGTAATAATTCGATGGTACTTTTCAATTATTTGCACCCAAATAAAGAAATTGGTATGTCAACCTCAAATTCTGGTTAAAGCAAGAAATAAGTTTGGACAATAGCACCACCAAAGCCGGGGACACTGCGACCAACGGCTCCTGATGAAGTAACACAATGTAACCGCGGTACAAAAACGGTATGTATGTGTTACAAGCTGCCACTCTAGCGTCGCCAGCGCGAAGTCGGCGACGGGAATGGCAGCAGGTTAGGTCATTCCATACGTAAGCAGAGACAGTGAAGAGATCAGAGACGTATGTGGGGAAAAACAAAACTCTAGTGATATTGCAGCACTGCAGAGGAATCTAGGAATATTGCAGAGGAATCTAGTACAACACTTAATACCAACTAACAAAATACATATAAAATCAATAAATCAGCTTACAAGAGAGAAGTATTACAAACTACACAAAACTAACCAACAATAAAACTACAGATGAGAAAGTCCGAAGGTATAAACAGGTGAAGGGATACTTGTGATGACCGGCAGCATTGAGTCCACGACGATCGGATGCGAGAAGTCAGAGAGAGTTCTGGCACAACTGCGATGTCGGCGGTGTTGCAGCGCTGGTGTTTCCGGGAGGCTAGTGCTTGAAGTCGATCTCGGGCAGGTTGAGCTTACTCGAGATTCAAGTACCGATGCCTACGTTACAGACGTTAATTTCACGTCACAACTAGATGAATGGCTAAGTTTAGGTGGCCAGCCGACATGGAGCCACAACCACTTAAGGGATACTTCTTGATCTCCTTGTACACCATGTTGGTCAGCAACTAGACTGCTTAGCAAGGCGAAATCCTGCTCTTAAATTGACCTCCGTGTCCCCTGATTCTCATCCTGGGGGAAAAGAGACCTCTACATGGGTCCAATCATGCACGTTTCATTGTTAGAAACTCCACCATAAAAATATATTGACCACGCCCCTTTTTAATTAGGAGAGGCTCCTCAACTGAGCGAGAGTGACAACCTGTTGGGGTTCTCTCATACGGCTTGTCCACAAGCAGTTTTGCCCGTGGGAATGGTCAGTTTCCTTGGTTTCAGCCGGTGCGTCTTGCAGTCTACAGCTAGTTCGGGGTGCATCGCGGCCTTTGACGACCCTGCCGACGCCGCCGTAGGTACAAAGGATCAAACATCGGCGACTAACGTTTGAAGAAGAACACCCCATTCAGTACTTCCCTGCACTAAAGGCCAGTCTTTTCATGAGCGAACGGTTCCACCGGTCAGCGGGGGAGTGCGGCGCCCGTTAATTTGCCGTTTCGCCGGGTCGCAAAAATGGCAGTCCGTGACAGCATGTATGCAAGCAAACAAACAAGTCGCCCGACATTCCGATCTTGTTACCGTTCGCACATTCTGCTTGCTGGATAGTTTCCTCGTAATTGCGAAAGGATAGAAGGGTTGAAGCTTGGGCTAGCTGGGTTTAGCTTTTAATCGACTCTTGAAACATAGAGAGAAGTTTAAACGAGGAAGTTTTTCCTTCTCGGCAATTTGCGAAATTCTGTGAGGACTTGTACTGGGGTCACTTGAAGTTCTCGATGGATGCTGAACAGTGCTAGTCCAGTCAATCTGTCGTTCATATGATTTGGAAGGTATCTCTTCAGCCTTCTCAGTGTGGAAAAAGTCCGTTCCGGGGTCGACGTGGACACGGGTAAAGTCGCCAGGATAGAAAGTAGGCTGTGGATGTTCGGAAAAAAGTCGCGGTTGCACATCTCTAAGGCCTGTAAAGCACAAGCTGGGCGATTCTTTTCTTCGATGTGGCAGCATTTGTTCACCCACAGTGTGAACTCTGCTTCGATGACATTAGCCGAAGGAATGTCGCCAAGGTAAAACTGCACTGCATCATCAATACCAGAAAGGCTAGCCGATGCGCAGAATTTCGGCAGCAGCATGTTAAGGCCAACCACGACCTTCTTATGGGCATCGAACCGGTCTCTTAATTGATTTTCGAAGTCAGCCAGCAAAGGCAAATACACATTCCTCTGGTAGTACTCTTCGGGAGCAGCAGAAGGTACGTTGCTTCTTTGCATCTGCCTTCCAGTGATGCGTGGTAGGGCCATCTCAACATTTGTGATCTTCAGCAAAGAGAGCGATTTCAGAAAAATCTTATTAAATTCCGTTTCCGCACTAGCCCTTTTTGTGGAAAGAACGTCTATAACATTCTTTACGTGATCGCACACTTGAGCCAAGTCACAGTCAATTTTTTGAAGAAACTTGCAAAGTGGCAGTGTCAAAGAGAAGAGGTCGCTACAGATCTGAAGCGAAACGACAAACTCGGGCTTCGTAATGACATTGAGCAGTTGAGAAGCTTTTGATGAAGTATCAGATGACGCTGCCTCTTCTTCTAAATATTCGAGGAATTGTACAATAGGCACGTACAGTTCAAGGAAACGCTGAAGTGCATCGTGACTCTCTACCCACTTTGTTTGGCAAAAGGAGAGAACTGATTTTCTTTATTCTTGTGTTAAATCTTCTACTTTGTCTCGCAGTTGGTTCGTCCTCTGTGGCGACGCTCTCACAAACGTACAGGTTGAGGATACAGTTCCCAAACAGTTGCGGATGCTGGGGAGTTTGCATGCGTGAAGCAGAGCAAGGTTCAACGAGTGGGCGCTAGAATGCACATACAACGCTTTGGGCGCTGTTTGACGAATGAAGGCTTGAACACCGTTAACGTGGCCGCTCATTGATGCCGCGTCGTCGTATCCTTGCCCGCAAAGTAGGTTCAGGTCAAAGCCATGACCTCTAAGGCCGTTCAGGATTGTGCTCGTCAGCGCCTTGCCAGGGAGATTGTACACGGGAACGAAATCTACAAAATCTTCTTTAAGAATGGGCACTCCCGACGTGTCGTGTCCAACGTACCTTACACATAGGGAAATGTGGGCGGTGCGAGATATATCAGTGGCCTCGTCAGCTAGAACTGAAAAACACGAACCTGAGTTGACGTTTTCCACTATCTTTCTTTGTATGATTTTACCACAGAGGGTGATCAACTCATTTTGAATTTTTGGGCTCGTGTACAGCGCATTCGCCGGAGATGTTTCCATGTGAGCTCTCAAGGCAGCATCTCCACATTTTGCTCTCATCCTAAGCAGTGCGCGGAAATTTCCATCATTTTTGAATGGAAGCACTTCAGACATATTTATCAGACCGGAGTCATCTGTGCCGCGAAGCGGTACTTCTTGCCTGCCACAAAAAAAGATTGTTTCTATTATTGGCAGCAAGTTCTTGCGGTTTTCTTCCGCCTGCTTTTTAAGGCCGTGGTCAAGTTGTGTTAAGATGTCATGCTGTGAGTGGGACCGGACTGCTAAAAAGTTCTCCGATAGCGTTGTTGACATGGCGTGATAACTGCTGGATGCGTGGCTCTTAAAGGCGTCTATGGCTTTCTTGTAATTGGTGAACTCCTTAGTTACAAAACAGCCCAAGTGCTGGTGCTCCCCTTTTCCTGCACACTCACTTGCGAAGACTACACAATATTTGCATAATGCTCCTTGAAGCTTCTCTGAATAAACAAGCCATGGGTAACAATCAACCCAGTGAGGTTGGAACTTCAGATTCCTTTTCCCTGTGGCTGGATAATCATAGTTAGCCGGAGGGGTCCAGGGATTGAGCAGCAGCTTCTCCATCGTCTCTGGATCATTTACATTATTGCTTTTCGAGACAAACAGTCCCAAGTAAAAAATATTCGCACTCATCGCACAGAGGGGAGGTGAACCAGAATGTGTAGGTGCCATGCCACTCACCTTCCTTGGACATTGCCCAGTGGTAAAGGCGTCACTTTGCCCAGCGTTGACTGTAGAACAAAGATCACTTGGAGTTGCACTGCGGCCACCATCATTTCCCGGCGGTGCATGGGTGTCCTGCTTGTGTTCGTTCTCAGGTGATTCATATAAACCGGTGCATTCTCCTGAGTCGCTACAGAAGTTCAGACGCGCTTGGCTTTCCACCAGTGCTGAGGAGGGCGAAGTTTTATCCTTCGAAGGAGGCGGTTCTTCTCCGTCCGCTTCATCGGTTCGAACTTTCTTGAAGTAAGACGCAAGACTCCTTTGCTTCATTGTTGCAGAGTGTCTTTTCATTTTGCTGCCACAATCCTGTGCACGCACACAGAAGTGGCCAGTGGCTCCAAAAAGACGTCTGCGACTGCTTCGACTGCCTGGCGTGAACGGCGGGCGATGTTTTCTTCTTCTCTTATCCACTTTACAGTGGCTAGAATGTAGAAGTGTGATGAACGCGCCGGCTCCCGCGTGGCGCATGTGTTTTCTGAACGCCGCTACAGCTGGTGTGCATGCAGGCCCATTATTGTACTTCAGCTGCAGAAAACTGGATTAACGCTACTTAAATTTAATATACGTGAACCCCCAAGAATGCACTGCCGAGACATTTGCACTCCCGTGGTACAGTCCAGAAAGGAGGTGTTGCTCCGTTCCTGTGAAAAAGTCCCCTTTTCACAGATGGCTCCCTGGGCACCTGCATAATTCTCTCTAGGCTGCCCTAATTAAATAGCCGTGACCCCCCAAAAATGCACTTTGTAGGCTGTGACATCAGCCTCTGTACTCCCGCGCGCAGCCCAGCTTGGCGGCGTTTTTTTTCTCCTGTGAAAGTTGACCGCTGGTGCCGGATTGTGTGCCGGCTGTATCCTCGCTTTGTGCGCTTTGTAGGGAGGCGCATATACCTTCTGTGTACAGAAGAGGTAGATTTCCTTGCGTGTGGTTAAGGTTGTTCGAAGTTGCTCGGATATGCCAGTCTTTCAGTAGATGTCATCTTCGATGATTCATTTCGGTGGCGAGGACTACAGTTTGAGAAATGTTTGCCCTGCAGCCTGCGTCCTCGGAATGCGCCGCTGAGTTTTTCCGCTTAGGGGTTTCGTTCCCTGGCAACTTTGCGCACGTCGTGTTGGTGTTGCCGTTGCTGTCGAACTGTTTACCTTCACAGAAGTAGACGCGCTTTTCGTAGGAACCCAAAGCCGACACGTGTGGTCCGCACAGACGGATAACTTCTCCAGCGGCAATGCACAAGTAAAGCATCTGGAATCAATAAAGGAGCTGCTACGGTGTGAAAGACGAAAAAAAAAAAAAGACTCGAAGGAACGCGAGGGCGAAGTGCAAAGCTGTACAAATAGGGCAGGTGCGCGTGCGGGGGAGGGAGCGCTGAGGTGTTCTGGTAAAAGGGTAGGTTTGAAGAAAGGAAGAAGAAGGAAGCAATGGCAGGAAAGTTGCAGTGTAACTTTGGCAGCTGGTGGTTGCTGTGAAGGCGTGTAAATATTTTAGTATGACCCGAAAAGTCAAAGCATCAAAAAAAATTTCGGGGGGGGGGGGGGGGTCAGAACCCCCTCAACCCCCCCTAGTTACGGGCCTGGGCACGTGAGAGACCCCCCCCCCCCCTCCCCTCAAAGCGCATAGCCGAGCTGCCGCAAGGGGCAAAGGCTGCAGAACATAGTGCCTTTTTCCTTTCCTTCAACCACACATTCATTCAACCTAGCGACAGCTTTTTTTTCCTCCCTCTCTTCGGACGTTGGAAGGAGAAGGGTCTTTACGTGGCAGGGACGGAAAAGGGAGAAACCTTACACGGGCGCGTCGCAGATCGGCATTTGAGAAAGAGCAAACTTTCACCGCAGCCTTTTCTTTCCTTTTCATTTCCTTCGCGCGCAGCATTGAGGTGTCGCCGGTGCCGCCACGGGATTGCGCGGGGTGCTGAGAGCATTTTCGGAGCACGGTATGTTCGAATTAACCGTCGCAAGTGCTTGCGCGTTCGAGTTACCGGGAGTTTTTGCCCATTGGAATACACATAGTTTTGACAGGACCTTATCACGAGTTCGAATTAACCGGAAGTTCGAATTAAGCGTGTTTTAATTAATGAGATTCGGCTGTATAACTGCCTAAAAGCTCCTGAAGGCGCACTTTAGCAAAAATAAAGCTCCATTGTATGAAGCTCCAATCACACTATATTACACTGAGATGCACTTGTACAGTGCAAAGCTGTAAAAGAAGTAATAAACCTTAATGTCAAATCTTAAGTGCTGGGTCTCGTATGAATTGCATCACACCCATTCTTGTACTTCAACAAATCGGTTAGTAGTTGACACTTCCTGCTCATCTCCTTTCTTATTTCGACCTTGACCCAGCACTCCAAAAAAACATTTGCAGTTCACAGCAACAAGCCGCTCAAGAAGTTTTCATTAAAAGCACCATATTATGTCTGGTCTTTATTTTTTAGTTGACTTTTTTTTTCTACACCTCTTACAGTTTACCATCTTTACAGTTAGCCATCCCCACGTATGAGTATATGTGAGAAACTGCATGTTTTAAGTGATCATGAAAAGAACAGGTCCTTAATCACTGTTTCTCAAGTAGCTTATATGCAAAAATTGCCTAAATTGTAGATGCACATCATTTCAGTAGACATGTATGGTATTATACAGATTAATGCAAAAAATAATGAAAGACGTAGATTACTTACTTAGACAATTGAATTGGAGGCGGAAATGTTGTAGGCCCGTGTGCTCAGATTTGGATGCACGTTAAAGAACCCCAGGTGGTCGAAATTTCCGGAGCCCTCCACTACGGCGTCTCTCATAATCATAGCGTGGTTTTGGGACGTTAAACCCCACAAATCAATCAATCAATAGACAATTGAATTTATTGTTTGATACTTTACTGAGCACACGGGACATGTTAGACAGTAAGTGACCCAAGCCACAGTTTCTTGGCAGTTTCCTGACAACTTTTGGTGGCAGTAGTGTGGAAGCTATAAAACCAAAATGCATGCCTGTCACAGTGCCAAAAAAATAGTACTTGAGTTTACTGATAATTTTTTTATTTGCCCCACTGAAACAAATACTGCTTCATTTATTATGAGACTCAAAATGTGAGAAATCATATGTAATATGCAGTTATTCTTCATTTTGCAAAAGTACTGTCCTTTTCTTTTTTAATTCTTAGATAGCACCACCCTTTCAGCACGCCTGTTTTCCGAAGTAAGCATCAGGAGGAGGATATAAGCTAATTTATTACGCGAGTGCTATCTTGTGGGAGAGCCATTTGAAGAACCCAGCAGCATAGTCAATAAAAGTTCAGGAGGGTTCACTGTAGAAGACGCTTCAATAAAAAAAAAAGCTAAGCAGAGTAGCAAGAAGATGCAGGAATACCTCTTGAGGTGAAATTTCTTGGATGATCTTGTTCTTGACTGGCTCTAGTGGTTGTCCATTCAATTTCCATGTTGCTGCCGGTTGGGGAATGCCACTGTAGGGTATGGGAAGTTTCAACGTTGTTCCTTTTCTGCTTGAGAAGGTTTGCTTGTCTGTGGTAATCTTTGGAGGTGCTGCACATGAAGGACAGACAACATCTTGATGTTAACTATTTTAGTTCAAGAATTATGACAATGCAATACGACATATCAACTGTGCCTGTAAAGAAAGCTGCACACTTGGTTTTGCTTCTTAGGCGATGACAACGTGGGTCCTACGTAAATAGCTGCCCACAGTAAGTGATGGAATATGAATATAATGGACAGATAAGAAAAGTGTAAAAATGTCAACATAGAACAATTTCCTTACGCTTTCCCAGGCTTCAGTGATTGTTTACTTGTTTTAAGTAGGCCTATGTGAATATTCGAATGCTTCAAATATTCAAACGAATCTTACAGTATTCGAATTTGCTTTGATTTGGACTTAAGTTATTGAAAATTTCGAAGCATTCGAATTGAACAAATAACTGTATATTAATCTGTATGTAACCCCTCGTAAAGGTGATTTCACGGCAATGGGAGTGCTAAGCCATGAAAGCACCTATTTAAGCGTGTATTCATCATCATCATTATTATCAGCCTGGCTACACCCCTCCCATGATCTGCCAATCAACCCGATCCTGTGCTTTCCGATGCCACGTTATACCTGCGAACATTTTAATCTCATTGGCCCACCTAACTTTCTATCTCCTCTTCATGCGTTTGCCTTCTCCATGAATCCAGTCAGTTATCCTTAGTGACCAGCGGTTATTCTGCCTATGTGCTACGTGCCTGGCCCATGTCTATTTCTTCTTGATTTCAACTATGATATCCTTAAGCCCGGTTCGTTACCTGACTCACTATGCTCTCTTCTTGTCTCTTAAGGCTACACCTACCATTTTCCTTTCCATCGCTTCCTGCATCGTCCTCAATTTAATCTGAACTCTCTTTGTAAGCCTCGAGGTTTCGGCCCAGTAGGTGAGTACTGGCAAGATGCAGCTGTTATACACCTTCCTCTTGAGGTTTAGTGGCAGATTACCAATCATTATTTGAGAAAGCCTGCTGAATGTGATCCACCCTATCCTTAATCTTCTAGTTATTTCACTCTCATGGTTCGGCTCCGTGGTTACTACCTGTCCTAAGTAGATATATTATTTTACAACTTCCAGCGTCCCTCCACTTATCGCAAAGTGGTGTTTTCTGCTGAGACTATTGCACATTACTTTATCTTTGTGCATATTAATTTTCTGACCTACTTTTCTGCTTTCTGTGTCCAGTTCAGTAATCATGAGTTGTAATTCATATCCTGAGTTACTCGTCAAGGCAATGTCATCAACAAATCGCAAGTTACTAAGATACTCCCCATTAACTCTAATCCCTAACTCTTCCCAATCTAGGCTCTTGAAAACCTTTTGTAAACACGCGGTGAATAGCATTGGAGAGATTGTGTCTCCTTGCCTTACACCCTTTTTTATTGGGATTCAGTCGCATTCTTTATGGAGAGCTATGGTGGCTTTCTTCCAGTATATTTATTTAGGGTACTTCGATGCCCTGATTCCATAGTGCCTGCAATACTTCTGATGTCTCGACTGAGTAAAATGCCTTCTCATAATCTATGAAGGCTATATATAGTGATTGGTTGTATTCTGTGCATTTTTTATTACCTTATTGATAGTATGAATATGGTCTGTTCTGGAGTAGCCTGTACAAAGTCCTGCTTGGTCCTTTGGTTGATTGAACTCTAATGTCGCCTTCATTATATTGGCTATTATTTTGGTAAATAGTTTGTAGAGAACGAACAGTAAGCTGATCAGCCTGTAATTTTTCAAGTCCTTGGTGCCTCCTTTCTTATGAATTAAAATGATGTTGGCATTCTTTCAAAATTCTGGTACCCTTCCTATCAAGAGGCACTTCGTAATAAGGTGGCCAGTTTTCCTAACACAATTTGTCTGCCATCTTTCAGGAAGTCCGTTGTTACCTTACCCTCACCAGCAGCTTCACCTCTTTGCATTCCATTTAGGGCTTTGCTTACTTCTCCTGTAATTACTGGTAGGATGTTGAACTCCTCTGGACTAATATTGTTTCTCACGATAACATCTGGTTGTTTTGGCTTCTGCACAGCTCTTTGTAGAACTCCTCCGCCACCTCGACTATCCTATCCATATTCTTTATGACATTGCCTTCCTTGTTTCTCAATGCATACATTCAATTTTCGCTCATGCACCAGTTTGCTTTTACAGCTTTTAGGCTTCTGCCACTTTTTATAGCCTGCTCAATTCTCTTCATGTTATACCTTTTGACGTTGGCTACCTTACGTCTATTGATTAACTTTGAAAGCTGCACTATAGCTCTATTTTGTCGGTTGCATATGATGCTTTCATGACTCGTCGTCTCTTAATAAGATATTTCATCTCCTGAGATAGTTTGCCAGTGTCCTGTCTAGTGACTCTACCTCTGACTTCCAGTGCACACTCTTTGATGATAGTAGTAAGATTATCATTCATTGTATCAATGCTAACATCAGTTACCTCACTTAGTGCCTCGAATCTATTCTGAAGCGAAGCTATGAATTCCTGTACTTTCGTTCTCACTGCTATTTCATTATGTTTTTGCTTTTTTAAAATTTAACTGAATACGAGCTCTTACTAATCTATGGACACTGCATCGGATCTTGCCAACTACGTCTACATCCTGTACAATGCCTGGGTGTGCACACAGAATGAAGTCTATTTCATACTTAGTTTCGCCATTAGGACTTCGCAACATCCACTTACGGTTAGCCCGTTTTCAGAAGAAGGTATTGAAGATCCGTAAATATTAGGTTCTGTGAACTCTACTAATAACTCCATTTTGGCATTCCTAGAGCTGATGCCATAGTATTCCCCCACTGCATGGTCTCTGGCCTGTTTCTTGCCTACTTTGGCATTAAAGTCGCCCATTAGAATAGTGTACTGTGACTTTACTTTATTAATGGCTGACTCTCCAGTTTCATCGAAGCATTCGACCATATAATCATGACTCAATGTAGGCCTCTACCACCTTCATTTTGTACCTTTTGTTAAACTTAATTATGATACTTGCCACACTCTCACTGATGCTATAGTATTTTTGTATGTTGCCAGCGATAGTGTTGTGTATAAGAAACCCCACCCCTAGTTCTTTTCTGTCAACTAATTCACAATAGCATAGGACGTGCTTGTTATTCAGCACTGTGTAAGCCTTACGTGTCCTCCTGACTTTGCTGAGCCCTATTACATCCCATTTAACACCTTCTAATTCTTCAAATAGCTCAGCTAGACTAGCCTTACTAGATAGCATTCTAGCACTGAAGGTAGCCAAGTGTATATTAGTCTGCATGTAACCCCTGTAAAGGTCTTTTGAAGTAGGAACAGTGCGATATTCTACATGGGGACACACAAAAGAAGTGACACAGACCAACGCTGTTTTGTGTGGGTCTCACTTTAGAATACCATGCTGTTTCTACTTCAGAATGCAAAAACAACTAACACAAAGCTTCACTTAACTTGTAAAGGTGGTTTCACTGCAGTAAAAAAATGCTAAGTTGTGGAAACATTTACTCAGAAAAAATCCGCACTGCCGCGAAGCCTCATTTCAAAGTTAAATGAACTTATTAACCTCACATATAGTCATCGTTTGTTAAGTTTAAAAGCTTGTTATACCAGATTATATGCTCTAAGTACAGGAAATAATAAGACATAACATATATTACAAGTTATTCCTTGCATTTGTGCTTTCTTTGAACAAAAAAAATGGCATTTGAACAGGCCTTGTTTCACTTAAAAAAAAAATATTGGGCTGGTTATTCAGGTCACGAAAAATATGTACCCTTTTTTTTAGAGTATGTGATATACACTATACGAAGTTTATTCAAAATTATTTGACCGAAATCACTGTTCCCTTTCAATTGGCTTTTAGCCTAAATTTTTTTATTTCCACAAGCCTGGTTTTTAGTAAATCCTGGTTTTTTCCACAAGCCTGGTTTTTTCCACAAGCCTGGTTTTTAGTTTTTAGACACAGTGACGTCGGTTTCATAATACTGGCATGATGAGGAGTAGTGCCAGTAGCATTACAGATAATACCACCGGCAGCACTGACAGCTTGATGGTATAGACCTTTTTAACAGAGAGGAGGATCTCCTCCTGTCTGGGCTGTTACACGGGAGCACAAAAGCTGGCGTCACAGTTTCGGCCTAGCCTTATTGGGCGGTCAAGCATGTTAACAGTAGCCCAGAGGGGTGTATGGCAGTGCCCAGAGAGCCTTCATTGACAAGGTGTATATGTGATGAAGGAAAAATGCCAATGCATGTCAGTGCCCTATGAAAGGATCCCATGGTTTCAGCTTAATGTTTTAGTGTTCATTCCACTAACTTGTACGCCAGAACCCTAGCGTGTGTGCGCGCCGTGCTCATGTCATCGAGACAATAATGCAGGCTGCACTGTTTTTGCAGCCAACTGACCTGCACATCCCTCAGATTTCTGCCGGTGGCCAATGTGTGCGAGTGGTATGTGCACATTTAATAACAGGACAGCGTAACATTCGTGGAGATGGCTATGATGTGAACATGTGATAGTTTACTGTCCTAATGTTGCTTTATCAGAAAATCTCTCTCTCGTGTGGTACTTTTTCTAGACTCTGAAAGAAGCTTTGTGAAATACAAGGTGATTTCTCTTTTTGTGTGTTTGAAATGCCGAGCGCTGAAACGTTTTCAACAGATGATACCTGCATGTTGACTAAAAAAAGAAAAAAAGAAAGGAAGCAAATCACACCAGTGTGCTCCGATTAGCTTTGAGTGTCGGCCTGTCGCTTGTCGTTGTGACTGCAGCGGATTTTCATCTTTTTAACAAAAACATTAAATTGGCTGCTCATGAATGCCAGGCCGATCACTTTCGTAAAGCAGCTGAGCTGTGCCAGCCTCAAGATATGGAAATGTAATTTGGAATGCTGCAATCTGATGTGCAAGTTTGTAGAGACAGTTTTTCATACTTTAATTCACATTTAAAAAATGCATTACAAAATAAATTCCGAATAACTCAAAACATCTGCAAACAAAATGGTGTTGGCAACATTTACCAGTGAGATAGCACTTTTTAAAGGTTCTGTTCAAGTTGTGTTACACACCCAGTGGAATGCCTATGCATATCTCTGCAAAGCTGATTTTTTATGGTTTCTGCACGAAACTACTCATCGTCGTACATCTCGGAAAAGAGCTAGCATGCTAGAGAACAAATGCATGAGTTACTGACCGTGAACAAGAACAGATGATGAACACTTCTTGTCCTTTAGAACACAAGAGTAGACACCCTGATCATCTATTGAGCTCTCACGTATTATTAACTTCCTACTTTTTCCTTCTGTTGTAACAACGACCTGAAATGAAATATTCAATTTAGACGAAATATCTGTGCACGCCATTCTCTTTGTTTTGCAAATGGGCAAATGTCTAAATAGTATTTCAAACTTGAACAGAGGCACTTAGAAAGCCAGCATTATACCTATATGTTCATCTGCATAAATTTACAAAAAAATGTCCACAAGCACAACCTCCTGGTGGATCGGTTACATGTGTGAGATAAACCAATAATGAAAACTTGTGCAATCCTTGGCTATATTTCTCTACAACAGGTGTAAACTGCTGTGACCAAAATGAAACCTCAAAGGGACACTAAAGAGGAACAATGACTTGGTTCAGATTGAGAAACTATACTCTGAGAATTCTAATGCCATATGTTTCATTATCATAAGTTCACTATTAGCGGAGAAAATCATGGTTGAAGATTCATTTTTAAATCTTGTGTCAAAATCTCCTCACATGACGTCAGAAATTTCAAAATGCATTTTTGGTATTTTCGTGGCATTGCCACAATGAAATTTTCTGAAACTATACATGCTAAGTCTATGGCACCCACAGATAACAAAGTACTTCATTTTTATTTATTGGAAGTTACGTAGAACCTAGTAGACGCCTTCCAAGTTTTTTACATCACAGTGTTTGGCGCTGAAAACTCAAAATGGTGTCACCAGTGGCATTTTCTTTTCACGCGTTTCCTCGCTTACTAAGCGTCATGTCGCAGTAAGAGTGGCGTTTTTTAAGGATTGTGAAATTGTGCTTTATTAATACGCAAAAAAAAATGTTGCTTTTTAGTGTCCCTTCAAAAGAGGCATCATCAGTTATGGGGGGGGGGGGGGGGGAAGACAGAGGGTATGTTTGCACTCCACTTCGTCCCTCTGCTCATGCCTGTGCCAATTACAAGCTGCATTTTGTTCTAGACATGTAAGTACACTGCTGAAATGAACCATGCACGAATACATGTCAAAATTTTGACCACAACAATGATGGAATTTTTTCATACATTTATAGATGTGTGCAGTTCGAGAACCTACACCCCTGCATCTCAATAATGCCTGCTAGCAGAAAGGGGCTTTTGTGATGTAAGAAAATTGCAGTTCGGTTGATTTGTGGACATGCTTGATTCAGCGTATGAATCATCTGTTGCATAGTATAAAAAATGTTAGTGCTGTAAATTCATTATTCAAGATAATTTTACATGTCATATCTAAGTATTGTTGACAATTCATGAAACGGCGCACTGGTGTTGAAGAAACGTTTAGTGTTAATCAGTGCCAACAGTTGCAGCAATTGTGAAAGACATTGCCAGTAGTTGCTAGTAATAATCAGTGACAGCAATTGTTTAATGCTGAAATTTACAACTAGGGCAATAACTGAACATTGGATTAAGGAAAGTGGATATGCCTCTGCAAGGATGCAGAGATCAATATACTGGATTCATTGTAATGTAAATGTGAAGAAAGAAAAATGGATGAAGAAATAACTTGCCACCAGCAGAAACCAAACCTACGACCTTCAAATAATGCATCCAATGCTCTGCTCACCGAGCTACAGCGGTGGTCATCCCCCCGTTGAATTCATCGGGTATACATGTGCACTTAAACATAAAAGTGTCAGTCAGTGCTGCCAGCAGTCAGACGTGTTATTCGAAGGTTGCAGGTTTGGCTCAGCTGGCGACAAGTTATCTTTTCATTTACTTTTCTTTCTTCACATTTACATTACAATTACAATGAATAACACCCCTATACTTTCCTTGGCATCGCTGCCTGTTAGTTCTCATTAATATTAGATTGATGTTATATGGTGTTTAATTTCCCAATAGCCAGTTATGATATTACTTGCAGTTTAGAGATAACTCTTACGATATTTGGCAGTTGTGGTAATGGTATGCTGTTTTTTGTTTGTTGGTTTAACTGTACCTTTTCAGATGGTTGGATTAAGTCACCGTCCTTCATCCATCTGACTTCAAGTGTTTCTCGTGACACCTCAACAAGTAATGTCACAGTATCACTTTCACGGACAATCACGTCATGCAGTCGTAGAGTGAATTCCGCATCAGCATCTGCAAAGAACAAATAATCAAGTTAATCAAATGACATAATTGTAAACAAAAACATCACGCCCAATGTAAAATATAATAATTTTTCATCTTAAGTGTAATTTTTTACATAGAGGTAGATGTGTGGGAGAAAATGGTGGCTTGAATAAATGAGAAGGAGCGAACAAAGTTTCTTTGGTCATGTTCAAGGCAGCAACTCGTCACTCAAGTTAGCTCTAACAAACTGCTGCCTTGAAGAAGATTTGACCACCTGACAATATATTGGTAACACCCCGTTCAAGGATTTTTCAACCTTTTTTGAACTGAGGTATATGTTTTTGAATAATATAAATGTATAGCATGGTTAAATTTAGAGTGATTGAAAGACATACTTTAGACAAGATGGCCTCCACCTGATCAATAATAGAGTGAGAACTCTTTAAATCAGAAATTCGGTAATTCAGGTGCGTTCTCAGATCCTGGCCAGCATATACACTGTTCAGTGGCATCTAACTCTCATCAATTCAATCATACTTGGCCACAACCCCAATAAGTCAGACAATCATCAGAGCAGGCCACGTGCGAGGTGCCGCAAATGTGGGACATAGAGGAGCAAAAATGGCGCCATGGAAAACCAAACCAAGTCAGTGCAGTCTGCATCAACAGAGTCATCAGTGGGAAGCTTATAGTAATGGCAGTAACAATTTTTCGGCTCAGCATGTCTTGGGTTAGTTAAGAAAGGAAAGTCTTAAGCCGCGGACACATTGTGAACAAAGTCATCAATGGCGAAAATTGCGGCTTTTACGCCGCTTTTCTGCGAAGCATAGGGTTTACATATTCATCAAGAAAATGAAAATGTATTGACGTAATAGAAATTTGTTTATTGTTTTCTTGATACTTTTGATAATTAGGAATTCAGTTAAGTGGGACATTTTTTCCGGTCACATGAAATACAAATTAATGAGCTTTGACTGTAGTTTCCACAGTAGATAAACCGGCCAGTGAATTGACATTTTACATAGACTGGTGTGCCATATGTTTAAATGGGACCCGGAAATGAGGTTCCGCATGCCTCCTAAATTGAAACGGCAACTCACAAGTATGATCCACCGCATTCGTCTTGGTGTAGCGTACACTAGACGTTATGCACATATCATCGGTCGCAGTGACACCGGTCCTAATTGTGAACACTGTGATGTGCCAGAAACACTTGAGCACATATTTTGTGTCTGCCCAGCATACGCACGTGAACGACAAACACTGATTTCTTCTACTGAACAATATCGCAGTAGGTCATTATGTTGGGCCCTTGGCTAGACACCAACAGTGCAACTGCGGTCACAAGAGCAGTTATTACCTTTTTAGAAACAACTGGACTATGTGCGCGGCTATAAAATGTGTCTCAGCTAGAAAGAACACTACATACTCACCTCTCTATCTCACCATTGTCATCCATTAATCTTTCTTTTCCCCTTTTCCCTTCCCCCAGTGTAGAGTAGCAGGCTAGAGCAAACTATCGCTCAGGCCGACCTCTCTGCCTTTCTGTAAATAAACATACTTCCTTCCTTCCTTCCTTTAAATGCATTTAGTCATGACATTCTTTAGTTTTCATTCAATGATAAAAAACTATGTGGAAGAGTAGATTAATACTGACCTCGCTTGGCCCAAAAACCAAAATAGATGGTTCCCGTGAATCAATACAGAAACCGTTGAGCAGCTATTGCACAAGTTTACGAATTTTTCTCATGAATGTTTTCTTTTGATAAATGCCTTGAAAGTTATCACATCCTAGCTTTCTATACATTGCTTGTCACAGCTAACTTAGTGATTTATTATCGCATCTCTCTTCTTCTACTTTCTTTTCTTCTCATCCTTATGCAGCAGTAGCCACATTCTTTTTCAACCAAGTGAAGTTACTGGTAATTTATTTTGTGAAGTGATGTTTCACTGTTACAGCAATTGTTGACAGCTTGCTCACCTTCAACGTGAAGTATTGTAGAGGTCTTGACATTTCCTGCCACGCATGTGTATTCAGCAGTGTCATCTTTGTCAACACATGGTACCACAAGTCGCCTGACCTTTTCCTCTTTAATAAATTTGAAACTGTTGGAAGATGAAATAACAAAACAACAACTTAAAGATAGAATAAACAGTTCAACTCATTGCAGAACAATAGAGTACATGCAAGCATGAACAATGAAGGAGGAACAGATTATTTTAAAGGGGTCATGAACCACTTTTCAAGTTATCACTGAATATTCTACGTATAGGAGTTCATTGCCTCACGAACCAATTGCCACTAACATTTCTGAAATTCATCAGGAACAAGTAGAGTTACAGGTATTTGTCACATGCTTCAAGCGCTTTCTTCTCTCATCTTGATGAGTGGGCTGGCAGCTACACTGGGAGGTATGGCACAAGAGAAAGAAGTAATGTCAGCGTGCGTCCCAATCTTGGAATGCGTATGGAGAAATGTTATTGCTCCTTTCCATTGTGATCCCTGTGCACAAGTGTGGCTCACTATGTAATGTTAGCCAACCATGTAGCACAGTGCTGGCAAGCGGTGAAACCCTGTGGTAAGAAGCTATCTGGTCTAAATGGCACTCTTGATTTATGTCAGCTATTGGCCCATAGCATGCTCTGTTCGATGTAAAACAGCAGGTACTGGAAGCTTTGAAGAAGAGAGCAAGCACAGGCCTCTGCATGAAAAAAGGGTGTCTGACGATAGGCTAATTTCGTGCCCCACTTCTAAACTCTCCTCGCAGAGCATGATTACAAGATTTCGCTGAGCTGTTCATAGCAGTGTTTGCTATTCACAGGATGTGTTTTCTCACAAAGCCTGAGGGGTGGTTTATGACTTCTTTAATTACATGCTTAATTGGAGAACATTTGTCAGTCTAACAAAAAACAGAGTCAAGAAAGGCACCAGCTTATGTGAATGGATAGAAAAGAAAGTTTACTTACAAACCAGATGAAAACCTATTAGAGCCCCAGCTTTTATAAAGCTGAGCTGCTGAAAAAATATCTGCTGTTTGCTTAGCATAAAATATTTGTGTAGCCCTACAGCATGTGTTTTTTTGTATTATGTTTAAACTTATGACCTTGCATGATGTGCTCTGTGTCTAGTTGTTTTCACGTGGCTTTTGTCAAGATTTACAAAGTACCAGCGCATGTGACTGAATTGACATACTATTTACCTGCATTTAATTAATGAGACAATAAGAGCCTTGCTTAAACCTCTGGAGGGAATTTCTCAAATTCATTTCTGCAATCTAACCTACATACTATTTATCTGCATTTAATTAATGAGACAATAAGAGCCTTGCTTAAACCTCTGGAGGGAATTTCTCAAATTCATTTCTGCAATCTAACCTAACATTTGCACAGCGTGCACAGATGCAGTTTTAAGGGGGGAAGTGGCAATGAAAATCATCTTTGTTATATATGAAGCTGAAGGGATAAAATTTGGCATGCAGATGTCATTTGTTGTGCTTATATCATAACTGAAAGCGGTTTTGAGCTATCTAATGTAACTTTTGAGTTACAGCACTTGATAAACTCTCATTGCCACCTCTAAATTGATTAACTAATTAGACAAAAGTTCGTCAAAAATTTTGCATAAGGATATTTACAAGGGTCTATTTTGTGCCGTAATGCTGTTGGTTTATTTTGAATATTTAGGTAAGCACACAAAATTTTTTTCTGAAACGTCCTAGACATATTGTCTTACCAACAACTTTTACAAAAAGCCAATTACAAAAGTCTGTATAATGTGCACACAAATATGAACAGCTTTGCGGTGCTCACCAATGTCTCAGAATCCAAGTGAAGTAAACGGAATGGCTATAGCTTAATTTGTTGTGAAATGACACAGGGATGACTGACAGCAACTGCTCAAAAAATGAAACCTGAGAAAATGAAGCTCAAAGAAATTGAAGCTAAAAGCTGATAAAACGGAACTCGGAAGGAAGCTGGCTTTATTTTTCATTGGAGAAAGGCATATTTGTGGCTATCTTGAGCTCCAGTCTGTGCTCTTTATGATGATGCCAATATGGTGGCACTTTGCCAATGAAAAGCTGCAAATTTCTATTTTGCTATGCCCAATTTTCACATAGCTTTTGACAACAACCCACCATTAAAATGCCTGTTTTTCAACTTCTACTACTTATTTTGATATAAAATCACACTATGATGTAAAACATGGTCTCAGGATTACAGAAAAAAAATTAATTGAAAAACTGAACATCTTGACCAAATTTACAATTCCCATTGCCACGTCCCCCCTTAAGAAAGACCTGAATTTTGCTTGTTGCCTTTTGACCTATGAAGGAAAAAGGAAATGTAGATGCTTTAGGAAATGCCACTTTGGGCTCCTAAGTTCACTTTAATAACTATAAAATGCAACCTGCAACACAGCTTCTTAAAGTCTGCCACAATTCTTTCACATAGCATTAGCACTGTAACAATTAATGTCTGTAGAAACACCTAATCTTCTCTGATTTTGCTTTATTCTTCTCACAAATAATAAACCAAATACCGTTGGTCCATTGGAATGGGCTTTCCATTCTTCATCCAGACAACATCAACATCTGCTTGTGACAAAGCCACCTCAAATACAGCATCCGTATCTTGAGGCACAGTTGTTTTTTCTGGCAGCCTTGCGGTAAACTCAACAGAGGGGGCTGAAAGAAAAATTATTGACAAACGATGAATATGTCATTAACTACCACTACCAAAATATACTGTTACTTTTCAGGCGAATGCCAAATACTTACGTTCAACAGTGAGACGAGCACTGCATGACTGATCACCAACTTTGCAAGTATAGCGACCAGCATCTTGGAGAACAGAATTTTTAATTACTAAAACTTGCCGCTTCCCATCAATTTTTAGTCTCACACGATCACTGAACTGCAGCTCTTTCCCTAGAAACATCATGTAGTGGTTAGAACACTCTTTCTCACACTTTTAAAGTAACACTTACCATCCTTGAACCAACGAACCAATGCATCACCTTTGGTCAGTTCAATGAAAAATTGAGCAGTGTCATCCTTTGCGACAGTTTGGTCCGTCAAAAATGTGGTTATCTCAGGAGGCAGTTCTGAAACGTCAGGTATTCAACAGTCAGGCAGGACCAATCTGATATTCAAGTTGTCAGACATTTGATTCAAGGCTAGGAGAAAGAAAAAAATTTACTACAGAAAATTGGCTATGGCCTGCCTGGGTGCCATGCTAACTGATGTAATGGTGACTTACGAAGACTGTGTTTTAGAAATAGTAAAATTCAGTTCTTTTGTAGAGATAAGGTGCACAAACACAGTCATGAAGCCCTGTCTTTGCACTGCCTATATTTAATGCAAAGCAAACATTTAGTAGTAGACATTTCAAGCTTGTACATAATGAACTAAAGGAAGCATGAATAGAATAAGGGAAGAAGGTTGTGAAGTAGGCATAAAAATAAATTGCACCTAGATGTTAATCTAAAGTTGGTACTCACCAATGACAACCAAGTCTGCTGATGTCTCCTCGTCTCCCAGTACGCATGTGTATTCACCTTCATCTCTGATACTGGCATTCTTGATCACAAGCTTCTGGTAAGGGCCTTCGGATATTGCTTGGTATTTGTCCTGTGGCTCATCAAGTTTGATTGGCTCTCCATCTTTGCACCAAGTGACGTGATCAACTGGACGGTTTGTCTTTGTCACAAACATGGCCACGTGGTTTTCTTTCACTTCTATATCTTGAAGCTTCTCCACAAATGTGAGGTTTGGTTCTGGGGAGCAAACATATGAGAGTATAGCATTGGCCAGCCAAAGGACCTTTGGTTAGAGTCCGAAAATTAAAGTATGCACAATATTTACAGGGAAATGCTATTCACTTATGTTAGCAAAAATTGTGCATAGATATTTTTGCATCTTAATTTTTTTTTGCCAAGGATGTTCGTGAAGATATATAGCCTATTTGTTGAATAAGATAATACAAACATATTTTTTCAGTGACTGTAATAGCACTATTGTTCACAATATAACATTCCAGCTACGGGGAAAAATGTGCATCTTATTCACGACACTGATTAATAAATTTCTTTTTAACACAAAGAGGAAGTTTTTCTAGTTACACAATTTGCAGCAACTTGCATGTGAATTTAATAAATTAAGCATCTCTTAATAAAGCTGCCACTTGGCATCTTTAAGTAGTTGGGCACAGTCGTGGCAAAGTTAACAAAATTATTTTAGCATACTGCAGCATCGTGTGATGGTATTTCAAATAAATAATATTTACTAGTGGTTGGAACACTTGACGAATAGTATCGCTTTCATGGTAGCTGATATACATAAATGGAATACAATGTAAGTGCTCAATTGCTACTGCACTGTTTCATTTTTTAGTCGGCTATCTAGCTACCTTGGTCAACTTCCCCCATTGCAGTTTTTCAGATTCATCACAATATTTAAATTTTTAGTCTATTTTGTTACTTTGTTTGACTTTCCTTGCTGCAGTTTTTCAGATTCAACCCAATATTTAATTTTTTTTTTTGCCAGCCATCCCACTATCCAAAGTTCCATGTAATTTTTTTACCTTGTACAGTCACCTTTGCAGTGTGCGTGACTTCGCCTGCAGGGTTAGATGCAGTGCATGTGTACTTTGCAGTATCAGTGACATCAGACTTGGGTATCTCAAGCGTCGATGTCGACTCATCCTCCTGAATTATAATTTTTGTGCTGTCTTCACGAATGGGTTTGTCATCTC
Source organism: Rhipicephalus microplus (assembly GCF_043290135.1). Lineage (NCBI taxonomy): Eukaryota > Metazoa > Arthropoda > Arachnida > Ixodida > Ixodidae > Rhipicephalus > Rhipicephalus microplus. The sequence continues at coordinate 76,115,526 of NC_134710.1, forward strand.
TGAAATGAATACATCATTAAATAATAATTAACAAAGTGAAGTCAAGCAGATAAGAGAAAAGGCGTACCTGTACCAGGTCACAGTGGGTTTTGGTTTTCCAGTGTACTTCACAATTAATTTTACAGTTTCTTCTTCTGTAACCACCTGAAATAATTTTAAAAAGAAATCTTTAAAATTTTATATACTTTCATTTTCTACTTTTGTTTTACTTTCATACAGTTACACCTAAACCACTTATGTGCATGATATCATACTTACAGTATCACTGAAAGTCTGAGTAAATTTGGGCGGTTCTTGCTCTTCCTTAGGCTTTTCTGCAAATGCCAACAAATCATTGCTTTTCAGAGTCTGGTACATGTACTTTGGGACTCAGCTTGATATTACGAATGTAAAGGCACATGGCCATAAAGAAAAAAAAAGGCAAGAGACTTCATCAACTTGAATGAAAACTTACCTATAACTTCCACATCAATGTGGTTTGTTACAGTCCCTTCACAGTTTTCAGCTGTGACTTCGTATGTACCTGCATCACCTGGTTTCACATCTTTTAAGACAAATGTCACATTTATAAAATTATGATCCTCTTTCGTTTTTGTGACTGAGAATCGCTTATCGTCTTTCTCTTTGAGGGTTTTATCATTCACTTTGAGAGTTACCTGGAATAAAAAAAAAGGTCAGCTTGTGTTAACACGTTTGAAGCGGCACGCTTTTTTGAGTTCTCATTTTACATGGGGAATGACCCACCAGTGGGTCATTCTGCATATCTTCCAAATGCACCATGACCCGCTGGTGGATCACACACCTATGCAGATTTCACTTGCTCTAAAAAGATGCCACTGCTACCATTGCAGCTGGCATCTGACATATTTGTTTGTCTACTACAGCACTCTCAGTAAATAGAAGTTTCTTAAACAGGCGTGGCTCTTAAAAAGTGTCTTTATAATAGTTGGGTGAACAGAATGAAATTTAATGCACTTACTCAGCTTTTATTGTAGATTTACAAATCTATGAGTAGATTTTTATTAGCTGCATTATAACAAAAGATATGCAATTTCAACACTGTTTTCTGGCATAATCCTCATGGGGACGTTAGGTAACTTCTCTTCGCCCAACACAAAAACAAGGTATGCAGCAAGATTGCCAGCTGGTCTAGCCGATGATGCGATTTGTTTTTTTTTAATGTTGTTTACCAAATTATAATTCTCGATATTCATAAAGACTTTGGAGCAAGAGCAAAACTTTTACACTCAAATTTGCAAATTATTTTGTATACGAATTTTGATGATAACAATCAAATTAGCATAATCAGCTAGACCAGCTCTCTGGCAGTCTTGCCACATATTTTCCTTTTTTGTTTGACAAAGCTAAGTTACCAAAAAGCACTGTACAAAATATGCTCTCAGAAATGGCATATCTTTTGTTTTTATCATTATTAAGCTTTATTGGCGCAAGGGCATCTAAGGCCAAAGAGCGCCAGTACAAGTGTTGTTTCATTTCGGTTATTAGTTTAAAAATTAAGACAAATGATGAGTAGCAAATATCTATGACCATTTAAAACACGGTGCATTTAAAAGGAATGTCACTTTGCTAAAACCTTCATTTCGTTGGCTGAAGTCTGTGATGATAAATTAGTCTGCAAGGCCCAAGACCCTCGCAGCTGAAGTCCTTGCCTGGGCAAGAACTGCGAAGGCTCAGACATACTTTTTATGCACCAGGCGGTACCTCACACTTGAGGCGCAGCCTGGTGGCTAGGATGGAATGATATCATTGTTAAAAATTTGACTTTCCCAAAATAATGAAGAAGTCTCTTAAGGTCAACCACTGCATCAAGTGATAAAAACAGCGCTGGATGAAGTGGGATATGATATCGATAGAGCTCCCTGAAATGGGTCAGTCGTGCTTGGTGAAGCACAGGACATTGTATAAGGACATGCACAACGGTTAAACTCTCTCCACAGTGTATACATGTAGGTGGATCAGTACCTGTCAAAAGGTGTTTATGTGTAGCATAAGTGTGGCCTATTCTGAGCCGTGTTAGAGTGACTTCGGCAAACCTGTTGAGTTTTTGTGGGATAACTTTTCTCAGCTGGGGTTTTACAAGGTGGAGTTTGTTGTCGACTTCTCTGTCCCATTCAGCTTGCCAGTGGTTACGTAGACCTCTACGTACAACAGGTTTTAGATCTACACCCGGAACAGAGTTTATATCTATGGTTTGCCGACCAGCGGCTTCTCGTGCATTCTTGTCCACTATTTCATTGCCCGCAATTCCAGAATGACCTGGAACCCAGCAAAGAACAATAGAAAGTTTTAGGTTGTAGGCTGCATAGATTTCGTTAAGGAGCTTGTTGAAAGTAGGGTTCTTGCTGTACTTGCCACAAGACAGGGCCCTGACAACACTTAAAGAATCTGTGTACACTATAGACTTTTGTACCTTGTGTTGTTTAATGTGTTGTATAATAAGCAGGATACCATAGGCTTCCGCTGTGAAAATGCTGGTATGTGTATGCATGGTTCTGGTGTCCGAGAACTTTTGTCCATAGGCTGCACAAGATACAGATGTTTGAGACTTTGAGCCATCAGAGAAGAACGCGGTTGAACGATATTTGTGTTCAAGGGCCAAGAAATATTGCTCAATGAGTGCACTTGGACAATTTTCCTTTATGATGTCTTTGAAAGACCAGTCACAAGTGACTGGACATTGCTGCCAGGGAGGGATGTGTTCGACATGGTCACTTTCCTCCAAGTCATTGAAAAAGATTGCAAGTTTTTCTACTGCAGGTCTTATTGCCAAAGGAAACGGTGGGGCGATAGAAGGACGGTTTAGGTATAACTGGGTAGTAGACACATCGTTCATAAGTGTTTTGCATGGGTACTGTTTCAGAGACATGATTTTAACTGCATAGTTGACTCCTAGATACGTGCGCTGATAGTCTAGTGGCCACTGATCTGACTCTGCATAAAGGCTGTGAATAGGGCTGGTACGAAAGGCACCAAGTGCCAGCCGGATACCTAGGTGGTATATAGGGTCCAACATTTTCAGTGCTGTCCTTGAAGCTGACTAATATACTATGCATCCATAGTCTATGCGTGACAGAACCAGGCTTCGAAACAGAGATATGAGACAGTGCCTGTCTGTCCCCCACGACTGATGCGATAAAATCTTAAAAAGGTTCATGGTCTTGAGACATTTTAACTTCAGCTGTTTTATGTGCTGGATGAAGGTGAGTTTGGAATAAAAAATTACACCGAGGAATTTTTGTTCTTTCGCAATGACTATGTTTTGTCCATTCATTAGTATGCAGGGGTCAGGATGCACATCTCGTCGTCTCGAAAACAGCACACTAGTAGTCTTGTCAGTGTTAAACTTAAAACCATTCTCGTCAGCCCATTTTGCAAGTCGGTTAACACCTAACTGTATCTGGCGTTCGCATACAGTCAAGTTACACGATTTGAAACTAATTTGAATGTCATCCACGTATACAGAGTATGATATCGCGGGTGGAATAACAGAGCGGAGAGAGTTCATTCTAACTATAAATAGTGTGCAGCTTAATACTCCTCCCTGCGGCACTCCATTTTCTTGAAGAAATGTGCGCGATAACACATTACCTATTCTTACACGGAACTTCCTTTCAGACAGGTAATCTTTTGAGATGGTAATCAACCTGCCACATATTCCGAAAGACAGTAGATCTTGCAGGATTCCGTATCGCCAGGCAGTATCATATGCCTTCTCAAGATCAAAGAAAACAGACAGACAGTATTGATTGTGTACAAATGCGTCACGTATATACGACTCGAGGAGGACAAGATTGTCGGTTTTGGATCTAGCTGTACGGAAACCAGACTGGTACGGGTCCAATATGCCGTTGTATTCCAAATAATAGACCAAGCGGCAGTTAATCATTTTTTCAAACACTTTGAGTAGGCAGCTTGTGAGGGCGATAGGCCTGTAACTATTTACCGAAGAGGGATCTTTGCCTTGTTTAAGGATTGGTAGTACTATTGCCTCTTTCCACGCAGAGGGTATTTTGCTGGTATTGAAAATCTTGTTGTAAAGTGCTAAAAGGCAGTTCAGGGTTTCATCAAGGAGATTTCTGATCATTTCATAAGTAATTGTATCATAACCAGGAGCAGAACTTCCACAGGAACCAAGGGCGAGCTTCAGTTCATATACTGTTAGTGGTTTATTGTATCCGTCTGATCCAGGCTTGTTTTGGCACAGAGGTACACTTTCAGCTATGCTTTTGTGGCGTAAGAACTTAGTGGTATAGTTTTCTGAGCTTGACATTTTCTCGAAGTGTTTGCCAAGAGCGTTTGCCTGTTCTTCTATTGTATCACCGCAGTCATTCACCAAAGGGAAGGGATTTGGGCCTTGTCCTTTAAGTTTATGCACCCTATTATAAACTTTGCTGACGTCTGTGTAGGAGTTTATTGAGAATTTATAGCGTGTCCAGCTTTCCCGTTTGGCTAGACGGCGAACACGCCTGCCATTCGCTTTGCAACTTTTAAAGGTTATCAAGTTTTCTGCTGTTGGGTAGCGAGAAAAAGTCCTCCATGCTTTGTTTTGCCGTTTTTTAGCAATTTCACACTCCCGATTCCACCATGGCTTTGTGTTAACCTTATCATTCCTGGACTGCGGTATGCACTTTTTTGCACAAGTAAGAACATATTCAGAAATATAGTTGGCCATCTCTTCTACTTCCAGATGGTCTACCTCCTCGAGGTGTAGTGTACATAGCTCTCTGAATTTCACCCAGTTTGCAACATGAAAGTTCCACTTTTTAGGATAAGACGGCCGGTCAACCCGTTGTTTTGTTACTAAAAGAGTTGGAAAATGGTCACTTCCATATGGATTATTAATAACTTTCCAATCTAAGTAAGGTAGGAGTGACGGTGACCCAATGGCTAAATCTATGCATGAATATGTATTGTGTGTGGTACTGAAGTATGTTGTCTCTGCCTTATTGAGCAGACAGGCTCCAGATGCGAGAAGAAAGTTTTCTATTGCACGACCTCTCGCATCACATTTGGTATCACCCCATAGCAAACTGTGAGCATTAAAATCTCCAATTAACACATATGGTTCTGGAAGCTGATCAATAAGCTTTTCGAACTCTGTTTTATTGAATGGTTCGTCAGGGGCTATGTAGATCGAGCAGATAGATATAAGATGGTTGAATAGAATAGCGCGAACAGCCACAACCTCAAGAGAGCTTTGTAGCACAATGTGCTGGCATGCTACGCTTCTTTGTGCAATGATGGCCACACCTCCAGAAGAGAAATTGCCAACATTTCGATCCTTACGAAAAACCACATATTGATTTAAGAAATTCACATGAGTCGACTTCAAATGAGTTTCTTGAACACAGAACACTTTTGGCTGATAGTCATTAAGCAAGTCTTTGATATCATCTAGGTTATTAAATAGGCCTCCGGCATTCCACTGTAGTATTTGTGTGTCCATTTTAAATGTGTTTTGTGTTGTGTGCTCAAGGATGGAAAGTAAGCTCATGGACAAAACTGAATGGTACCATAACCGAAAACGAAACTTATTTTACAGGGCTTTTTGGAGGCCCTGTAATTTGTCTTTTGTCTTTTTTGGAGCGGTCGAGAGAAACTTGCCGCTCCTTCGGCGCTGCAGGTGCCGTTTGACTGGCGGTTGTGTCCATAGCTTCATGAGAAGCGTTGGACCGTCGCTCTGCCGAGCACGCTGTGCGTAGCTTAGGCGGCCACCTGATGCTGTCGTGGTGCTGCCCCCTGTTGCACCACTTCAGCAAATGATTTTGTTGCATAGAAAGGGGAGACCCGATGCCTTGCTTCGCGGAAACTGATGTTGTGGGTGACTTTCATGGTAATAATTTCTTTTTCTTTTTTCCATGCTGTGCAGGATCTAGAATACGCCGCGTGTTCTCCATCGCAGTTCGCACAGTGGGGTTCGGCCTTGCAGTCATCATCTGCAGAGTGGCCTGTGGTACCACACCGTGCACAGGTGAGCTGCCCACGGCAACTCTGAGAAGCATGTCCGAATCTTTGGCACTTGAAGCAGCGCCGCGGATTCAGAATGTAGGGTCTCACAGACAGTTTTAGGTAGCCGGTAACTAATTCTTGCGGTAGTGTGGAGCACCCGAAGGTCACAATTATGTGCTTGGTTGGAGTTTTTTTGTTTTCTCTTCTCACTACGATACGCTGTACGTGAATGACATTTTCGTCCTTCCAGCCAGCCAGAAGCTCATCATTTGTTAGGTCTTTTAGGTCATCGTCTGACACAACGCCTTTGACAGTGTTCATCGTTCGGTGTGCAGAGACGGTAACGGGCTTGTCCCCAAATGCTACTAATTTTTCTGGTTTCTGAAACTGTGTCTTGTCTTTAACTTCTACCAGCAAGTCTCCGCTTGCCATCTTTGTAGCCTTATAGCCAGTTCCGATAGTCTCGGTTAGGCACCTGGACACAAGGAATGGGGAGATGTTGCGAGCTTTTTTGTCCGAGTTTTCGCAATGAATAACGTGGTACTTAGGGAAATGCTCTTGTTTTTCCGAAATCGGCATTACATTCGCTTCGGTGCGCCACCTTTTGAAGGGACGATCAATGGGTAAGGGGTTTCGTGATCCCATAGAAAAGTGCAGTTCCTTCAGTAATGGCGCCTACCACCCACCACGGAGCCCAACAAGGGGACGTGGCAGAACATGTAAACATGTCTGCACAATGCCAGTAGTACGCCACTGCCATAACCTAATATATCTATCCAAGTTTGGATATTTACACCAGGTTAACCCTTGCTGCCAGGAAAAATTGGAAGTAAAATGAAGTGAAGAGAAGACAGGAAAGATGTAAAGTGAGAACAAAAGACGAAGATGTAGGGAGAGAGAGATAGGAAAAGGCGACTGCTGATTTCCCCTGGGTGGGTCAGGCCAGGGGTGCCGTCTACGTGAAGCCGGGGCCAAAGGGGTGTGTTGCCTCTGCCGGGGGGCCTTAACGGTCCAATCACCCAGTGTCGGCTCAACCCCCAGGATCCCCTTTTCCCCAAACACGGCAAAGCCACGCACGGCTAGGCGTGGGAGGGAGTAGAAACTCCCCCGTTAGCTCGGGTCCGTGGTGTCGCTACACACCAAACGCCTGCTTTCACAGGTGCCCCTGCGGGGTCTTTTGTTTTTATGCAGATAATAAAATTCTACATGAAAATTTAGAACCTGCAGAAAAAACTGAATAAATGTATTAAATTCCATTTACTAGTTAACCTGACTAATAAAGAAAAATTTTTCAAGACCCACATCTCCCCTTGAATTAAACAAGCGCATCTAATGTGATCAGTTTTCTGCTTGAATGGGAGATTTTCCTAATCTGCAAGTGCGCTTTTCTGCGATAAATATTCCTCTACTAATGGCGGCACCGATAGTGCTTCAAGTCGAAACAAGATCCCACTTGGCTTATCTATTATACGTGGCTATATCAAGACAGCGAAGTCAACATTTACCATGTCATGGCACAAACTGTGCTCGAATACATTGCTTTTAGTAAGAGCCTAGCTGCCATTTGTAGGACAAAGTGCATAGCAGAGAAGCGCACTTGTGGATTAGGAAAATCTCCTCTATCTCACCGTATATGGAACTCCAATTAAATGTAACAGATTTTTCTGGTCCTTTGGAGTTTCACTTAATGAACGTCTACTGTAATTCAAAACACAAAATAAATTCAGTTGCACTTACAATGTTTTTTTAAATTCTGAAGTAGAGTCACATCTGTGAAATTAGATTATGGTTGTACATTATTGACTGTTTTTTTATTTGTATCATTTGATAGATACTTTGTAGGTTAGACCCAGAGAAGGAGCTCTGTCAAAATTTATGGGAATGCTAATAAGCTTTACCAATGAAAGCAATCGTAACACTTCATAAGAAACATGGTTCTAGACTGCAGGCTAGAAAGCTAGAAAAGCAGCGAAAGCTAGAAAATCTGCCTTTCAGAGCCTTTTATAAACACTCATTGGGTAACTGCTGCAAGCACACTTGCTTGATTGATTCCCACTACGGCATTAATAATAAAAATTTTAGGGTAGTAGGCCGGCATTCGCTATACTATTTTCCATAATTCTTACGAGAAGCATGGTATCCGCTATACTATTGTGAGCAATTTTGTGCCAATTGTTTATGCAGTGGCTGATAACGATGAGGAATTGTGCCTGAAGTTAATAGGTGAACAAAAACAAGGTTTTGTAATGGGTTGGAGCATTGGACGACCCACTCGTTACGCTATTTACATTTTGCGACGACTGCTTGTTTTTTCACTGCTTTAAAACAATTCATCAGTCGTATTAACGCTATTGCTTTCCCGACATCAAGCCTGCCTATGGCAAGTTTGACAACAAGTCACAAGCACTGGCTTGGCTTAGTGGTAGAATACTGAAATAGCACCCAGCAAACCCGGGAACGAGCTCCACTGTGTCATTGGTACGAGGTTTTTTTTCTGGTTTCGCGCGATGTGGTTATGAACACCAGTGGTGGCGGACAACTACGACACTGCGCGAGACTTGAGTTGTCATCTCAAAACAACTTCCACTGTAAAAGATGTATTGTATTGAAATAGGCAGACAGCAGATGCATACCTCTGGCTCAGGAGTTCCAGTAACCTTTATGACAAGAGTTAGTGTGCTTCCTTCATCAACCCTCAAGTGAGGCCGTAAAGGTGATGAAAAAATTGGGGGAATTCCTTCCGCCAGTATATCCAGCAATGATGATGACCTCGATACTGTGCGTCTGGAAATTGTCTGCTCACTGATGAATTCTGAAAGACCAAGAAACCAAACGAACATCAAACTAACACAACAATTTCTCATCTTCCCTTGTAAGCACATGATGTTTCCAACCATTTTTTCTTCTCCCTGTATGAGTTAATTGGCAAGAAGGTACAAGTTTATCTCGATGGAACTTTCTACTAGGCAAGAGGCTGAGGCCTTGATCTAGATTTGTTCTGGATTAGGTACATTAAAACGTACTCAGTGGTTGATGCAATTACAATTTTCATATGATTTGCTATGGAAACTCCTTTGATATTACTTGAAATTTCAATAAAAGCCACATTTCATGCAAAAATACAAATCTTTGGGCAACTTTGTCAAACAGTGCAAAAAAAAGGACAAGGCCGAGAAAGAAGTCAGTGCACCATTCATTGCCTTGACAGAGAAAGAACTTTGGTATATGTCCTGTGCGTACGACCTTTTCAAGTGATGTAGACTGCCTGCACATTTTATTATATATTTTTTTGTGAATAGTGTTGAACAGCCCAAAAAAGGACAAGGATAAAAAAGAAACACAGAGAAGATGTGGTTCTCAGTTGATGCGTGAGATAATTGGGACAGCAGAAATCACGAGACTTGGCGATAACTGCGCGAGCATCCTGTTCCTTGCCTTGAGGAAGAAATAAGTTTACTATACGTTCTATGTGCATGGTTGCCGCAAGTTATGTAGGCCGATTCTACATGTTATTATGCATCTTTTTGCGAATAGTGCTTTGCAATCTTTTTGTTCATGTATCTTTTTATTTACATTCGTTTTCTTTTCAGAAATAAATTTCACTAGTAAGCAGTGCTTGTCTGTGTTTCTTTCTGGTCCTTGTCCTTTTTTGCACTGTTGGACACTACATTTCATGTACAGATATTGTGGGTACTCTGCTCGGTTCCCAGAGCTCCAGTGATATCTACATTGATTCCAGTGTGTTTGTTCAAATTCAAGTGTAAAAGCTACTTGTCACAGGCATAAGTAAGTGTTTTTTTTAATAAGCTGAAACTAATAACATTAACCTGTCAGGTGTGATTTATAAAGAACTGTCTGTAAATGCATCACATTCACACGAGATTAATCCAATTCACTGAATGCTCTATTGCAACAAAATTGATTTTATAATATATTGATTTGTGGGTTTTACAGGAATTGATTTTAATTAGACTGCTATTTAACATCTACGCATCTTAAAGCCATTCCTGTTCTGCTTTTGCATAAGTATGACAATACCTTTGGCTAGAAGTATAGTGCAATTTCTTTCTAGGTTATATTCATTTCTAGGAAACAAAAATTATACTTCTGATGTGGCTTGTGGAAAGCAGTGCATCAAATGACTCATCAAACATGCTAGTGCCTTCAGGAAAGTAATCATATGCAGCAATACTCAGCAAAATGAAGTTAAGGAAAAAAGCAGTTATTACACAGGAGGTTCAACTAATGCAAACCTTAATATATCTTGCTCTTTCTTAGCTACCAGCCAACACAATTAGTGAAAATTAGTCACGTACACAAATGTGTACTATCTACACAAATGTGTACAAAAAACAAACATGAGAACTGTTATGCATCAAATCTGTAGTGATGCCTGTTGTCAAATATCCTGCTCTTATGTTCTGCATAAAAATAAAAAAATGAAAGAGAAAGAAAAACATAGGTGGCCGCACCAGATGGCACATACTAGTACTTCTTATAGAACTGTGCTTAATAATAGCAGTCTCATCAAGGTACCTAACAAGGATAGTAGTGCCTCTGACACTGTTCGCCTACCATGTGCCACCATGAGGGCCAGCCAAACAGGCTTTTTTATTGCATTATTTTGTGGGATACTGAGAGTAATATGCTTATGCTATGAAGTATAACCCTTTCTGATAATAAATATAATTACAGAGGGAAATATAATCTCCCCATCAGTGATATGATGAAAAACATACAAAAAAAGAAAACAATAGGAAATGGAAACCCACTCGTGTATTCATTCTAATAGGCTCTTGAAAACATGTTTACTTATTTACCTGTGTGAGAGGTGTGTGCTGCAACGGCAGCATTGAAAGCCTTAGTTTAATGCCATAATGCATAAGGTGCAAGTGCATTGAAAACTATTGCTAACAGGGCTTCGATTTTCTTACCTTGAACTGTTAAGTCAGCTGAGCATGATGCAAAGCCTGCTGGGTTCTTGGCAACCACAGTGTATGTCCCTGCATCTTCTGGGAAGACTTCATTAATGACAAGGGTGCTGACATTTTCTTCATCATAATAAATCTGAAATACAAAGATTTTACTATTTTACTATATTAGTTTTTAGACAGTTTTTACTATAGTAGCTTGAAAGAATAGGTTATGTTAATAACTTTTCAGTAATCATACCTTGAAGTAATATCATGCAGTGGTCAGTTTTTGCAGTGTCGTATCTTGCAGTGTGTTTTGAGGATAATATGCTTCCAGTTCAGTTTGTAAAAGCTATGCTCATTTTGTTTTTCACTTCTTTCATTACTTACGACATAAGGAACTGAAGCTATTACATAAGGGGAGGCATTAAGATGCTATTTAATTGCTCAAAAAATTGAAAGTAAGAAAAAATAGCAGAAATTTGAAGAATAAGAAACAGTACAATGCAATATTTAAATTATACAAATCAAATAGAGCTGTTGTATAGTGGCAATAATCATAGTCCTAGGGTCATAGTAATGATTCAATTCTTATTATATCAATATAAAAGTAGTACATACATCAGTTTACATGGTACTTCACACATTTAAGCAGTAAACTTTGATATTCCTCAAAATGTTATATGCTTCATTCTGCAAAATGCTATGTAATTTGGGAAATTTCTGGCAGTCTGTATAAGTGACAATGGGTTCTGGGAGGAGGTTCCATGAGGCTATTGCATGAGGCACTAAGGAATTGCTGATTGCAAAAGTGCAGCAGGAAATCTCATTAAGGAATGGCTGTGATCAATGCAAGAAGAACTTCTTACCAGTTGTTTTAATAGCGCGAATCTTGAGTGCAGGTGGTAGTAAAAACACTGGAGTACACATATGCAGGATATCAGATGAAATCATTTAAATGAATGCAAAGTTGAGCATATTCAAGTTTTTATCTGTTGAATGTTAGATAAGCAAGTTTTTTAAATCTTTAGTGAGAAATTTTAAGTAATATAACGTAGCCTAGTGTGCATGATGAGTTGGGTAAAAATTCAAGATGATAATTAGCAGGGTCAGAGTCATTTCTAGGCTCAAACAACTAAGCTTCATTCAGACTATCCAGAATACTGACTGTGTCAAATTACATAAGTATTAGGGAAAGTTTGGAAAACTTGCTGATGAAACAATATTTTTGAGCAGTTCTCTATTAGTTTGGTGAGGATGAGCATGTGAGTGAGTGAATGAGGTTAACTATACCATCAGCAGTAACTTCAATTTTTACCAGTAGTTGGGATAAAGTGTCTGACAGCTGTTCAGCTGAAGTTGGGTAGTTTGCCATAATTATTGAAGAGAAGTAGTTGCTCAGTATATTAGCACCACCATTTTCAGTGCGGATTCAAGAATCATTAGTGTTTACTAGGTAAATTTAATTAGGCATGGGCTTTAAAGAAAGGTTATCTTATAACTTCTTTGGGTTACATTAAAGGATTAAAAAGCAAGTCTGATGACAGAAATTTCTGTATCTTAAGATGGTGCTTTGTGGACACGCAGTAGTTATGTTCCCAAAATACAGGACTGTTATCCACTCTGGCTTTTCTATAGAGGCATTTATGTTACAACTGAGAAGCAAGTTTATATATTATTATTCTTATTAAACCATTGATTATTTTTAATAAGGTTTCACAAGAAGGTCAAGACTATATTTGTTTTCAAAAATCAGGAGCATAATTTTAAAGCATTCCTTATGAGTAGAGAAGATCAACGAAAAATTTAGTCCTTGTAGATGCACTTAATTTCCATTTTTTAAATTTGTGTTTCATTACTTTTTATATTGTTTTTTGTTGGAAACTTGTTTGAGACGAAGTGATGTCCTTATGTGAAAGAGGTTATGATTCTTTATTTCTGTCAGGAAAGTTGCACTCACTATCTTATCAGTGAGGTGTTGATAAAACATCATTCAATTCAATTCATTCTATGAGCAATGCTGGTTCAGTCACAGTTCTTACCAATTTATTAAACAGTTGTACACTTGAGTTCAATAATGAAAGGTATGCACCACTCACCTCAAACTCTGTTGTTGACTTTATGATTTTCGTCTGCTTAAACCAAGTGACATATGGCCGTGGGTTACCCTGTACTTTGCACTGAAATGTTGCCGGCTGTCCCTTTTCAACTTCTGTTGGCTTGGGCCTTTCAACGAATTTTGGTGCGGTCATTTTTTCACCCGGAGATAGTTCTTCAAAGAAAGAATCACATAAGTTTGATGACAGTTGTCTAGGGTATAATTTTAATCTTTGGTAAATATAAATCTGAATGATTTTTAAACACAGCATCAAGTGGCTATGTATCATGTCCAAGGCATTCTGGAATATCAATGAGTTATTGTTTTGCAAGAAGGAATCTTGCCATGTGCCTTTATTTATTTCTTTCTTTATTAATTTTTTAATGGTGAAACCCACATAAAAATAAATAAATAAAGGTACATGACAATATCCTTGTTTTTTAGATGCTCAATAAATTCTACTCATGTGGTAAATTCTTTATAGAACACACTTGATAATTTTACCATCTGACATGTTGAACAGTGTACTAATCTTTTAAATCATGGAAATGTAAGACAAGTTCAGTAGGAATTGCAGTGCACAGGTTGATGTAAGTGGTTTTTTCGACTAAAATACACTAAAGTAAAGACTTGGTCACCAACATGAGCACAGTTACCCCAAGTCCACAATGGGATTGCTAAAAGAAGGTAATAAAAAGCACTGTTCATACAGTCAACTATCATTAATTTGTCAACTCATTAAGTCGACTCTCATTGTTCATACAGTCGACTCTAGAAGGGACCTCTGAATTTTGTTTGAATTATCAAGATGCTTGAATTATCAGAAGTTTTTAGACAAATGACTCTGGGTGGGGTGACACCACATATTATGATTAAGCATTTATTTAATCACATTTCAAAATTTTTAATACCTTTTTAAGCCCTAACTGCACACACTGAACAGAAAGTAGGGATATAAAGTTGGCAAGTTTATTGGCCATTTACTGCTGATAAGACCTTCTAAAGAAATCGTGCATAGCCAAATGCTTTTTTTCCTATAAGTATGTGCTTTCAGCACAAAGCTCTCTATACCAGTTGAGAAGCATCACGGTTTACCATGTGTGTGCTTTGTTTCAAACATTCGTTTACTTGCAAAGCCTTTTTCCTTGAAGGCCTCAGGTGCTTATTTTTCATTTTTAGACTGTTAGGATTATATAAGCACACAAATTTTTAAATGTTAGTGGGAAAGCAACTGATATTTTCTGTTATAGACCTGCAAAAAGTATGAATTAACCGAATGATGGAGTCTGAATTAAGAAGCTTTTAAATACACTGAAAGAATAGAAAGAATAGAAGGCCAACCAAAAAATTGAATTTTGTTTGAATTAATCAAAAGTTAGAATTATCAGAGTTTGAATTATCGGGAGTTTATATTTTATTGGCTCTACTATACATTCAGAATTTCATGCCATTAGTTTTTATTTGGAATTAAATATTTTAATTTCAATCCTCTCAAATGGATTTCAACAAGAAAAACATAAATCTGCAGAACAGCATCTCTCCACCAACTCTTGTCATTATGTGCTTTATATCTTAGCACACAACAATAAAAGTATACCATTATCTTTCATAGTATAGGTAGCATGAGCTGGTGCCCATATTTCTTATGTCAAGCTTTATTTTCAACTGTTTTTAATGTTAAGGTTAACAACTTCTGCAAAGAAAGTAAAAGATATATTTGCTGCCTAGAAAATGTAAAAAAAAATGTCACTGTTTCTGCTTGTACATGTGTGTTTTACTGGCCAATACCCCCTTCAGGCACGAAATATGATGCACTGTCTGCAAGTTCGTGAAATTCGCATGGAATGGTTTCAAGGCACTATGTAATACACTCCAGGAAAGGAAATGAAAGAATGTGTTTTGTGTGAGTTTAAGTAATTAATGTTAACTGGCATGCAATTAAATATCTAATTATCTTATACTTTGTCAGCTAATATTTTTGCATAAAACGAATCGATTATTAGGCCTAAAACACATGCAAAGTGTGTTTTTTGGGTGTACTCATTTCGAAAAAAGAAAAAAAAATTCTTGACATTGGCCCTGGAGCACGGCATGTTGAATGATTGTTGAACATGGTAGTGTCTCCAGCAAAGTGATCCTCTGTAGCAATATGCAGTGCACTTAAGTTCAATGAGCATTAGTTGTGCACTCAGAATGCCTGCACAAATGTGCCTTCTTCCATTCGAGCCATTGAAGGAAAATGCACTGTGTCTATGTGTATGAGTACGATTGTACACACCATCGGGGCAAGGGTGTACATCTCAGGAAATGCCAGCTCGCCCATCAAGCAGTTCTGAAGCATGTGAGTGGGAGAGCTCAATCTCAATGTATGTGTATTGGGACAGTCAGACCACACTCAATTATAATTTTGACTGCAGTATTTCAGGCATTTCAAGTTAGCTTTCTTGCCCTCAATGCTGAGATGAATGTGTCATAAAAGGAAAAAAAATAAATGAACACGTAAAAAATACTCACTCCCAAATACAGGTAGTTTGCCTATTTTTTCTTCCAAAACTTGATCCAGAAGGCGATTGTAAGAAGCAACATCTTCTAAGATGGACTTTGGAACTATTCCTTTTTCTTTCGTGATAGTCTTTCGTACAAGCCATCGTTCCTCAGTTTTTCGTTCCACTAAAATAACATGCTCACCTAAAAGAAAAGTAACATATGAATGATTTTATGCTGTTTTCTCTTAACTCCTTAAGTGTAATAGTGTTTAGAAACATTTGTGAAACATATCACAATGACTTTCTGTAACTTTCTGTAATAAAATTTCTGTAATAAAATTATGCAATTATAAAACTTTCTGTCATAAATTTTAAAGGTGATTCTGATTGAAAAATGTAATTTTTATATACATGTTTTCTTTTTATTTTTACTTGCTGTCTCAAGTTTAGTTTTTCTGCTTTCTTGATGAAAAAAATTAAAAGTGTAGTTTAACTGAAAGTTCGCTAAAATCACGTTTAAAGTGGCCATTCAAATCTAAATGCAGCTCATTATCTGGAGTCCCCTAGAAATTGTCACCTGGCTGCTTGCAATTGCATTTTGCATGAAGAGTTCACGAAAGGCACATGATTAAAGTAACCATAATTTACAAGGTCTCATGATAAAAGAAATCATTTCAAAAACCATATTTCTGCCACATAGATGGGATTTAATTTCTACATTTAAAATGCATTTTCCTTGAGACGCAGTTGAGGGCAACTTTTTGAGATTGGACATCCTATTTTTGGTACTTCTGATGGCCAGACCAGAATGATATTTTTTCCACACATATATTAACATGTGGAGAGCGCAGGCATCTTCTTTAGAACCTGTTATCTCTTATATAATCAATATGAATCTTTAGTAAGCAATTAGTATGAGCTTAGCTTTTTAAGACTTCTCACATTATATTTTTGCTTGTTCATGTTATACACACTTTCTCGTTACTTATTTGCATTCTACAGTTACTGTGGGTCAATATGAGTTATTAACAATTCATAACCATAAATGTTTAGAGGCAGAAAAAGTGTGCCCAAACAGAGCTATATTTCACACATTGTCGTGGTACAAAATGAAAACTATATATAAAACTGATTACGTATTTAAAAGCAGCATGAAAATATATAAAATCAGCAAAAATGTCATTGCTTTAGGCTATAAAATAAAAACTTTTTTTTTCCAAATAGCATCTCCCCTTAAGCTACAGTTGTTGCTTGTTCAAAGAATGCCCAAGCCTTCCTTTGCCTGAGCTGTTTAAATTTAACTTCTAAAATTGACCAGCAGTGAGTAGAATAATGAATGTTTCATTTAGTGACATTTATTGTGCTAATGCCAATGTATTATAGATGCATTTTTATTTTTCTTTAATGAAATTCAATAACATATTTATTTATTTAACTGATATCATTGTCCTTTAATGTATTTCCACATCTGATTTTTGGCTTGGTATAAGGAGCATATAGATTGCTGTGATTACTTTTTAGAAGTATTAAAAAAATGTTTACCTTCCTCAAGGTCTAAGCCATCTTCCTCTTCTGTGATGTAGGTAGTGATTGCCACATATTCAATTATTTCCTGCATAAAAATTGAGATTGAAGTGTCTATTCTCACTTTTTTTTTATACTTTCTCTGTAGTTACACAGCTTGATATATACTAACACCATAGATTTTGTATATTTACTCCTTAAGGTGTGAAATGAGAGATCAAGGCTTTTACTATAATGATTTGTATGCACAATTACTCAGGGTCAGTGCATTGTGTCACAACGAATGTGGCTGTTGAAAATAAAGTTTGCTTCGATTTTCATGTTCCAGTCAGAATTACGCCGATATGATATGAAATGATGATGGTGGAAACAAAAGTATGTGCATTACTTAGCCTTGAAAAGTGCATTTCACCACATGAGAGCTATACATGCACAGCATGCAACTAAGCCTGAAAATCGGCTATATTTTGCATAGGAACCAGTACATTATAATTAATACTCAGAGATAAGCGTAACGAATGTTAGAGGCTGAAACGAATAATGACAAAGAGTCAGAATAAATAAAGAACCAACAGCAATCATCGTACAAAGTATGTTTTGTTTTTTGAATATTTACATCAAGTCCTACATGCGGGCTTCTTCACACACCTCAGTCAGTGTAACTAATGTTGAATTCCAATGGCGGAGTAAGAGCAAGTTTTTCTGCTCCTTTCAGAGCAAGTGTGTTCCAATGACAGAGTGAGAGCGAGAGTCAAAAGTTCCAATGAGAGAGCCGGAGGGGATTCAGAGCGGGAGTCCCTCCGTGGAGCAGGAAAAACTGCTCCGCCGAAATCGGTGGAGTGGACCGGAACTCAGCGTGGCGCATTTCCTTTAACACGTTTGCCTGCTTGGGGGCGCGGCTGGCGCGGCGCGAGTTGTGTTGATAATGGCGGACGGCACGGACGGCTCGGCTACCTCGGCAAAGCGTGCGGCAATGCTTCTGCTACTTGATAGCGACAGCAGACATCGTGGACAATAACTGTTGCACGCTTGGCGTGATATCCATTCCACACAGGTGAATAGCGCTGAACAAGCAAACGAACGATGCGGTGATGCTGGTAAACCACGTGGGAAACAGACAGCGGAAAAGACCACGCGCAAGGTATCCTGGGTAACGCGGCAGCTTCCGCCTTGTTCCAGCAGGGCGGGTTGTGTTCCGATGGCGGATTTGGAGGATTTGCTCTACGCTAGAGTCGAGTGCTCGCTCGCGAAGTCGGTCGGCTGCACCGACTCCGCCATTGGAATTCAACATAAGGTGGCTGAGCTCATACTCAAGCCACTGGAGAATTTCAACCCTACATGTCCATAATGAAGAAGGTCTCAGACAGAGATTCTCATGGGTTCACACATTGCTTGTCTCAAATGCGTAAAGTGTCTGGAAATTTCACACTTACGAGATTTTGTCAGCACAGGCGGCATACCTTTAATGTACCTAATCTTTAAGTTTGCCTATGCTTTTTACTGAAACAGCCCAAAAAAATACATAGGTCAGCAGACAGAGTGGGACACCTGCTTGGTATGTCGTCCAACGTGTTTATTGTTCTGCTTGATTGAGCCATGAGAAATAAACAAGTATAAATTTGTATTCCTCCACTTTTCCCAGAGCATGACAAAACAACTTCTTGTAATATTTTTGTAGACCAATTATTAAAAATGATTTAATATAGGATCAAAAGTTTGTTGTTATTAATTACTGAAGCAGAGTATTGTACTGTAACAGTGGTTAACAATTTTATTTTTATACTCAGCCACTGGACAACAGTGTTACATGCTGATGAAAGCTTTACTGGTGAAAAACTGTACATGTGTTTCCTAAACAAATAAGCAAGAAGATATACATTTCTTTGTTACTATTGTTAAAACAAGTCCTCAAGTGTAAAGCATATGCATTTAACCTTACGAATCGACATTTTGATCTTTTTGTCAACTGTCCTAATTAAATTGTGACAATTCACTCTTTTTTTCTTATAAGTATCTTATAGCTTGTTTTTGTGAAAGAAGGCCCAAACTGCATTCATGACTTGTATAAAGTGCTAGCACTGTGTGTGTTGATTTAAGCAATTGGCAAAGAAAGAAACTCCTATGCTTTTGAAACTACAATTTTGCTTTTTACTCAATGGGAAGCTTTTCAAACACAGTGAGAACAGCTATGTGCTCATTATTCATTATGTAATTATTTAAGTCCTTTTTTCTCAAGTGACTCACTGTATGGCATATATAATCTTCAAATAGACTAACTGGTATGCTAATATTATATAATAAGTGCATAAAACTAATGCTAGCCTTAGGTATGGTTAGCATAAAAAAGGGAACTTCTAAACTTGTGATTAAATGGACAGTAAAGAAAAAAATGATCTATCTCGTATTATTAGAAAGCAGTCCTTTCATGAAACAAAGGCACCACTCTGGGCACAAGACGCTTGGTAAGCAAGAAAATAGGCAAAAGGAAAATACAGCTAATGCAACACGTTGAGGCTCCTTGCTGTGATGTCATTTTTACTGCGCGTTATAGAGCCCACACAATTTTTATTGGCAAAAGTTATGGTGCATTGTAAGGGAGCTTGATGCTTGGAATAGCAAGTTTTATGAAGTTTTCTAAAGCCAATGTGGCCAAAATAAGAAAAAACACATTCTGTGACTTAACCATGATCACTGGTATGGCTCATAAGAAGTTTTCATTATTAGTGAAAATGGCTCTATGGTAGCATAGCATATTTCAGAAAGTGAGCAGTAATGTTTGAAATTGTTCATAACCTGGAGGAGGGGTAATCTGATCTCTCAAGCTGTGCAGCACTATCTATAATATGCCGCTACGTTAAACATCCATTTTTTTTTTCATCAGATATGACAGCTGACAAAATATACATGTGTCATTTAGAAGTGGCCACAAAAGAAGCTCTCAATTCTAGTTTCATGTGGGAATTATATGGATGTTTGTATCATAATTACAAAAGCACCTTTTAATAAAAGGGTAGCAGCATAAAAATTTGGCAGACACAAAAGAGGCCAGCCAAACAAGTAATATACACATGAATAGTGCACCTTGCCTTATTGGTCCTTGTCTCAGCTTAATGCCATTATGCTGTCATAGTGAACTAATATGTCGAAACAGCTCGCACCAACACCTTTTAGATAGTTTGCTAAACATTTTGCATTTTGCTTACATCAAGTCAGTTCATCCCATGTGCATCTTTAAAGATACTTTTTCTAATAATACGGAGCATATGTCAATGTTGTAACCAGATTGGGAGAAGTGGGGGGGGGGGGGGGGGAGCTTCAACTTCCCTATCCCCAATTTTCAATTTTGCGTACGTATACAGGGTGTCCCACATAACTTGAGCCAAGAATTTGAGAGTGAAAGACACTTAGGAGGTGAATTGAACCAAACTCATACTACTCACACTAGCCTGTAGTTACTCAGGCTATTTTGTATTTCTCCCCATACTAATTAATTAATAATTCGTAATTATCCGTTTTTTAAATTATGGGCTGGAAACTCCAAATATGAACACTGAGATGTAGAGCACTTGCAGAAACCACCGACTAAATTGTTTCCTGTACGATACGTCTCGCGCTGTTATTTTTTCAAAGTTGTAAAGAAAGCCCGCAAAATGTGAAAAGAAGCCATGTGACGGACCGCGAGTGCACTGCCATAGTGCTGCTATAGGCTTTCTTTACAATGCTGAAAAAATAACAGCACTAGACGTATATACAGGAAACAATTTAGTCGGTGGTTTCTGAAAGTGCTATACATATCAGTGTTCATATTTTGGGTTTCCAGCCCATAATTAAAAAATAGGTAAAAATTATTAATTAATTAGTATGGGGAGAAATAAAAAATAGCCCGAGTACCTACAGGCTATTGCAAATAGTACGCGTTTGGTTCAATTCGCCACTGAAGTGTTTTTCATTTTCAAATTCTTGGCTCAAGTTATGTGGGACATCCTGTGTACATAACAAAACATGCACAAACAAATAACCCCCTGGAAAATTT
The DNA here is from genome assembly GCF_043290135.1 of Rhipicephalus microplus. Lineage (NCBI taxonomy): Eukaryota > Metazoa > Arthropoda > Arachnida > Ixodida > Ixodidae > Rhipicephalus > Rhipicephalus microplus. The sequence continues at coordinate 76,136,550 of NC_134710.1, forward strand.
TTTCTTGGGTGTTGGTTTAACACCTTGAAAAAATTTTTGGCTACACCTCTAGTGTACGAAAAAACTATTCACGAGAAACCTGTTCAGTGCACTACAGTTAAAACTTCATCTGATAAAACCAGATTTTACAAAGTTTCTAATCAAATAAGCAATTTCTATTCTCCAGCAGGTACCCATAGGGTTTCATGTTGCCGTGAACTTGTGCTGATGAAAGCAACTTGGCCACTGCCAAACCTGATTCAATGAAGTTTTTCTTGGAAAGAATTGAGCAAGAATGGGAGTTTTTTTTTTTCCAATTTTGACATGGACAGGTTTTTTTTTTAGTATTCACTCTAATGCTATTATGTTAAAACTGTCACGATTCTAGCTATATTTTGATGAGGCTGCATATGCTGTGCCCCATGCAGGAGACAATGAGCTTGGCAGTCTGTAGCAACTCTTACATACCAGGTGGAGCTAAAAGTGGTTTGTGTTTGCTTTCATTAATGCATGGTTTATGAGTCAGATGGCACTGAACATCTCTCAACTTTCTTGCTCGGCCTGCTAATACAATCACTGCACTCGTTCTCTGCATCTCTGTGTATCAGCATCCTGTTATAGCTTCAAACGACTATCATCCTAGACGCCGCCGCCCAAGCAGGAAGCTTCCCATGTCAGAACCACCCTAGCGGACTTTCCACACGCACAGCGTTGGTTACCAGCACATAAATGTTATGGTGGTTTTTGCGTGTTGCTATGTTAGAATTTTAGATTTTTACCAACAGATCAATTTCTTTCTTTATTGTACCAACTTCGAGATTTACCGAAATAATTCTTGCATAGTCATCATCTTTCTAAATCGAGTTTTCACTCTCTTGAAAAGTGGAAGTGCATAAACCACAAAACTGCAGCTATTCTGTCTACTGAGGACACCAAAAGCAAACTTACAGTATCCTCTTCATCACCTGCGGAGAAAAAAAAAAGAAAAAGTGCTTTAACAGGCATAGTAATCATAATAGACATTTCTATATGTGATGCACTGTTTTATATGTGCGCAGCATGAGCAATATGACTACTTAGCAGACTGCCATAAATTATGTCAGTGCACTCCTTTATTTCGTAGCATATTACAAAGAAGAAAAAGGCCAGTCCTGTAGCACCTATACAACAACAACAACAACAACAACAACAACAACAACAACAACAACAACAACAACAACAACAACGACGACAACGACAACAACAACAACAACAACAATAACAATAACAACAACAACAACAACAACAATAATAATAATAATAATAATAATAATAATAATAATAATAATAATAATAATAATAATAATAATAATAACCAGGCGGTTAAGTAGATTAGCATTGCTTCTACCTTACTGACAATGATGAAAGGGGCAAGTATCTGCATAAAATGCATGACACCTATCTGTGGCATGTCTTGCTGTATGCTCCACGTTTTGAGGTAACTTTCTTGCTACCACCTATGCAATTTATTTTACATGAGTAAAAGTTGGATGGAGACCAGGATCCTCTTTATTTTAGCTGTTATTTTACTATCAAAGCATTTTATTTATTTATTTATCTTTCTTCTTTTTTTGCAAAGCACTATTAGTGCATCACATGTGAGAAATCCAAATACCCCAGCTTTTATGCTGTAAGGCTTGATTAAAAATGGAGATCACAGGTGCTAAAGTAATAGTGCATCTTTACCTTGAGGCTCTTGAAGGACAATCTTTACTTCGTCTGAAAATAAAATACAGGCAGATACAATTCAATAAAACTAATTCAGAGTCAACATGTACGTAATATCATGGTCCTTCAATACTTTTTTTAAAAATATTGAAGGACCATGGTAATATGCTGATCCACCTAAGCACAATGCGTGTGTTTGGCAATTCAGACAATTAGAATAACAGGGGCAGCTCACATTTATACAGAAAAAAAAGAGCAAAATATCTTGCTTCCTAAAGCGTGCAACTTAAAAAAACTAAGTGTCCCAACAGGAACCAGGTGAACATAAAAATAATCATGTAAACTCAGTGCAAAACAATTAATTTCTTAGATAAGTGGTGTTTTTTTATGCAATACTTAATTTTTAATAAATTCTATGACAGTAGGGCTCCTGTGACAAGAGCTCCATGTCGAGGTGGAAAGACTTTGCTGTGGTTAAAATAACCCCATCGTACGTAATACACAAACACTCCTTAATTAAATTTTCAATCTTTGACTAAGACTAGGTGTTAATTAAATTTATAATGTATAGTGTAGTGTGTGCCAATTTTTTACATACCTATTTTTTTAAAATCACAAACATTGAACATCGTTGGAGATATTTGTCATCAAACTCCAAAGGTGAAATTGAAACTGATCGCATCTGGCGCGCATGAAGCACGACGGTTCTGCTACATCTGACCAGAACTACCGATGGCAAGGTACTGAGGAAATCTTAATAAAGGTGTTCTATGTCCATATGTTTTTGTGACAAGCTGGAAGTCACCTCAATCGTGTGGCACATCTCCTTACTTTTGCATGTAGTTTTTGATGGTTACTCGATTCTTTTGAAATGAGCCCCCCCCCCCAAAAAAAACTACATCATCCTTTGCTTTGTCTGCAAAGTATAAAACTTGAGGGCAGCCACTGTGGCACTTCTTACAGAGAGGTGAAACAGTCTTTTGTGCCTCTTTATAGTTAAAAAAAACAAAACAGATGAGCACCACTTATTGCATGCAAACATTAGGCTATCTACTTGTGTATTTCAGAATGCTCGCCAATTTTTCTGACCAGACTGGGGTTTTGTGCGCCTTTATTCAAATTTTGTCTCTTCCCTGTCACAAGTTATTTCACTGTGCCTTGTGCGTGCCAGACATGATCAATTTCGATTTCGCCCTTGAAATTCAATGATGACGAACTCGGACTATGTGCAACTTTTGTCATTTCTAAAAAATTGGTATGCCATAAATTGTCATGCACTACAACTTTCTAATATAAACAAATATACTCAAGTCAATGACCTGAAACTAAATAACAAGTTTTACTATTTAGTACCATCAATGTTTTTATTAAAAATATGCATATTAGCCATATTATGATTATTATTGTGAGACAATAATTCATCATTTTTATGCTATAGTACCTTAGAGTGTAGTGCTCTGTTTTCTATAGTATGACATGTTTGTTACAGAAATATGAAAATACGTATTAGAACACCTGCATTTACAAGTACTTATAAGTTGTTGGTAAAAACTTACCTGAAGCTTCTGTCACTGTGTGCTGGTCTTCTTTGGAAGTAAGATCAAGGTGAATAGTATCCTCTGTTGTAGCCTGATCCTCATCTTCTATCTTTAAAGAAACATCTGAATCTGCGGCACTAAGTTTATGGGGGATCTTCAGTTCAAACATTTCTTCAACTTCATCATACTGTCTTGCTGCAGGAGCCTCTTCTTTGAGAGACACTGTAAACATTTCACTAATATCATCAAGAGCTTGAGGTTTTGAAGTTCTTTTTCTTAAAGTAATTGTTGGAATCTCTTCAGGTAACTCATCATGAACTCCTGGCTTCCGTGGTTTCTTAATAGTAAGCTGGGCCTCTTCTACAACTTCCGTTTTCTCAACTGGCTTAGGTTTCTCTTCGATTGTGAGTTCTTCAGGAGTTTCTTCAGGCTTTGGAGCTTCCTTTGGCTTTTCTTCTAATGTTACAGTGACATCCTCTGTGACTTCTTCTGGATGCTCTTCCGGCTGTTCCTCTGGCTTCTTCAGTGTCACAGTTTCTTCAGGTGCCTCTTCAAGGAATTTTGGTTTCTTTGGTTTCTTTTTTATGGTAAGTTTGGCCTCCTCTTCTACAACTTCTCTTTTTTTAACAGGTTTAGGTTTCGCTTCGATTGTCAGTTCTTCAGGAACATCTTCAGGCTTTAGAGCTTCCTTTGGCTTTTCTTCTAATGTTACAGTGACATCTTCTGTGACTTCCTCTGGACGTTCTTCCGGCTGTTCCTCTGGCTTCTTCAGTGTCACAGTTTCATCAGGTGCCTCTTCAATGAATTTCGGTTTCTTTGGTTTCTTTTTGATGGTAAGTTTAGCCTCCTCTTCTACAGCTTCCCTTTTCTCAACAGGTTTAAGTTTCTCTTCAATTGTCAGTTCTTCAGGAGCCTCTTCAGGCTTTGGAGCTTCCTTTGGCTTTTCTTCTAATGTTACAGTGACATCCTCTGTGACTTCCTCTGGATGTTCTTCCGGTTGTTCCTCTGGCTTCTTCAGTGTCACAGTTTCTTCAGGTGCCTCTTCAATGAATTTTGGTTTTTTTGGTTTCTTTTTTATGGTAAGTTTGGCCTCCTCTTCTACAACTTCTCTTTTTTTAACAGGTTTAGGTTTCTCTTCAATTGTCAGTTCTTCAGGAGCATCTTCAGTCTTGGGAGTTTCCTTTGGCTTTTCTTCTAATATTACAGTGACGTCTTCTGTGGCATCCTCTGGACGTTCTTCCGGCTGTTCCCCTGGCTCCTTCAGTGTCACACTTTCATCAGGTGCCTCTTCAATAAATTTTGGTTTCTTCGGTTTCTTTTTTATGGTCAGTTTAGCCTCCTCTTCAACAACCTCCTTTTTCTCAACAGGTTTAGGTATCTCTTTGATTGTCAGTTCTTCAGGAGCTTCTTCAGGCTTTGGAGCTTCCTTTGGCTTTTCTTCTAATGTTACAGTGACATCCTCTGTGACTTCTTCTGGATGTTCTTCCGGTTGTTCCTCTGGCTTCTTCAGTGTCACAGTTTCTTCAGGTGCCCCTTCAATGAATTTTGGTTTTTTTGGTTTCTTTTTTATGGTAAGTTTGGCCTCCTCTTCTACAACTTCTCTTTTTTTAACAGGTTTAGGTTTCTCTTCAATTGTCAGTTCTTCAAGAGCATCTTCAGTCTTTGGAGTTTCCTTTGGCTTTTCTTCTAATATTACAGTGACGTCTTCTGTGGCATCCTCTAGACGTTCTTCTGGTTGTTCCCCTGGCTTCTTCAGTGTCACAGTTTCTTCAGGTGCCTCCTCAATGAATTTTGGTTTCTTTGGTTTCTTTTTTATGGTAAGTTTAGCCTCCTCTTCAACAGCCTCCTTTTTCTCAACAGGTTTAGGCATCTCTTTGATTGTCAGTTCTTCAGGAACTTCTTCAGGCTTTGGAGCTTCCTTTGGCTTTTCTTCTAATGTTACAGTGACATCCTCTGTGACTTCCTCTGGATGTTCTTCCGGCTGTTCCTCTGGCTTCTTCAGTGTCACAGTTTCTTCAGGTGCCTCTTCAATGAATTTCGGTTTCTTTGGTTTCTTTTTAATAGTAAGTTTGGCCTCTTCTTCGACAACTTCCTTTTTCTCAACTGGTCTAGGTTTCTCTTCAACAGTCAGTTCTTCAGGACCTTCCTCAGGTTTAGGAATTTCCTCTGGCTTCTCTTCTAGTGTCACAGTGACATCCTCCGTCACTTCCACTGGACGTTCTTCCGGTTTTTCCTCGGTCTTCTTAAGTGTCACAGTTTCATCAGGTGCCTCTTCAGTAAATTTTGGTTTTTTTGGTTTCTTTTTAATGGTAAGTTTAGCCTCCTCTTCTACAACTTCCTTTTCCTCAACTGGTTTAGGTTTCTCTTCAACAGTCAATTCTTCAGGAGCTTCCTCAGGTTTAGGAGTTTCCTCTGGCTTCTTTTCTAGTGTCACAGTGACATCCTCCTTCACTTCCTCTGGATGTTCTTCTGGTTTTTCTTCAGTCTTCTTAAGTGTCACAGTTTCTTCAGGTGCCTCTTCAATAAGTTTTGGTTTCTTTGGTTTCTTTTTAATGATAAGTTTGGCCTCCTCTTCGACAACTTCCTTTTTCTCAACTGGTTTGGGTTTCTCTTCAACAGTCAGTGCTTCAGGAGCTTCCTCAGGTTTAGGAGTTTCCTCTGGCTTCTCTTCTAGTGTCACAGTGACATCCTCCGTCACTTCCTCTGGATGTTCTTCCGGTTTCTCTTCAGTCTTCTTAAGTGTCACAGTTTCTTCAGGTGCCTCTTCAATAAATTTTGGTTTCTTTTTAATGGTAAGTTTGGCCTCCTCTTCGACAACTTCCTTTTTCTCAACTGGTTTGGGTTTCTCTTCAACAGTCAGTTCTTCAGGAGCTTCCTCAGGTTTAGAAGTTTCCTCTGGCTTCTCTTCTAGTGTCACAGTGACATCCTCCGTCACTTCCTCTGGACGTTCGTCCGGTTTCTCCTCGGTCTTCTTAAGTGTCACAGTTTCTTCAGGTGCTTCTTCAATAAATTTTGGTTTCTTTGGTTTCTTTTTAATGGTAAGTTTGGCCTCCTCTTCGACAACTTCCTTTTTCTCAACTGGTTTGGGCTTCTCTTCAACAGTCAGTTCTTCAGGAGCTTCCTCAGGTTTAGGAGTTTCCTCTGACTTCTCTTCTAGTGTCACAGTGACATCCTCCGTCACTTCCTCTGGACGTTCGTCCGGTTTCTCCTCGGTCTTCTTAAGTGTCACAGTTTCTTCAGGTTCCTCTTCAATGAATTTCGGTTTCTTTGGTTTCTTTTTAATGGTAAGTTTAGCTTCTTCTTCTACAACTTCCTTTTTCTCAACTGGTTTGGGTTTCTCTTCAACAGACAGTTCTTCAGGAGCTTCCTCAGGTTTAGGAGTTTCCTCTGGCTTCTTTTCTAGTGTCACAGTGACATCCTCCGTCACTTCCTCTGGATGTTCTTCCGGTTTCTCTTCAGTCTTCTTAAGTGTCACAGTTTCTTCAGGTGCCTCTTCAATGAATTTCGGTTTCTTTGGTTTCTTTTTAATGGTAAGTTTGGCCTCCTCTTCTACAACTTCCTTTTCCTCAACTGGTTTAGGTTTCTCTTCAACAGTCAGTTCTTCAGGAGCTTCCTCAGGTTTAGGAGTTTCCTCTGGCTTCTCTTCTAGTGTCACAGTGACATCCTCTGTCACTACCTCTGGACGTTCTTCCGGTTTCTCCTCGGTCTTCTTAAGTGTCACAGTTTCTTCAGGTGCCTCTTCAATGAATTTCGGTTTCTTTGGTTTCTTTTTAATGGTAAGTTTAGCTTCTTCTTCTACAACTTCCTTTTTCTCAACTGGTTTGGGTTTCTCTTCAACAGACAGTTCTTCAGGAGCTTTCTCAGGTTTAGGAGTTTCCTCTGGCTTCTTTTCTAGTGTCACAGTGACATCCTCCGTCACTTCCTCTGGATGTTCTTCCGGTTTCTCTTCAGTCTTCTTAAGTGTCACAGTTTCTTCAGGTGCCTCTTCAATGAATTTCGGTTTCTTTGGTTTCTTTTTAATAGTAAGTTTAGCTTCTTCTTCTACAACTTCCTTTTTCTCAACTGGTTTGGGTTTCTCTTCAACAGACAGTTCTTCAGGAGCTTCCTCAGGTTTAGGAGTTTCCTCTGGCTTCTTTTCTAGTGTCACAGTGACATCCTCCGTCACTTCCTCTGGATGTTCTTCCGGTTTCTCTTCAGTCTTCTTAAGTGTCACAGTTTCTTCAGGTGCCTCTTCAATGAATTTCGGTTTCTTTGGTTTCTTTTTAATGGTAAGTTTGGCCTCCTCTTCTACAACTTCCTTTTCCTCAACTGGTTTAGGTTTCTCTTCAACAGTCAGTTCTTCAGGAGCTTCCTCAGGTTTAGGAGTTTCCTCTGGCTTCTCTTCTAGTGTCACAGTGACATCCTCTGTCACTACCTCTGGACGTTCTTCCGGTTTCTCCTCGGTCTTCTTAAGTGTCACAGTTTCTTCAGGTGCCTCTTCAATGAATTTCGGTTTCTTTGGTTTCTTTTTAATGGTAAGTTTAGCCCCCTCTTCTACAACTTCCTTTTTCTCAACTGGTCTAGGTTTCTCTTCAACAGTCAGTTCTTCAGGACCTTCCTCAGGTTTAGGAGTTTCCTCTGGCTTCTCTTCTAGTGTCACAGTGACATCCTCCGTCACTTCCTCTGGATGTTCTTCCGGTTTCTCTTCGGTCTTCTTAAGTGTCACAGTTTCTTCAGGTGCCTCTTTAATGAATTTCGATTTCTTTGGTTTCTTTTTAATGGTAAGTTTAGCTTCTTCTTCTACAACTTCCTTTTTCTCAACTGGTTTGGGTTTCTCTTCAACAGACAGTTCTTCAGGAGCTTCCTCAGGTTTAGGAGTTTCCTCTGGCTTCTCTTCTATTGTCACAGTGACATCCTCCGTCACTTCCTCTGGACGTTCTTCCAGTTTCTCCTCGGTTTTCTTAAGTGTCACAGTTTCTTCAGGTGCCTCTTCAATGAATTTCTGTTTCTTTGGTTTCTTTTTAATAGTAAGTTTAGCCCCCTCTTCTAGAACTTCCTTTTTCTCAACTGGTTTAGGTTTCTCTTCAACAGTCAGTTCTTCAGGAGCTTCCTCAGGTTTAGGAGTTTCCCCTGGCTTCTCTTCTAGTGTCACAGTGACATCCTTTGTCACTTCTTCTGGACGTTCTTCCGGTTTCTCTTCGGTCTTCTTAAGTGTCATAGTTTCTTCAGGTGCCTCTTCAATGAATTTCTGTTTCTTTGGTTTCTTTTTAATAGTAAGTTTAGCCCCCTCTTCTACAACTTCCTTTTTCTCAACTGGTTTAGGTTTCTCTTCAACAGTCAGTTCTTCAGGAGCTTCCTCAGGTTTAGGAGTTTCCCCTGGCTTCTCTTCTAGTGTCACAGTGACATCCTTCGTCACTTCCTCTGGATGTTGTTCTGGTTTCTCTTCAGTCTTCTCAAGTGTCACAGTTTCTTCAGGTGTCTCTTCCATAAATTTCGGTTTCTTTGGTTTCTTTTTTATGGTAAGTTTAGACTCCTCTTCTATAACTTCTTTTTTCTCAACTATTTCAGGTTTCTCATCAATCACGAGTTCTGCAGGAGCTTCTTCTGGCTGCGGCACCTTTTCTGCCTTTTCTATCAAGGGGACTGTGACCTCCTCCGTAACCTGTTTAGGAAGGTCCTCTGGTTTTTCCTCTGCCTTCTTGAGGACAGCGGTTTCCTCAGGTGCTTCCTCAGCATCCTTGGGCTTTTTGGGTTTCTTTTTAATTTTAATCTCTGCTTCTTCTGGAGCTTTCTCTTCTGGCTTAACTTCTTCCACCTTTTCTGGTGCCTCCTCTGGCTTTGGCACTTCTTCTGGCTTTTCTATCAAGGGGACTGTGACCTCTTTGGTAACCTCCTGAGGAAGCTGCTCTGGTTTTTCCTCTGGCTTCTCGAGGACAATAGCTTGCTCAGGTGCTTCCTCAGCATCCTTGGGCTTTTTGGGTTTCTTTTTAATTTTAATCTCTGCTTCTTCTGGAGCTTTCTCTTCTGGCTTAACTTCTTCCACCTTTTCTGGTGCCTCCTCTGGCTTTGGCACTTCTTCTGGCTTTTCTATCAAGGGGACTGTGACCTCTTTGGTAATCTCCTGAGGAAGCTGCTCTGGTTTTTCCTCTGGCTTCTCGAGGACAATAGCTTGCTCAGGTGCTTCCTCAGCATCCTTGGGCTTTTTGGGTTTCTTTTTAATTTTAATCTTTGCTTTTTCTATAGCCCTTTCTTCTGGCTTAACTTCTTCTACTTTTTCTGGTGCCTCTTCTGGCTTTGGCACCTCGTCTGGCTTAACTTCTTCCACCTTTTCTGGTGCCTCTTCTGGCTTTGGCACCTCTTCTGGCTTTTCTTCTTTGGGAACTGAGACTACTTCTGTAACCTTTTCAGGAAGCTCCTCTGGCATTTCATCTTGCTTCTTAAGGATATTAGTTTCCTGAGGTGCTACCTCAGTAATTTTAGGCTTCTTAGGTTTTTTCTTTTGTTTAAGCCTCTTTTCTTCAGGAGTCTTCTCTTCTGGCTTGGCCTCTTCCTCTTTAACTTCTGGTTTTTCCTCAGCCTTTGGTGTCTCCTCTAGTTTTTCTGGTGTGCTAACTGTGGTATCTTGGATAACTTCATCTTGTGGCTTTTCTGCAAGTTTACAATAATGCAATAAGATTTGTGCATGTCTATAGAAGCTTGTCAAGCTGTTTTTGTTCAGTTTAAGTGGCACATATGATCACACATAATATGTATTCTACAGCAGACTTCATTTAGTTTTTACTTTACTATGAATTTCTGACCATCTGTTGAATTTATGCACTTTCTTTAATAAAGTTGCATACATTCACTGCACAGTTAAAGCAAACTTTTGGCAACAAAGCTTTGTGGAATTAGGGTAATTTGTTAAGCTTCATCTTACAAACAACGCTAACAACACATGGCCACAGGAAAATGAACAGCAAAGCTGCTGACTTGCAACTTGACAACTTGAGTTACAGGTCAGCGCCCGTCTCGCTTGTCTTTTGGCATACATGTGTTAGTAGCGCTTTCCCAAGATAAAAATTTCGGTAATGTAACTGCACTATTACGCTTCTCCTGCATTTTTTTTTAATGAAGTCTACTGTATTGTGGCATGCTTACATAGAAAGCTTATGAAACTATTTAACACATGCTGTATTGCATTAATTGAAATCATGATGCACGATCATGCATACTCGCAAAACTGTGTTTGCTACTAGGTCATGCAGTTAGTTACACTCATGCCTCAATGCATTAAATACTTACCATTATCTGATGAAGTAATGATGAATTCGAAAGCAGCATTGCCATGTTATTTTGCTGTGGTGTATCACATTATTACGTTCAGCATAAAGTTTATGCTGCACAGCTTAGTTAAAAAATGCTAAGAAAAAAATACATTCAAACTGTTATTACACATAGCATGTACCGGCCTAAGGTATGTGATGTACTAAACAATATTTCGTATGACTTATTGTGATTACAAGTCAGTTGCAACAAAACGCTTTACATTTAGTTTGCATTTCCATTAAATTAGGAAGCTGTATTCGTACACACACTTTTTTTAGTAGGATACAAAGCGCATTGCTAAACTTATGCACAATTGCATATAGAAGCACACTCATTCATTAATTGTGAAAGTCTTTTCATATTGCTCAAAACTCACCAAAAAAAAATAAAGTTATCTTTGAATATTTATATTAGATTTTAAGGAAAGTTTCAGCTTGCTTCCAAAATATATATTTCTGCTAATGACAAGTCTGTGTTGCTAAAGCTACAAGATTTAGATCTCTTGTGGTGCATTCTACACAAGAATATGTGAATTTAGGAGAGCACATGTTCATTACACTTGTAGCAAAAACACATCTGTATTAGTTCCAAAAACCTAAAGCGTACTTGTTGTAACAGATTTTGAGATAGGGTGTTGGCTTGTGAAGCATCATCACAAGCAAACACACTGCACACCTCAGGAGGACAAAGAAAAGGAATATGAGGCACAGGCACTTTCTCTGTCCTTGAGAAGTGAACTATTTTTTGCTTGTGATAACGATCAACTGGCTATCTTGAAATGTGTTATGCAATATTATCGAGTGAAATATTATCAAAGTTTCTGGACCAATTCAGTGCTAATTCAAAGAATGTAGTTCTGTGCAACAAGAAAAATATTGCTCCAGTTCTCAAAATATGGTATATGTTCTTTGGATTGCAAGTGCTATGAGCTAACTTTGTTAGTTATGACTTAAAGTCAGTTTCGTGTCACATTCCAGAGTTTAATTACTCCATTAATATGAAACAAAACACCAGGATGCTGGTATTATATTTTGCAGGCTAAAAGTTACAATGTCCACAAAGTTACAAAGGTTTAACTAGTATTTATTATGTCTGTGTGCGTGTGTGTGTGTGCATGTGTATGTGTGTGTCTGTGTATATATGTGTGTGTGCATGCATGTAGTATGTGTGTGCACCTAAAATGAGGTCCACTGATGAGAACATTATGTGTAGTACTTGCTGATCGAAACAAGACAAACTTTTGCTTCCACCATCTTTAGTTTGGAGCATACTGGCACAACTTTTGATCAAAACCAAAATTATCTTTAGAAACTAGATTTGTCACAAGATGACATGGTTATCTCTGGTAAATGTGTATGCCAGTCATAATAAAACAATTGGCATTGCATTTATATTCATAAGTACTGCACATTGTTTCTACGAGTAGAAATCGTGGCAGCATTCTTAAGAACGTAGACCTTAACAGTTGAAGTAGAGTAACATTGTTGTAATAAACATTAGCTTTTAGGTCCTGTCATACTTGCAGTTCAATTATAGCAGTGATATTGTTAGCAGCATGCCTACAGCATCGCATAAAGGCCACTCAAATACCAATGATGGCAACCCAGCAATACTGTTAGCTGTAGTTGCAGGAATTCTCAATAGAACATTGGTAAATGAAACCGTCAATGGCTTTGAGTAAAATAAAATGTTGGGTTTCTACATCCAATTGGGTACTGAATGAAAATTTTCATGCTAGAACTTACAGCTTACAAAACTTTTTAAGCATATTTAGTGCCATAAAATAGGTAAGTACAACATTTTGTAAAGAATGTATAGGTGCACAGTATTTCATTATGCTTACCTTACCATGTTAATGTATGTGTGTCTTATATCTGGTGCTATGTATACACGAGGTTTGCCTTTGAAACTTGAAACAAAGACGTGTGGGGCCCTTCCACTTTACAGGGGTGAGACTTTGGGTCAAAACCAAAGTGAAATTCCTAAATGGTTAAACGAAATGAAAACTTTAATGAAAGCAAATTACTGATCATGGTGAGAGTTATAAATTGAATATTAGGGAATAAAGTTCTTTAATAGGAATCGCATTTTCAAACACAACATAGATGAGCACAGTTCTCTTTTTCAAATTTGGGCAATAAAGAATGTCAAATTCACTGTGTGCACTGCACGTGTAGACTGGAAAGTATACAGGGTGGTTTGGCTGCACAGTCACTTTAGTGTGGTCATCAATTTTGGGCTGTGTGCCTTGGCTGCAAATAGAAACTTTTTCTTAATGAGCTAGTGGCTAGTGGATTTTTAATCCTGGCTGTGGGGACTGCGTTTCGATGGTGGCAAAGTCTTTCAAGTCCGTCTACATAAATTTAGAAGCACAGTATGAATACCAGATGGTCAAAATATCAGGAGCCTTCCACTACAGCATTTCTCATCAACAAAACATGGTTTTGGGGCATAAAACTCTCACAATTATTGTTGTAGATTTTTGCTAGTAGATATCAATGAAATAGTATGGATGAAATAGAATGCTGCTTGAATTTGAAGTGCATGTTTCACATACGACTCTCCTGTTTGCGATTTTGAAGTTGAATTTTATTTTTTTGCTTTCATTCCATTTTGATGTTAGCACTTACGGAATTTTGAAAGGATAAGTGATCCACTATTTGAGAGTCACTTATCTAACTGTAGGTAAGGATTGATCACTCTTTTGCAGTTTTGTTTTCTCAATGGCTCTCCAAGTTTTCGTGTCAGCAAACAAGGCTGAGGCAGGATAGCAAATTTATACTGAAAGTACAACAGCAGTGAATCTGATGCTGATTGGTCATAGTCATTTCCTGACCTGAATGAAACTATGTGCAAGTATAAAAAACTGGCCCATTTGTGATAAGCAAGCACATTCATCAAGTACCAAAGTAGTTGGGTAGTTTATTATGGTTGAGATTTGTAATGACTAATGTAATTTTATTAAAAATACCATATAACGTAAAAAACTGACCATATTTAGTTTGGCATTACCAGTAGCAAAAGATCCCAGGCTAACAGGCTAGTACTCAGACAAGACATAGCTTTGTAGCAGCACTACATAAGCTTGCACTTGCACTGTATCCTTTAGATGTAGTAGACTACAAAATACTTTTGTGTCCAAATAATAGAAACCCAGGACTGGCAAGTGGAGCATTGCTGCACATCATCACAAGTTCCAGGATTTTGGCCAACACACGGCACTAAAAGTTGTGAGGTAAAAGATACCCAATATATTGCCATTCATTTTTTCGGGCAAGTTGCATCACTTGTTTGTTTTCAGAAACCTTCAATTTACCACATATATTACAATAATATAATAACAATGTTAAGGTTAAGAAAATATGTTCATAGTGGCTTCTCCTTGCTTTACTATTATTCATTCTAAAAAGATTCATGTACCAAAGGAAATTGAGTACCATCAATATGGAAAGACATAATATTGAGAATAATGACAGCTTTCAACCTTACACACTTACCTGGGACTTTTCTTCTTCGCTTAGGTGTAAGTTCCAGTTGCTCTGAAATGGACGGCTTCGTTGGAACCAGTGCTTCGTTTGTTTCTTCAAATACCACTTGTAGTTCTTGCTCTTGCTCCATTGTATCACTAAATAGTTTCATTTCTAAAGTAATCAGCTCCTCACCTTCTTTCACGGAGACTTCAAGTTTTTCTGCACTTGGCACCTCACTAGGAACTAAGGTTGTTGTAACAGCCTGTTCTAATAAAGAACTGTCTTCATGCACTTCAGTGGGCTTTGCACTTTCAAAAGTATCAAGAAAGCTCGCCACTCTTTCTGTAATTAGAAGCTCATCTTTAGGACGAGAGATAACCTCTGGTGCCTCTTGAGTGGCTTCCTCCGCCAAACGAAGTTCCATAGATGATGCCAATGCTTCTTGTAACACTGGCAGTTCACTTGAGTCAATTGCAGACTCAAAAAGCTCAGCCTCATCTACAGTAACTGCTTCCAGTTCTAAGTCAGCGTGTTCATAAATTTCTGCATCTCTTTCTTCAAATTCATCAGCACTTTCACCAGCCGAAAAGAACTCTTCTTCCTCGGGAATGGTTTCAGGTTTACGCTTTGGCTTTCTCCTGACTTTTGGTTGCTCAGGTTTAGGCCTAATAGTCTTTGTTTTGGGTTTGACAGGGACTTCATCTTTGCTTATTTCAGTAGTATCCATTTCTTCAAGAATTTGAGCTTCCTGAGAGACTACAGGCTCTTTGGGTGTTTCGAAGGCTTCTCCTTCCTTCAAAGGTTTGGATTCAACTTCTTCAATAGTTGGTTGGGGCAAGCTTTCTAAAGTAACTTCAATATCGATTGTCTCTTCTCTGTGTGTTTCATAAACAAGTTCTACAGGCTCATCACTAATTTGTTCTTCTGGAACTGGCTTTATAAACTTAAAGTCAACACTAGTGGGTGAGGTAGTTTCGTCTTCTGAATCCAAAACTTTTATAGAGAGCTTGCGTTTCTGCTTCGGCTTCTTTTGCAGCTTCGGAATAACTTCGTCTACTGCTTTCTTTTCAACTTCGTCTATTTCAGAAGGAATTTTTGTAGTTTCTGAAAGCTCCGTTTCAGGAGCATGGTCAGTTGTAACTTCCTCAGGTTTTTGCATCTTTTCTACCAGCTGATCGAATTCCTTTACCTGTGGTTCTTCTCTTGTAATTCTTAATTCACCAATATCCATGACCTCTTCTGGAAGTTCTTGTTTAGGTACCTGTTCTCTTTCTTCAACTTCAGGCATTTCCTTCTTCCTAACGGCTTTCTTTTTCTTCTTTTCTTTAGGCTTTTCTTCAATCTTCTCTTCTATTTTCTCCTCAAGCGCTTCTTCAGGCTTCTCTTCTGACTTCTCAATGACCTCTAGTTCAACTGGCTTCTCAATAAGTTGTGTAACATCAAGCTGAGGAGCTTCTTTGGATGTAGTTGTTATATTCATTACTTCTTCAGGCTTTTGCAGCTTCTCGATGTTAATGTCAAACTCGGTGATTTCTTCCACTGTCTCTTCAACTTGTTTGATTTCAGTAACTTTCTGGATTTCTTCAGGTGCTTCTTCTCTTGGTCTAAGCTCAATCTCAGTGATCTCTGGCTTTTCTTTTTTCTTAACAACTTTCTTTTTCTTCTTTTCTTTAGGTTTCTCTTCAATCTGCTCTTCTGGTTTTTCTTCAGGAGCTTCTTCAGGTTTCTCTTCCGGTTTTTCAATGCTCTCCAGTTCAAGTGGCTTCTCAATAGCTTGTGTGACATCAAGCTTAGGTATTTCTTCTGATGTAACTGTTACATCAAGTCTCTCTTCTGGTTTGGGAAGCTCCTCGATTTTAATGTCAAACTCGGTGATTTCTTCCACTGCCTCTTCAACTTGCTTGATTTCAGTAACTTCCTGGATTTCTTCAGGTGCTTCTTCTTTTGGTTTAAGCTCAATCTCAGTGATCTCTGGCTTTTCTTTTTTCTTAACAACTTTCTTTTTCTTCTTTTCTTTAGGCTTCTCTTCAATCTGCTCTTCTGGTTTTTCTTCAAGAGCTTCTTCAGGTTTCTCATCCGGTTTTTCAATGCTCTCCAGTTCAAGTGGCTTCTCAATAGCTTGTGTGACATCAAGCTGAGGTATTTCTTCTGATGTAACTGTTACATCAAGTCCCTCTTCTGGTTTGGGAAGCTCCTCGACCTTAATGTTAAACTCGGTGATTTCTTCCACTGTCTCTTCAACTTGCTTGATTTCACTCACTTCCTGGATTTCTTCAGGTGCTTCTTCTTTTGGTTTAAGCTCAATCTCTGTAATTTCTGGCTTTTCTTTTTTCTTAACAACTTTCTTTTTCTTCTTTTCTTTAGGCTTCTCTTCAATCTGCTCTTCTGGTTTTTCTTTAGGAGCTTCTTCAGGTTTCTCTTCCGGTTTTTCAATGCTCTCCAGTTCAAGTGGCTTCTCAATAGCTTGTGTGACATCAAGCTGAGGTATTTCTTCTGATGTAACTGTTACATCAAGTCCCTCTTCTGGTTTGGGAAGCTCCTCGACCTTAATGTCAAACTCGGTGATTTCTTCCACTGTCTCTTCAACTTGCTTGATTTCACTCACTTCCTGGATTTCTTCAGGTGTTTCTTCTTTTGGTTTAAGCTCAATCTCTGTAATTTCTGGCTTTTCTTTTTTCTTGACAACTTTCTTTTTCTTCTTTTCTTTAGGCTTCTCTTCAATCTGCTCTTCTGGTTTTTCTTCCGGAGCTTCTTCAGGCTTCTCAATGCTTTCGAGTTCAACTGGCTTTTCGATAACTTGTGTGACATCGAGCTGAGGCACTTCTTCCGATGTAAGTGTTATATCAAGTACCTCTTCTGGTTTGCGAAGCTTCTCGATCTTAATGTCAAACTCAGTGATTTCTTCCACTGTCTCTTCAACTTGCTTGATTTCACTCACTTCCTGGATTTCTTCGGGTGCTTCTTCTCTTGGTTTGAGCCCAATCTCAGTGATCTCTGGCTTTTCTTTTTTCTTAACAACTTTCTTTTTCTTTTCTTTAGGCTTCTCTTCAATCTGCTCTTCTGGTTTTTCTTCAGGAGCTTCTTCAGGAACTTCTTCAGGTTTCTCTTCCGGTTTTTCAATGCTCTCGAGTTCAAGCGGCTTCTCGATAGCTTGTGTGACATCGAGCTGAGGCACTTCTTCTGATATAAGTGTTATATCAAGTACCTCTTCTGGTTTGCGAAGTTTCTCGATCTTAATGTCGAACTCAGTGATTTCTTCCACTGTCTCTTCAACTTGCTTGATTTCACTCACTTCCTGGATTTTTTCGGGTGCTTCTTCTTTTGGTTTAAGCTCAATCTCTGTAATTTCTGGCTTTTCTTTTTTCTTGACAACTTTCTTTTTCTTCTTTTCTTTAGGCTTCTCTTCAATCTGCTCTTCTGGTTTTTCTTCCGGAGCTTCTTCAGGCTTCTCAATGCTCTCGAGTTCAACTGGCTTCTCGATAACTTGTGTGACATCGAGCTGAGGCACTTCTTCCGATGTAAGTGTTATATCAAGTACCTCTTCTGGTTTGCGAAGCTTCTCGATCTTAATGTCAAACTCAGTGATTTCTTCCACTGTCTCTTCAACTTGCTTGATTTCACTCACTTCCTGGATTTCTTCGGGTGCTTCTTCTTTTGGTTTAAGCTCAATCTCTGTAATTTCTGGCTTTTCTTTTTTCTTAACAACTTTCTTTTTCTTCTTTTCTTTAGGCTTCTCTTCAATCTGCTCTTCTGGTTTTTCTTCAGGAGCTTCTTCAGGTTTCTCTTCCGGTTTTTCAATGCTCTCGAGTTCAAGCGGCTTCTCGATAGCTTGTGTGACATCGAGCTGAGGCACTTCTTCTGATGTAAGTGTTATATCAAGTACCTCTTCTGGTTTGCGAAGCTTCTCGATCTTAATGTCAAACTCAGTGATTTCTTCCACTGTCTCTTCAACTTGCTTGATTTCACTCACTTCCTGGATTTCTTCGGGTGCTTCTTCTCTTGGTTTAAGCTCAATCTCAGTGATCTCTGGCTTTTCTTTTTTCTTAACAACTTTCTTTTTCTTTCCTTTAGGCTTCTCTTCAATCTGCTCTTCTGGTTTTTCTTCAGGAGCTTCTTCAGGAGCTTCTTCAGGTTTCTCTTCCGGTTTTTCAATGCTCTCGAGTTCAAGCGGCTTCTCGATAGCTTGTGTGACATCGAGCTGAGGCACTTCTTCTGATATAAGTGTTATATCAAGTACCTCTTCTGGTTTGCGAAGCTTCCCGATCCTAATGTCGAACTCAGTGATTTCTTCCACTGTCTCTTCAACTTGTTTTATTTCAGTCACTTCCTGAATTTCTTTGGGTGCTTCTTCTCTTGGTTTAAGCTCAATCTCAGTGATCTCTGGCTTTTCTTTTTTCTTAACAACTTTCTTTTTCTTCTTTTCTTTAGGCTTCTCTTCAATCTGCTCTTCTGGTTTTTCTTCCGGAGCTTTTTCAGGCTTCTCAATGCTCTCGAGTTCAACTGGCTTCTCGATAACTTGTGTGACATCGAGCTGAGGCACTTCTTCCGATGTAAGTGTTATATCAAGTACCTCTTCTGGTTTGCGAAGCTTCTCGATCTTAATGTCAAACTCAGTGATTTCTTCCACTGTCTCTTCAACTTGCTTGATTTCACTCACTTCCTGGATTTCTTCGGGTGCTTCTTCTTTTGGTTTAAGCTCAATCTCTGTAATTTCTGGCTTTTCTTTTTTCTTAACAACTTTCTTTTTCTTCTTTTCTTTAGGCTTCTCTTCAATCTGCTCTTCTGGTTTTACTTCAGGAGCTTCTTCAGTCTTCTCAATGCTCTCGAACTCAACTGGCTTTTCGATAACTTGTGTGACATCGAGCTGAGGCACGACTTCTGATGTAACTGTTATATCACGCATATCTTCTGGTTTGCGAAGCTTCTCGATCTTAATGTCAAACTCAGTGATTTCTTCCACTGTCTCTTCAACTTGCTTGATTTCACTCACTTCCTGGATTTTTTCGGGTGCTTCTTCTTTTGGTTTAAGCTCAATCTCTGTAATTTCTGGCTTTTCTTTTGTCTTAACAACTTTCTTTTTCTTCTTTTCTTTAGGCTTCTCTTCAATCTTCTCTTCTGGTTTTTCTTCAGGAGCTTCTTCAGGCTTCTCAATGCTCTCGAATTCAACTGGCTTCTCGATAACTTGTGTGACATCGAGCTGAGGCACTTCTTCCGATGTAAGTGTTATATCAAGTACCTCTTCTGGTTTGCGAAGCTTCTCGATCTTAATGTCAAACTCAGTGATTTCTTCCACTGTCTCTTCAACTTGCTTGATTTCACTCACTTCCTGGATTTCTTCGGGTGCTTCTTCTTTTGGTTTAAGCTCAATCTCAGTGATCTCTGGCTTTTCTTTTTTCTTGACAACTTTCTTTTTCTTCTTTTCTTTAGGCTTCTCTTCAATCTGCTCTTCTTGTTTTTCTTCAGGAGCTTCTTCAGGAGCTTCTTCAGGTTTCTCTTCCGGTTTTTCAATGCTCTCGAGTTCAAGCGGCTTCTCGATAGCTTGTGTGACATCGAGCTGAGGCACTTCTTCTGATATAAGTGTTATATCAAGTACCTCTTCTGGTTTGCGAAGCTTCTCGATCTTAATGTCGAACTCAGTGATTTCTTCCACTATCTCTTCAACTTGCTTGATTTCACTCACTTCCTGGATTTCTTCAGGTGCTTCTTCTTTTGGTTTAAGCTCAATCTCTGTAATTTCTGGCTTTTCTTTTTTCTTGACAACTTTCTTTTTCTTCTTTTCTTTAGGCTTCTCTTCAATCTGCTCTTCTGGTTTTTCTTCAGGAGCTTCTTCAGGCTTCTCAATGCTCTCGAATTCAACTGGCTTTTCGATAACTTGTGTGACATCGAGCTGAGGCACTTCTTCTGATGTAACTGTTATATCAAGTATCTCTTCTGGTTTGTGAAGCTTCCCGATCTTAATGTCAAACTGAGTGATTTGTTCCACTGTCTCTTCAACTTGTTTTATTTCAGTCACTTCCTGAATTTCTTCGGGTGCTTCTTCTCTTGGTTTAAGCTCAATCTCAGTGATCTCTGGCTTTTCTTTTTTCTTAACAACTTTCTTTTTCTTCTTTTCTTTAGGCTTCTCTTCAATCTGCTCATCTAGTTTTTCTTCAGGAGCTTCTTCAGGCTTCTCAGTGCTCTCGAGTTCAACTGGCTTTTCGATAACTTGTGTGACATCGAGCTGAGGCACTTCTTCTGATGTAACTGTTATATCAAGTATCTCTTCTGGTTTGTGAAGCTGCTCGATCTTAATGTCAAACTCAGTGATTTCTTCTACTGTCTCTTCAATTTGTTTTATTTCAGTCACTTCCTGAATTTCTTCGGGTGCTTCTTCTCTTGGTTTAAGCTCAATTTCAGTGATCTCTGGCTTTTCTTTTTTCTTAACAACTTTCTTTTTCTTCTTTTCTTTAGGCTTCTCTTCCATCTGCTCTTCTGGTTTTTCTTCAGGAGCTTCTTCAGGTTTGTCTTCCGCTTTTTCAATGCTCTCGAATTCAACTGGCTTTTCGATAACTTGTGTTGCATCGAGCTGAGGCATTTCTTCTGATGTAACTGTTATATCAAGTATATCTTCTGGTTTGCGAAGCTTCTCGATCTTAATGTCAAACTCAGTGATTTCTTCCACTGTCTCTTCAACTTGCTTGATTTCACTCACTTCCTGGATTTCTTCGGGTGCTTCTTTTGGTTTAAGCTCAATCTCTGTAATTTCTGGCTTTTCTTTTTTCTTGACAACTTTCTTTTTCTTCTTTTCTTTAGGCTTCTCTTCAATCTGCTCTTCTGGTTTTTCTTCAGGAGCTTCTTCAGGCTTGTCTTCCGCTTTTTCAATGCTCTCGAATTCAACTGGCTTTTCGATAACTTGTGTGACATCGGGCTGAGGCACTTCTTCTGATGTAACTGTTATATCAAGTATCTCTTCTGGTTTGCGAAGCTTCCCGATCCTAATGTCAAACTCAGTGATTTCTTCCACTGTCTCTTCAACTTGTTTTATTTCAGTCACATCCTGAATTTCTTTGGGTGCTTCTTCTCTTGGTTTAAGCTCAATCTCAGTGATCTCTGGCTTTTCTTTTTTCTTAACAACTTTCTTTTTCTTCTTTTCTTTAGGCTTCTCTTCAATCTGCTCTTCTGGTTTTTTTTCAGGAACTTCTTCAGGCTTTTCTTCCGGTTTTTCGACGCTCTCGAGTTCAACTGGCTTCTCGATAACTTGTGTGACATCGAGCTGAGGCACTTCTTCTGATGTAACTGTTATATCAAGTATCTCTTCTGGTTTGCGAAGTTTCTCGATTTTAATGTCAAACTCAGTGATTTCTTCCACTGTCTCTTCAACTTGCTTGATTTCACTCACTTCCTGGATTTCTTCAGGTGCTTCTTCTTTTGGTTTAAGCTCAATCTCCGTAATTTCTGGCTTTTCTTTTTTCTTGACAACTTTCTTTTTCTTCTTTTCTTTAGGCTTCTCTTCAATCTGCTCTTCTGGTTTTTCTTCAGGAGCTTCTTCAGGCTTCTCAATGCTCTCGAGTTCAACTGGCTTTTCGATAACTTGTGTGACATCGAGCTGAGGCACTTCTTCTGATGTAACTGTTATATCAAGTATCTCTTCTGGTTTGTGAAGCTTCCCGATCTTAATGTCAAACTCAGTGATTTCTTCCACTGTCTCTTCAACTTGTTTTATTTCAGTCACTTCCTGAATTTCTTCGAGTGCTTCTTCTCTTGGTTTAAGCTCAATCTCTGTAATTTCTGGCTTTTCTTTTTTCTTGACAACTTTCTTTCTCTTCTTTTCTTTAGGCTTCTCTTCAATCTGCTCTTCTGGTTTTTCTTCAGGAGCTTCTTCAGGCTTCTCAATGCTCTCGAGTTCAACTGGCTTTTCGATAACTTGTGTGACATCGAGCTGAGGCACTTCTTCTGATGTAACTGTTATATCAAGTATCTCTTCTGGTTTGTGAAGCTTCCCGATCTTAATGTCAAACTCAGTGATTTCTTCCACTGTCTCTTCAACTTGCTTGATTTCACTCACTTCCTGGATTTCTTCGGGTGCCTCTTCTTTTGGTTTAAGCTCAATCTTTGTAATTTCTGCCTTTTCTTTCTTTTTAATGATCTTCTTTTTCTTCTTTTCTTTAGGTTGCTTCTCCTCTTCTTGATGTGTGATTTCTTTCAAAGTGGTCTCCTCCTCCTCAGTTTCTTCATGAATTTTAGGATGGATTGTTATTTCAGTAAGGGTTTGTTCGTCTGGCTTCTCCTTTTTCTGTTTGGTTTTCTGCACAGGTTGTACCTCATCAACTTCTTCAATTATGGGCTCTTCGCTGCTTTTTTCTTGACTTTCTGGTGCATTTTCATATTCTTCAGTGACGTCTTCAATTTTAAGCGATGTGCCTTCTGGTGCAGTTCTAGTAAATGTGTGAAGTACTTCAGTAACCTCCTGGGTGCCAGCCGTGTCATCAAAGCGAACATATTTCTTCTTTGTCTTCTTTTTCACTTCTATTCCAGCTTCTACATGGTCTAATATTTCTTCCTCTACCACAATACATGATGAAGTCTCTTCATGTTGAATAGTTTCTCCCGTTACTTCTTGTATTGTTAGACCTTCAGTAACTTGTTCTTTATCCTTGGGCGTGATTTCCTGGATGTTCTCTTCATGCTTGATTTCATCTGAAATAAGAGGTATGTCTCTGGCACTTATTTCTTCAGGACTCTCTTTAATGAAAAATTCATCAGCCATTAAGCCAAAGTTGAACTCTTGCACTGTTATAGGTTCTAGAGAGTCTAGAATATAACTGGCTTTCATGTGCTTTGGTATTTTTTCGTAAGCCAAGTCACTTTCCTTTGTCAATGCTGACATCTCTAAAATTGAGATAGTTTCTTGAGCAGATACGCTTTTCTCAGCGACAACTGGTACTTGTGTCTCTTTTGTGTATAATTCATCTTCTTTTGACAATGTAGCTGTTTCAACAATTGTAATGTGTTTTTCTGTAGGTATAGAAAGAGATGCAAGAGATTCATCTGGGAGCTTTTTCAATGGCAACTCTGATTCTTTAGATAATTCAGGTGTTTCTTGAACTGTTAGTGGCATCACTGTTGGCAAAGTATATGGAACCTTCACCTCATGCGGCATCTTTTCAGATTTAAATGTAGTTTCTTTTTCAAGAACTGAAGAATCAGAAACTACAAGGTGGTGCTCAGTGCGAATATCGAAAGGTGCTGTGACCTCTTTGGTTGATTCTTTTACAGCAAACTCAGATTCTTTACTAAAGACTTGTTTTTCATCAATGGTTATTGATTCTTCCAATAACAGTGAGTATGGTGCACTCATCTCTTCTGGAGTAGTGTGTGGTGTGAGTTCTTCCTCCTTATCAAACTGTTGCAAGTGAGATATAACAATATGTTGGTCTGTTGGTATAGTATATGGTGCACTGATTTCAGAAGGAAGTTGGTCTGTCTTCAGCTCAGATTCTTTTAGAAGAAACTCTGTGGCTTCTACAGTCAATGGTTCTTCAATACCTAATGAGAAAGGTGCCGTTATCTCCCCAGGGATTTTTTCAAGCTGTAGGGACTCTTCTTTGTCTAGATGTCGGCATTCCTCTACTACTGTGACATGATGCTCTTGAGGCAGTGTCATGAATGCACTAAATTCAGATGGCTGTTTTTCTGTGTCTAAGTGGGACTCTTTTAATAATGAGCTTGTCTCCTCAATGGTCAAATATTCGGCAACAGGCAAAGAGAAAGGTGCAGTTACTTGTGCTGGTTTTTTACCAGCTTGCAAATCTTGCTCTTTGTGCAGAGTTGGTTGGTCAGATATTATTACATGTTCCTGTGTGGTTATTGAATATGGCGCAGAAATTTCTTTTGGCAAATTTTTAGTTGTGAACTCAGAAACTTCTGTAACGTGTCTGATTTCTTGTACTGTCAAAGACTCTTCAAGTGGTATAGTATAAGGTGCAGTAACCTCGCCAGGGAGTGTACCAGGCAGAAAAACATCTTCCTTGTCAAGAGCAGGAAGATCCGAAACTATAATGTGCTGTACCGTGGGGACTGATGTGACAGCGGTAGTCTCTTTTGGAAGCTCTTTTGTTGTGAGCACAGATTCTTTCGTGAAAGAACTTGTTTCCTCTATTGCTATAGATTCCTGTGAAGAAACAGTGAATGGTGCAGTGATCTCACTAGGAAAGTCTGATGGCTCAAATCCCTCTTCTTTGTGAAGAAATGGTTGCTCAGAGACGACAACATGCTGCTCCGTGGCAATTTTGAATGGGGCAGTAAGCTCTGAAGGGAGTTTCTGCTCTTTCAGTTCCAACTCTTTTGTAAGAATGCTGGTTTCTTCAACTGTTATTGACTCTTGCAGAGGAACTGAAAATGGGGCTGTGACTTCTCCTGGAAGTTTTCCAGGCTGGAATTCCTCCTCTTTCTCAAAAGCTGATAGCTGTGAAACCAAAATGTGCTGCTCAGCAGGAACTGAGAAAGGAGCCGTAACTTCTGAAACTTGTTTTTCCTCCTTCAGTTCTGTCTCTTTTGTGAGAATGCTGGTTTGTTCTACTGTTATTGACTCTTGTAGAGGAAATGAAAATGGGGCTGTGACTTCTCCTGGAAGTTTTCCAGGCTGGAATTCTTCCTCTTTCTCAAAAGTTGAAAACTGTGAAACTGAAATATGCTGTTCAGTAGGAACTGAGAAAGGAGCTGTAACTTCTGAAATTTGTTTTTCTTTCTTCAGTTCTGACTCTTTTGTGAGAATGCTGGTTTGTTCAACTGTTATTGACTCTTGTAGAGGAACTGAAAATGGGGCACTTACTTCTCCTGGAAGTTTTCTAGGCTGGAATTCCTCCTCTTTCTCAAAAGTCGAGAACTGTGAAACTGAAATATGTTGTTCAGTAGGAACTGAGAATGGTATAGCAATTTGTGTAGGAGATTTCTCTTGCTCCAGTTCAGACTCTTTTGTCAAGAGGTTTGTTTCTGCTACAGTTAAGGATTCTTCTAATGGAATTGAGAATGGTGCTGTAATCTCACCCAGAATTTGTCCTGGGTGAAATTCATTTTCTTTCTCAAGAGATGAATGCTCTGATATAATAACATGCTGCTCAGTTAAAACTGAGAAGGGAGCGGTAGTTTCTGCAGGTGTTTTGTCCTCTTTTAGTTCTGACTCCTTTGTAAGAAACCTGGTCTCTTCCACAGTAAGTGACTCTTCCAATGGCACAGAGAAAGGTGCAGTGACCTCTTTAGGAATTTTCACAGTCAGACACTCCCCTTCCTTCTCAAGGGATGGATGCTCTGACACTACAACATGCTGTTCTGTGGAAACTGAAAAAGGAGCTGTAAATTTTTCTGGAAATTTGTCCTCTTTTAACTCTGACTCTCTTGTAAGAATACTTGCCTGCTGCACCGTTAAAGACTCTTCCAGTGGAATTGAAAAAGGTGCAGCAACTTCACCAGGAAGTTTTCCAGGCTGAAATTCCCCTTCCTTTTCCAAAATTGAGAGCTGTGATACTACAATGTGTTGCTCAGTAGGAACAGAAATTGGAGCTGTTACTGTCAAAGGAAGTTTTTCTTCCTTCAATTCTGCTTCCTTAGTAAGAAAACTAGTTTCTTCTACAGTCATAGATTCTGCAAGTGGCACTGAAAATGGGGCAGTTACCTCCCTGGGAATTTTTTCAGCATGAAATTCTGTTTCTTTCTCAAGGTTCTGGGGCTGTAATACTTCTATGTGATGCTCTGTAGAGATTGAGGAAGGAGCTGTAACTTCTGTAGGAAGCTTTGTTTCTGTAAATTCAGATTCTTTTGACAGCAGGCTTGTTTCCACTACAGTTAGTGACTCTTCACATGGAATCGAAAGTTGCGCTGCGACTTCCCCAAATGCTTTTCCAGGCTGGAAGCCCTCTTCCTTTTCAAGTGTTGGGTGCTCTGATATCATAATATGCTGCTCTGTTGGTAGAGAATAAGAAAGCATGACCTCAGCAGGAAGTTTTTCTTCTGGTAATTCAGATTCTTTTGCCAGCAGGCTAGTTTCTTCTACTGCTAAGGACTCTTCTAAACGCATTGAGAATGGTGCAGTAATTTCACCAGGAAGTTTCCCGGACTGAAATTTGTCTTCTCTTTCGAGATATGGTTGCTCTGAAATAACAACATGCTGCTCTGTCAGAATAGAAAAAGGAACAGTGACTCCTGCAGGAAGTTTATCTTCAATCAGCTCAGACTCTTTTGCCAGTGGGTTGGTTTCTTCTACTGATAACGGCTCTTCATATGGTATTGAGAAAGGTGCAGATATTTCCTTAGGAAGCTTTCCAGGATGAAAAGTTTCTTCCTTCTCAAGAGGTGTGGAGCGGGACACTGCAATGTGTTCCACTGTTGAAACAGAGAAAGGAGCCGTAACCTCTGCAGGAAGCTTATCTTCTTTTAACTCCGATTCTTTTGACAGTAAATTTGCTTCCTCCACTGTTAACGGCTCTTCAAATGGCAAAGAGTAGTGCGCGGAAACTTCCTTGGGAAGTTTCCCAGACTGAAGCTCATCTTCCCTTTCCATGGTCGGGTGATCAGACACGATAATATGCTCTGCTGTTGAAACTGAAAACGGGGCTATAATATGTGCAGGAGCCTTGTCCTTTTTTAATTCTGACTCTTTTGTGAGGAGACTTATTTCTTCTACTGTTAAAGACTCTTCAAATGGCATTGACAAAAGTGCAGTAATTTCTTTCGGCTGTTTATCAGGATAAAATTCTACTTCTTTCTCAAGAGCTGGATGGTCACTGATAACAACGTGCTTTTCTGTTGGAACTGAAAAAGGAGCTTTAACCTGGTCAGGCAGTTTTTCCTCTTTCAGATCTGACTCTTTAGCCAGAATGTTTGTTTCTTGAACCAATATTGATTCCTCCATAGGAACTGAAAAAGGTGCAGTAACTTCACTGGGAAGTTTTCCAGGCTGAAAGTCCTCTTCTTTTTCAAGTGCTGGAGACTGTGATATCACAACATGGTGCTGAGTTGAAAGTGAAAATGGAGCTGTAATGTCCGGTGGCAGTTTGTCTTTTTCTAGTTCTGACTCTTTTGTTAAAAGACTAATTTCTTCCACTGTAATGGATTCTTGAAGTGACACAGAAAATGGTGCAGTAACTTTGCGAGGAACTTTTTCAGTTTCAAGTTCTTCCTCCTTCTCAAGATTTTCTAGCTGTGATACAACAATGTGCTCCTCACTGGAAACTGAGAAAGGAGCTGTAACTTCTGCTGGAAGGTTTTCCTGGGCAAGTTCCGATTCCTTTGTGTAAAGGCTTGTCTCTTCTATTGTCACCGACTCTTCACATGGAACAGTGTATGGCACAGTAACTTCAGTGGGAAGCTTCCCAGGTAAGAAGTCTTCTTCTTTTTCAAAAGTGGGGTGATCAGATATCATAACGTGTCGGTCAGTGGGCAATGAAAAGGGAGCTGTAACTTCTGCAGGCCATTTTTGTTTCTTTAGCTCTTTCTCTTTGGTTAGGAGGCACGTTTGTTCTACAGTTATTGACTCTTGAATTGGCACTGAAAATGGTGCAGAAATTTCATTAGGAAGAATTGTGTGCTGAAGTTCTTCTTCTTTTTCAAAAATCTGGCGGTCACACACTAGCACATGCTTTTCTGTAGGCACAGAAAAAGGAGCCGTGACTTTATCTGGCTGGACATCCTGTTTTAGATCAGACTCTTTTGCCAAAATTCTGGTCTCTTGTATTATAATTGATTCTTCAAGTGGTACTGTAAATGGTGCAATAATTTCATTGGGAAGTTCCTCAATTCGAACTTCTTCTTTTTCAAAAGTTGGATGCTCTGACACCACAACATGCTGTTCGGTAGAAACTGAGAAAGGAGCTGTAACTTTTGCAGGTACCATGTCTGGCCTCAGTTCTGATTCTTTTGTGAGGGTACTTGTTTCTTCTACTGTTAAAGGTTCCTCAAGGGGCACTGAAAACGGTGCTGTCACCTCCCTGGGCACCTTCTCTGGGTGAAACATCTCCTCTTTATCAAGGCCTGCTTGTTCACTAACTGCAACGTGCTGTTCTGTGGGTATTGTGAAAGGTGCAGTGATTTCTGTGGCTGGCTTTTCTCGTTGCAACTCCGATTCTTTCACCAGAAAGCTAGTCTCTTCAACTGTTATTGGCATGTCCACAGGAACGGAGTATGGTGCTGTGACCTTGTCTGGATGGTGGTCAACATGAAGTGCAGTCTCTTTATCGAGAGCTTTGTGTTCATGAATAACGACATGCTGCTGTGTTGTAAGTGTGTACGGCGCTGTGGTTTCTGGAGGAAGTTCTTTTGCCTTGAGCTCAGATTCTTTGGAAAACAAACTGACATCTTCAATGGTCAAAGGCTCTTCGAGTAACAGTGAGCATGGTGCTGTTACCTCAGCAGGAAGCTTTTCTTGTTCTAATAATTTTTCTTTGTCAAAGGTTCCATGGGCTGAGACAACAACATGCTGCTGAGCAGGAATTGTAAATGGTGCTGTGACTGTTGATGGGAGATCTTTAAGTTTCAGGTCTGACTCTTTAGTGAAAAAATCTGTTTGTTCAACTGTTAAGGATTCTTCCAGTGGAACTGAAAAAGGAGCATTAATTTCTTTCGGAAGCTTTGCAAGCTCCAATACTTCTTCCTTATCAAGAGCTGGGTATTCAGACACCTGGACATGCTGTTCAGTTGAGATAGTGTATGGAACAGTTACCTCATACGGCTGCTCTTGCAGCCCGAGCATTTTTTCTTTCATGAGGGTATGCTGAGCAAGAACCGACAAGCTTTCACTAGTTGTTATGATTGGCGCTGCAGTAGCACATTTAGGCTCAAAGTATGCTTCAATGTGTTCTTCCTTTGCTAATATCACAGGCTCAGAAATGGACACAGGCTCATCAGTTGTCACCTTCACTGTTGATGTAATGCCTTCTGGTACTTTTTCGACTCTTAAATCACCTTCTCTACCCAGTGTTGAAGTTTCTGAGACTGTTATTGGTGTATCTGTTGGCATAGTGATTTCAGCTTTTAAGTGTCTTGGCATTTTTTCTGGAGTGTACTCTCCCTCCATTATAAAACTTGACATAAGTGAAACATTCACTGGCTGCTGTACATCGATGGTGCATGGTGCTTTGGTGCCTGATGGCTTCTCTTCAAGCTTAAGTTCTGTCTCCTTTATAAGCACTGGAATTTGTGTGACACACACATGTTGTTCTGTTGGAATACTGAATGGTGCGGTAGACTTAGGTGGTCTAGCTTCACCTGGCAGGTTCGTTTCTTTCATAAGAACAGGAACTTCGGAAACTAGCAGCGGCTGATCAGTCAAAAGTTCGGATTTTACTTTTGTTGTTGGAAGGCCCCTATTGACAGGTAGTGCCTCCTCTGAAGTTAGTGCTTCTGTTTCACATACAATAAGAGGGCGATTTGGTGCCACAGTTGATACACTGAGTTCCTGTGCTGGTGCCTGACGTACTTCAATATCCTCTTCCATGCTCATAGCTTCTATTTCAGTTACTTGGAGAGGCTCTTCAGTCAGCAATGTGAAAGAAGCACTCACTGACTTTGGAGGTTTGAATTTGTCGGCATGAGCTTCTTTCAAAGCAGTCTCCACCGCTGATATGGCGAGGGCCTCAATTGTCGTGAATGTGCTTATTGGTGTGACTTCTTTGTGAAGTGGCTCAGTTTTTAACTCAGTTCCTGTTAACCCTGGTGTAGTTTCATGGACTTGAATTCCTAGAGATGTTGTCATGCCTACTTCAGCTTTAGCTTCAGCAAATGGAGTTGTCTTAATGGCACCTGTCGTCATATGCACACCACTTTCTTCTACAGTTAATGGTGCCAGTGGTAGAAACCTTAACTCAGCAGTATGCATATCTGGTAATTCAGTGGGCTTGGCATCAGAAGTAGAGGCTTCTGCAATTATATCTTTAACCAGGAGACTCTGCACTAGTTCCAAAATTGGTTTTGCATGCTTCGTCAAATCTGGTGCTTCCTCCAGTTCGGCAGCCGTTTCTGAAATTACGCATGGAAATAAATTTTTAGAAAGAAATGCAGGAATGACTGTTCACTAACCACATGAAAATGTCATATCTACCTATTAAGCAACAAAATGTGGCACACCCTATATACCTTTGGTAAAGGTGAAGGTTAGTTGCTTTCAATGCCACTAGGAGCTCTCTGCCTTGTTATCAAAAACAAGGCTGAGAGTAACAAAAAGGACTTATTGCCCTTCTTGCTATTGAAACATTTCTTTTCATTTACATGTTATATATAAATAGGTTGTGCATCAAGGATGCACAGATACTTACCTTAGTGAAGTTAACATATATAGAACAGATAAAAAAAAAACTGCCCAAGAGTGCTTATTTGAGCTAGTTGTTTAAAGTACTACATTATGAATAAACAGTGTGGATGACACAACATACAATGACAATACGGTACCAACTTTTAAGTGGTTATTCATTCATGAAACAAAATTATTAAAAAAGCAGAATATATGATTATAGCCAACATCACAAAACAGTATGACTAATACTGTGATATATTAGGCATCAAAGTTGACAAGGGCTGCCACCACCTGGCAGCTAGCATCAGCTGAGTTACTATGCAGACAAAATGAAGCTACTTCTAAGCAACTGGAAAAGCAAGAGAGCAAAAACTAACTTCAGTAATAACAGTAAGAAAAAAGAGAGAGATAAGGATAACAAGCAACATATTCTAACTACTATGATATCCACAAAGTCAACAACAAATGCATAGATCGTAGCAGTGAAAATAAGTGTGATGGATGACAAAGTGTGAAAATATTGACTGAATACTGGCTTAGGGCTATAGAAACTTTTAGCAGAGCAACAATGATAAATTATTAAACAGGAACTGCCACTAGAGCCAATGCTTTGGGAGTAATCTTTGTCAGGCCCGGATAAAGACAAGTCCTCTTGTCGAAGCATTGGCTCCACAACCATTTCTTGTTTAAATATTTTTGATCACTTCAAGCCTCCTATACCTCTTTTGAGGTGAAATAGAACATACATAGTCAAAACCTCTCTTTTGTGTGATATATGCTTACTGTATTTCACATGCTGGCTCTTCACGAAAGAGAAAACTGGAAAATGTCACAATACCAAGTTGCTCAAATATTTTAATTCGCTAAAGAAACAGCAAGCAGTACATCTGCCCACTTCAGCAACATGCGTCAGTGTTTCCCTTTCTTTGACAATGCCTGCACAACTCATAAATACTGTGAACAGTAAGTACATGAGATTGACGAAGTATATATCATTAAAAGGAGAGATTCTGTCTCTCCTCTTATACCATGCAGAGATTTATATTTTCACAACTGATCTGTTTCTGTTTCTGATTTTATATTTTGACAACTCATCAGAATTCTGCTTATATTTGGACACATCGTCGCCCACTACATTCATTTTCATTCATCGTGATGGCGCAGTAGTTATGCTACCCGGCTGCTGACTCGAAGGTCATGAGTTTAATCCCGGCTGCAGCATTTCAGTGGCGGCAAAATGGTAGAGGCCCATGTGCTGTGCGATGTTGGTGCACATTAAAGAACCCCAGATGATTGAAACTTCTGGAGCCCCTCACTACAGTATCTCTCGATCACTATCATACCGTGGTTTGGGGACGTAAAAACACATATATTACTATTAAGGAAGTGAGTCACCTCCAGTCACAATCTTGTAGAAAACGTGACGTTTCGAGACTGGCTTGGTTTCTTCCTCAGGTATGACCGTAATGGTCAGGGAAGCGTGAACGTCCCTTGTCTTATGCTCAGTCTTTCCCTTTCCATCACGTTTCAGAGGCATTGTTCCCAGGGACCGGTTCATGTTCGCCGGTGTGTGTTGTATGTGCCACGACTCGAGCAAAAGCCTCTTTTCCAGATTCTTTTCCGTTTCTATGACAGAAGCGCTGTCGAAGTCAATATTATGATCGTGCTCCTCACAATGCTCTGCAAGGGCACTGCATTGCACCTCTATCATCCTGACGTCGTTTCTGTGCTGGCATATTCTTTCTGAGAAGCACTTACTCTCGCCTATGTAGCTCACTGGACATTCCGCACACGACACTTTGTATACCACTCCCTGGTGTTGCTCCCTGGATCGTTGACCTTTCGGCCGCGGTAATAAGCGTACGAGCGTTGAAGCTAGCTTATGAAGCTGAGGTCACGATAGTTTATAAGATGGCTTTTGAAGTTTTAAACAGTTGTCAACTATTTGAAGTTTGTAAACCTTTAGTTTCTTGGTTTCCTGCTTTTTTTGTTAGTTAACCGTACCTTCATTCTGCAAGCTCCGCGGTAATAAGCGTACGAGCGTTGAAGCTAGCTTATGAAGCTGAGGTCATGATAGTTTATAAGATGGCTTTTGAAGTTTTAAACAGTTGTCAACTATTTGAAGTTTGTAAACCTTTAGTTTCTTGGTTTCCTGCTTTTTTTGTTAGTTAACCGTACCTTCATTCTGCAAGCTTAACTTAGTTAACTGCAGCAGCCAGCTGTTTGGATTTCTTGTCTAATTTGGTGGCTAATATCTTACAGTTGATTAAATATCTTGAATTGGAAAAGCAAAATAAGTGATAAAGAACATGTCAAGTTTTGCAGACAATGAAAAAAACAAAACCTGTTTCACATACACAAACAGAATTTAATTGCAGTACTGTCACATACACAAACAGAATTTAATTGCAGTACGCTACAGAAAGTTGCGCTTATAGATGTCCTTTCATAAAATACAATTCTGAAAAAAAATCAGATCTCTATTTCTGCCTTATCACAGAAAGGGCATACAGCAACCTCGCTTGCTGCTAATAAAAAAAAAATATGTAGGTGGACAAAAAAAAAAATCATTCTCCCACTGATAGACGTTAAGCTCAAAACCCATCTCCATTATATCAGTGTCCTACCAATAACTTCCTCCGTGCTTTCCATTCATTCATTCATTCATTCATTCATTCATTCATTCATTCATTCATTCATTCATTCATTTTACATACTGCAGCCGAGCTAGGGCTACTGTTGGATTCATATAACTGTGTAAAAAAAATGCACCTTTCAGTAAACTGGTCCATATTGAGAGATTGTGACAACGAAATCATTTTTTTTCTTGTGTAGTGGTACTGCTCACATGGGGATATATAATTTTTTTTTTAAATCTCTTTCTGTGTGCTTACTGACTGAAATACAGTTTGTAAAAAAGTGATTTAGTGACGTGAAGTTGATAGTGATGAATGGCACATTATTGGCACAAGCCATGGTCAAACAGTGCAAGGAACATTAATTATTGGTAATTAATGATGCAATGAGTTCAATGAGTAAATATATTATGACTGTATAGAGGCCTAAATATATTTGCTGTATATTGCAAAAAATAATATGAATTAAAATTGCTAGTGACTACTGACCGATGTGTAAAATTAATAAGAGATATGTAATAAAATAGACCATAGTTTAACAGATCATGAAGGGGCCAAAAAAAAATGTTCTATTTAACAAAAATGTTCCATGTAACAGAAGTCCTGTTCACTGAGAGATAACCTCGGATGCTGAATTCAAGTATGAAACCAATCTTATTAGAGGACATTGTTCTATTTAACCAGCAGTTCCATTTATAAGATTTCTGTTTAGTGAGAGTCTACTGTAGGGGAGATATGCATATAGAAGATATGCATATAGGGCTTCAGCTTCAGTCCAGAGGCTGTGCTACCATTGTTTTGACTTTATAATATGCAATGAATAAACATCATATAAGACATTCAAAGCAGTGCTATCAAATAATAAGCCTGTGCTTTGCGGAAATGGGATTGTAAAATGGTATGCTGTTGGCAAGCTAAACGAAGTTTTTTTTTTCTTTCAGCCTGTGTTTCCTGACTCTCCGGCAAGTTGTGCTGGATGGTTAAGGTCGCACAACATTTAGAGCAAATAGGAGCCTCACCACCAGTCAGAACGTAACTGTGTATGCAATGTGAATGATGATTTCTAATGACACTGTGGCTTTGGCATGTAAAATACCATAATTACATAACATTAGAGTAACCCACATTCTCTGCCAATAGCTCTTCGAGTTTTCGGCAGAGAGGAAGCTTCAAGTCTATGGCTGGGACTGTAAGTTTTATTGATAGCTTTTGCTGCAGCAGATGTGAAGACTTCTTCAAAGCATGGAAGGAAGATGCCATTTAGTAGAATCACTCTCTACTGAGCACTTCATGTTCAGAGTGAAAGTAGTTTTCTTAGTTCTTGGCTTTTTTTTCTGCCATCTACCTTAATCACTGTAAGCAGATACTACATAGTGCATCTTTCACTTATGCAATTTCATTTATCCAACCATAAAGAAGACAAAAGAATTGCAATACACTTTCACTGCTTGCAGACTGCACAGAGAAATTGTGCAAATTGCAGTAGGAAAACATCCCCATAAACATGAAAAGAGTTGTCAAAGGTAAGAAAGCATAAGTTTGTCTAAACACTATATTTATATAAACTATGAACACGAGCTTGACACTAAGAATAAGAAATACACAGTACATACATACCAGAAGTACTCATATGAATATTCTTTAAGGCAAGTTACTTACTGTGGCTCCATAGCTTGTTCATAGAATGGCTACTATTTTGGTAATTGAAAGTAGCAAATGCATGGAGTATCACATGCTTCCAGATTCTTGTTGAAAGTGCCTGCTTCTGTCACAAAAACAAGCAAGCACATGCACATGCAATCACACAAATACAGATCATACAGTGGTGTTTGTACTACTATTGCACATATTCTCGCATTACCATGCAGGTTAAATTATAGTAGCTATGTAGTCGAAACCGAGTGAGCCTAGTTTCAATGGCAGTGTGATGTACAGGAAATGACATAAGAACAGAAGGCATGCTCCAACCTGACACTTTTTCTTGCAATGATTGTTCACCTTCAGCTTCAACCGTTTGCTTAGATGGCTGCGAGATTGACGCGGCCACGATGCTGGCTTGTGGTGGAAATACTGTTGGCAGCCAGGTAAAGATGGTATTAGTACTTTTTGCAGACCAGTTAACATACACTGTGAATTGTTACCACAAACAAACCGTGTTAATGCTAGGGAAGCCATTAATAAGCAAAGCACTTATAGAGACAAGTATGTGAGAAAAGCTGAGCGCTGACTCCTGACAAAAAGAGAGAGAGAGACAAGAAACCTGAAAAAATCCACAACCTTCATACATTGCAATGGATGCTAAAGTTTATGTAGTTAACTTAAGTGATTATTTAAATCAATATAATGGAAAATTAGACCAAGCAAAGCATTGGAAATATTAAGTATTGTCTTTAACTGTAATGCAGTAACTTGTGCCATAGTTACTACACTACACAAAGACAACAATTATGATTTTTTTGGCCTAATTGTACATTTGATTCATTTGATTGTGACTAATAAAAAAACAAGCCACTCAAATGAACTACCCTTCCTTCATTCAAGTGATCTAGTAGCATGTTTAAAAGTAACAACTGTAGAGTGTCTCATCTAAAAAAAAGCCAATGTGTTTAATATGGTCTCTTGTGCAGGTGAAACAGTGTTGGAGTGGGTATAATCTTAATTGTGTCAATTATTTCACTGTTCTACATATGATGGTCCATGCTGCCCAAACTTGGGCTTTGTAGCCCAAACTTCTAGGCTTGTGCGAATATTCGAAGGCTTTGAATATTCGAATGAATATTGCAGTGTCCAAATTCGCAAATATTTGATTTTAATTTATGGGAAATTTCCAAGTATTTGAAATGAATGAATGAATGAATGAATGAATGTCTATTATCTGCATGTAACACCTCGTAAAGGTAGTTTCACTGCAGTAAAGAAATGATAAGCCATGAAAACATCTAACAAGGAGAAATCCGCACTGCCACGAAGTACCACTTTAAGGTTAAATTAACATATCGCCCTCACGTCAATTTATCTCTTCTTAAGTTTATATTCTTGCTATACCGGCTTATATCTCCAAGTATAGTAAATTTTAAAATGTAACCCCTCCCTGTTCTCTACTACACAGATGCTCATATTTAAATCATGTATGCAGTAACGATATTTTGTAGGTTATCACTATACCGAAAGTCTAATCTCACTGCTATTCAAAGTAATTTCCACTTTCTTTGAACCGAAAAGAATGGTATCGTATGGGCCTTATCTCAATAAAACAAAATATTGTGCAAGTTATTTGGGTCGCGACAAATATGCTTATTTTCCTTTACAACGTGTGATACATACTATTTGAATTCAAGTCCAAATTATTTGAACCGAGTAACTATTTGCTTTGAATTTACTTTGAACCTAAGCGAAAACCTACAAACTATACATCATGTCATGTACTGTAATTCTGTGCTCTTCTTCTGGAAATAACACCAGCTACAGTGTACAACAAAGTAACTACCTATATACAAGAAAAATGTATGATTACTGAAGCCATTATGGGTGCACACACTTTTTCATAAAGTACTGAGAGTACTCTGAGTATAAAGAAAAAAAAAAAGAATGACCTGAATTTTTGGTCTGGTGGTCCCATGCTTCCAATTTCCCACGGGGTGGGTGCCCTCCCAAGCGACTAACTAGAACTTCATTCTGCTGATGCACCAGGCTGGAAGTGCACTTGTACCTATTAACCAATGGGTACCTGGTGGCAGCAATTCTCTGCCTCCCAAAGCAGTGGTGGAAGCTCAACTATTTCACCAAGGTTGAGGTGGGTTAAGGTACAGCCAGGGGCCTTCGCAGAACTTTATGGGGCTATCTTTTCAGATTATCAGTCAGAAACAATCGAACGCCAGGTTGGTGTACTCCTCTATCCATTGGGAAAAACGGGTGGGTTCCCAATTGTCACTGGGAATCCAGCCGGCACTTTCTGCACTGGAAGCAGATGCTTTAACCATGTAGCAACCGCTGTGGGCACAGAGCACTAATTAGAGGTTAGAGGACACACACCATTTCATAAAGTACTGAAAGTACTCTGAGTATGCAATGGACAGCGTCCTGCCTCACTTTATAGAGTTTGTAAAAGTTTTGACCTTTAGGTGCTTTGGAACACTGAGGGCAAGTTACACTGCATGCCCTATTCCAGCAAGTTTTCTTGCCTTCAACACCATAAGCTTGAACTTTGTTTTTGTGTGCCCCGCCGCGGTGGTCTAGTGGCTAAGGTACTCAGCTACTGACCCGCTGGTCACGGGATCGAATCTTGGCTGTGGCGACTGCATTTTCGATGGAGGCGGAAATGCTGTGTGCCCGTGAGCTCAGATTTGGGTGCACGTTAAAGAACCCCAGGTGGTAAAAATTTCCGGAGCCCTCCACTACAGCGTCTCTCATAATTATATGGTGGTTTTTGGGCATTAAACCCCAAAGATGAACTTTGTTATTGTGTTCTTGACAAAGAAAGTTCGTGCACACCTCACCTTGCTCATTATTACTAAACAGTAAAAATAAGAGAATATTCCTAGTTTGGAAAATGCCTGACATCTATCTTTGGTACACTGACAGCATTTATTGTGCATGTTTTATTTATTATAACTACAATAGCTGGTTTTAAAAAATGGCTCAATTGGTTATAACATGGAAAGATAACTTGAACAAAAATAAGTGAAATGAAAATCTTTCTTATAGAGTATGCTACAGCCTTGAATGGGTGGCATATGGTATGTACAGTGGGTGCCCAGTTGCTGGTGTGACACAAAATTTGGTCTTGTGCCTGTCTACCATAATTTTGCAGTGTGTTACTGTACGGCCACACAAAAAAATGCTGCCATTACTGTAATATATAGCTCCCCGCAGCATCCTAATGCTTATCATATAGTGTTGCTTCAATACATCGCAATATGTGCACATCATGGATTTTAGTGAACATTACTTTTTAGTGACTAAGATTTGTTATGGTATAAACAATAATTATTTTTATATGCAGTTCAATATTAATATCCCACATATTACACCTTGTACTAATATACTTAAACTGAAAAAAGGACACTTAAGAGACTTATGAGTGAGGCCTAATCAATAACATTTAAGCTATTTGACCCCTTGTGAGATGCCTATATTATACACATCACTGTTTTCAGTTGTAATGCAAATGGCTGTGAAGCTCGAGCAAATTATAAGACTATATGCACACACAGCTTTGTCTAAGCTAGTTCATTCGTGATTACTCAAATGTTCAGCCAAAATTTACAAACAGAACATGAAGGGAGTAACAGGAAAATAATAAATGATGTCCTATTCACATTCTATTAATAATATTTCATGTCCTATTAAAAAAAAAGTGGACCGTACACTACAGTAATCATGCTCAACATTACTTATCTTAAATATTGTCGCGGTTCAACGTAAGCAGTGCACCGAGACGTTGAGTCCGAGAACCGACGGCGTGTGTTTTTATGCAGGGGCCAAGAGCAGGCGAGCAAAACAAAAGCACGTCGTCTTCTTCAGTCCCCCTTTTCACGAGCTGTTGGCGCGCACATTGTCTTCGTTCTTTGTTTCGGGCGCGGCAATATGTTTAGGCATTCCTCTGAACTGCTGGGAAGCTCTGCCATCACGATGGTGAATAATACTGAAGCTGGTAATTAAATAAAGAAATTCATCAAGATGTTACAGTTGAGTCACTGACGCTTGTATTTAGCATCGTATGGCCAGTTATAGCAGCTGTGATACTTTTATTGTTAATGAAGAAAAAAAGAAGTGAGATGGTGAAATAAGTACATTTAATACTTGATATAATGTAGCCGGTGAAATCTGTAGTTTATGTACTTCGTTATATCAAAACTTGGTTATCTGAAATTTGACCTTTTATGCAAAGTATGGCTCCTGAAGGATTCAGTTTTCTATGAAAATTGCCACAAGTATTTTGAAATAATACAGCAGTATCAAAAAAAAGCAAAGTTCAATAACATAAAGAAGTATTTATTTTGTTGAACATAAGACCTAGTGACCATGATTTCATGCCATGCCAGTGAAGTACTCTTCAAAGCACTCGTAAATCACATCGTAAATCACATCACTCGTAAAAAAAAAACGCAAGTACTACAACGTACTGTGGTAATATTGGTTAAGCAAAGCTCTCTCAACTATCCTGCCTGTATAGCTTGTCATAAAAGAATTGAGTGTTGGCAAGAGTGGCATGACTGAAACAAACCACTTGCTCTATTCAGCCCTGCGAATGCGCAACATCGAGAGCCATTGTATGCCACTTTTTGGACGTTCAACCCCACGAATCAATCAATCATTGCATGCCAACAGCTGTGGTCTAAAATTGCATGAAAGCAAGGCAACAACCTAAATTACAGCACTTCTGTTAATTGATGGTCACATTTTCTGTTTTGTGACATAACGCATCGAATTAAGAATTGAGCCAACTTGTTGTAGTGTCGTGAATCTTGGTCACAACTATGCATTAGTAAAAAAAAAGTTTTCTAAATGTATTATCACAAAACATTGTCATAATCTAATAGAGCTGATACCGGTGTGGCAGATAAAACCCTGTCATAATCACCAGTGGCACCAGCTGAAGTTTCTATTCACTGCTTTGAATTTCCTCTGCTGT
Source organism: Rhipicephalus microplus (assembly GCF_043290135.1). Taxonomy (NCBI): domain Eukaryota; kingdom Metazoa; phylum Arthropoda; class Arachnida; order Ixodida; family Ixodidae; genus Rhipicephalus; species Rhipicephalus microplus. The sequence goes on from NC_134710.1 coordinate 76,176,062, forward strand.
GGCAGTAAAGCTTTGTTGCATTGAAATAGTGGACAAACATTACAGTGAGGTGGAAAATATATGGAACTCTGTGGTGTTCTGAGAACTGAAGTTCTTTGCTATATTTCATAGATGCTATGGTGTTTCTCAAGTATGTGAGCAAACTCACACTTGAAGGACTGAAGAACAGCATGAAATGATGGGACAAGACATGAGAACATGCATACCACCATTTCGCGCTGTTCTCAAGTTGCCAACCATCTAAGAAAAAAGTAAATTTTTAACCCTTCTGTAATTCTTTGAAAATTAATTTTTTTCACAAGTATATGTAACAGCAAAAAAAATAGTGTTTTGGAAACTATTTCAACTGTGCATCTGTTTATCTGGTATGGTCCAATTTCCCTGACAGCTAGTGCTTAAAGATTTTCTTAATGTGATGCCTCATGGTTAATGTGCAAACATAGTACATAGAACAATCACATCTTTACTTATACATACAACTGCTCATATAAATAATGGCCCCATACTGCACCTGTGCAACAATGGAAGCTGTGTATCATATATAATACTGTAGTGTTCCAGTAGCTCCCATTGCCAGTTACATGTTCCATTGAATTTCGTTTGGCTGTGCGAGCTATCAGATATGATGGATGAGTGAACGTAGACTCAATGTGCAAAAGCAAGAGTTGCTGTTTAAATTGCACCTTCACAGTCCCTCTAGGTCCCTCTATGATTAGTGTCTTTGTAAAAAAAGAATGTTAATCATAGGTTTGAAAGCATTGCTGATAGTACGTATTGCAGTGTGTGAGTACAAAGTCTTTAAATGCAAAAGTGTAGACCACTTGTAACTCACAAAGACTATGCAATGCAGTTTTGTAGCACTGCAAAACTGCATGGCTTGTTCCACTTAACATGTTTACTGTCTTTTTCAACAGTTGGTTTGTCTGATTTATTTTGTGTTGCTGCTAATCTAATATTTCAAGTGCTCAAGGAATTTCATGAGGAATGTTATGTCTCATGTTATTTATACATGTACATTAGCTTTTATTTTTGTAAATAAAAGTTACTCTACTTATATTTACTCCAACAACATGATAATACTGACATAGTCTTGCTATGGGTCACTGAATCCAGTTGGAATTTCCTTCTCAAGATGGCTATTCTAGTTACATTTTAATTATACAAATCAATTATTATTTTCTTCTTTCTGTATATTCTGAATACATACAACTGGTCTACAATGTAATTGACCGGACTGAAGGACAGATATCATCAGTGGTACGTTAGTCTGACACGCAGCTTGAGTAGCAAATTTAAGCAGCTCACCAAGCAAATGCATTAATGGCAACCAACTGTGGTTAATGTCACATGTAACTTACCTCGAACTGCCCAAAGTTCTTTTCATTTGAGGGTACTTAAACAGTAAATATATATCACAGTGAGAGATAACATACAAAAATGACACATACTGCACTCGGTGTATGCTACATCTCAACTTACCAAGCACAGTGGCCACCTCATGTGTCATGGACACTCCTTCTGTAATAGTGTGCTTGAGATGTCTTTGAGTAGGCACTTCAGTTGGAAGCTCGCTCGTCCCATGATCTGGTGTCACTTCAGACACCTGTAATGGTAAGTCAGGGATACACATGGAGGAACAAGTGGAGCACAGGTGGTGTGCTCAAAGGCATCATGCTGTGATCATATGAAACCTCATCGCCATCTGTGAACACTTTATCCAGAACAACGGTTAATGTTGTAAAACCAATGCAATGTTAGTGAAAATGGATACAGGCATGAAGAAAGCAGCATGAACTGGTAGACAAGTTGGCTCGAAAAAAAAAAAAAGGAACACACATTAAATTACTGCAGTGGAAAAAAAAAACCTGCAGGAAGAGTGCCCGATTTTCATGTTCCTTTTGCTCGTACTCCTTCTTCATTCACATGAATAGGGCAGTAACGATTAGCTAAGTTTCCTCTTTCAAAAGCCTGCTATGCTCAGGTGTCTCATGGCATGCGAGCATAAGATCTTGTATTGAGTGTAAATATCATGTTGCTAGACTGTTTATAATGCTCAAAAGCAGGTGGTCTGATTATGTTGGTTATAAATCATTTAAAGTAGCAGTGCAACACAAGGGTGACACATATTCGTGTAAGTATGTGGTGCTATATGCATCTATATGTCCTTCCTGTAACCCTTGTTTTTTCTACTGCTACCTACACACAATTGTGGTCGTGGTTGTGCCCACCAGGTGCACTGTGTGGTCTTTTTCACAGCCTGGGCAGAAAACACCACTCAAACGTCAGTGCTCACATTTTCTTTAGGTTGTGGGATACTAACCAGTGTCTGTAAAGATTGAATAAAAGCTATGTTTTCTTGCTCATTTTATATACATGGCTGATCGTATTGTTTTTTTCAAATTCTGCTACTTGTTTCTGTATTCTACATAATAAAGCTTAGTTGGAAGTTAGCTCTCATATTTGCCTCTGACATTGTTCGTCATATTTAGTTTAGCTCTCAAGGCTAAAAGAGAGCGAATTTGAAGCACGCTATTCATCACAAATGGTACAAAGCAACAGCGCTGCGCTGTTTTGCCAGAAGATGCCATGCGGTGCAAAAGTGAAACTTGGGAAATTATCAGCCATTTAAATCAGTAAAATACATGTTCCCCAATTTCTTAACACGACGGCTTCAATTGTCTCAATCAAATCGAGCTTGAAGAAATGATGCAAGTCCACAATGGCTGCACCGTAAGTTCTGTGCATACTGTGTAAGCAAATATATCAGGTGATTGTGTGCTACTGCACCAGTGCAGCACATGAACCATAAATTTCCCACATCTTTTTGTCATATCACCTGTGGAAAAGTACACTGCTGTGCCAATGTTATATATGGTAATATTACAAGATGTGTAGCAAAATGTGTGAATTAAATATTTCAAATTTACGGAAACATAACTTATGCACAGGTGCTTGCATTGCCATGAGTTTCACATTATATTTCTGCCTGGAGCACACAATGAGTCAAGCGTCTTGCCAATAAAGGTGCGTATCTAGTAGCACCTACACATCACTTCACTTAGGCATATTTAGCAAGCTTGTGTTTCCCTTTGCCACTATTCACTAGTGGTGCTGCAGCCCAGAATTATTCACTGAGCATGTGAATTGTTGCAAGCTGAAAACACACGATGGAAAGCTAAAAAATATTGGCAAACTAAGGGAAAAAGGACAGAGCCCCTACAAGCAATGCCTGCATGCATCCTCTCCTCCTCAGAGAATTGTCTTGAGCAAAAGTCACGATATCACTGCACGTGGAGGGCTCATGCATATTTCTTTTATACAAAATGGTGAATCAAAGTGCATGATGAAATAGCTTGCTATGTTCCAAGGTGTTTTTCCTCGTAACTATGTTGTAGACATTACAGATGTAGTTAGTATGTGCTTCACTTGTGTGTATCTAGTGTATCTTGCTTTTTATACTAATCTAAGGCACAACAAGACCTACCATAGTGCAATGAACCTACACCAACTATGCTGGTTTCAAATAATGCTTTCTAAGGTGCCAAGGTGTACAAACGTATGTACGTGTATACCTAGCTCTCTACAAACTCTGGTGATTTATTGAGGTCAATAGATGTCAATAAAACTCGCTGGGCGGTATGGCAGCTTGGGCTAGTTGGTATGGCATGACGATAGTTATATCTTTGTGTCGTCATTTTGTTCTTGCGCTATAACTATCGTCGCTGGGCAAGGGTGATTGTTTGTACACTTTTATCGCTTACACCAAGTTACGATGGTATTTATGTCAAAACAGCATGCCCAACATTCAATAATTTTATAGTGCATAACTAGCTGCTTATACAATAAAGGTAAGATTTAAAATACAGTGAAGCACTCTGCCCTTTCAATTCTATTTGAAGATTTGGGGCTGCTATTCATCATGTCAGGAGAAAAGAAGTGGACACTTGAAGGCTAGCTAGTTTTTTTTGTTAGACACAATATTTATGAGAATTAAGAGACTATGATGTCGAGGAAAGTGTAGGAGATGTTATAAGTAGTAACTGTAAATGTGAAGAAAGAAAAGTGGACGAAAAGAGAACTCGTTGCTGGAAGAGGTCGAACCTGCCATCTTCGAATGATGCGTTCAGTGCTCTATCAACCTAACTACAGCGGCAGTCACCCGCCCGTCCACTTTATACGGCACATATCATGCGAATTTAAACCTGAGAGTCTTTGTTAGTTAGCGCCGCTAGTAGCTATGATGGCAAGTGTGAAACACTTTCTTGGCCTGTTGGCACCCCGTTGCATGTGATCTTATTATGAGCTGGTGGCAGACCAATAATTCCTCGCATACTACCTGAAGACATCAAGGCTACAAGAATGAGACCCTCCCTATGAATGAAAAAAAGTTGAATATTAAGGGTTTGTTTTTCTTTGTTAGACACAATATTATTGAGAACTAATAGATGGTGATGCCCAGCAAAGTGTTGGGAGTTTTCCTAGTAATACAGTTGAACCCCTTTATGAGAAACATTGATATATGAGACAAACGGGTATAAGAGACACCAGTGTGCCTGCAGTAAAATATGATTTGATAAAAGAATGCATGCATGGTACCATGCTTATAAGAGACATCTCATATAAAAGACAACAATTGCTGACTGGACCATGCCTCTCATAAAGGGGTTCAACTGTAATTGTAATATAAATCTCAAGAAAGAAAAGTGGATGAAAAGATAAATTGCCCCTAGCAGGGACTGAACCGGGGACAATCTTTTTGGCAACAGGCAGAAAAAGAGTAGTGCACACTGGCTGTCATGGCTACTTGTGGCGCTGACTAACACTCCCAGGTTTAAATGCAGATATATACCCCATAAAACTACACTCCGCTTGCGACATTTAGATTCGGCAGAGTGCAGTGAAACAAGACGACACACTCCATAAATGCAGTTAACTAGTCTGCTTGGCAGATGTATTACTCTCACCTGAAGCCATGACATACCAACTAGCCCAATCCACCAATTTTTTTAGTCGCTACGGATTACTGTTGCAGCAGGTTCAGTGCTGCAAGGCACATAGTATTTTGAATGAGCGTACATGTGATTTGCTGGGTGCTGCTTGACACATTTGTAAAAGAAAATGACAAATAGGGATCAAAACAAAAAAATAAATACTTCTTCGGTTATTTCGAGATTAAAGAGACTAAAAAGATTTGAGCTATTCAACTGACGATTAACACTAGTTATATTTATGAGAATGTTCTTGTGATCATGCAATTTTTCAATACTTGTTTGACACTATTGCTACTCAGCATCTACTGACATGGTGAAAAGAGCAGAAAATCTTTTGGGTGCACTAGACACAATATTGAAAATTAGATGCTAAATGCAGTGCAATATTTGGCCCATAATCTTGACCTACAGATCCACAACATTTTCTGAAAATGATGTTCTCCAAGGTAATTGATTCAAATAATTTATTAGTGGAATATGATTGATTAAATTTTCTGAATAAATTTCTACAATAGTGACCTCCAGAGGTCTAGATGTGTCATCAGAGTAATATTATGTACTACAGTTCATTATTTTTAAAAATCTTTAAGAGCCAGGAAGCAGGCTACATCTTTTATTTAACACCTCCCAAACAAGCTCGCTGATTCACACAGAAGGCCCCGGCGATCACATTTTGCAAATATCACTGTGAGGCATGCTGCACAACCAATGCATTTTGAAAAACGTTTGCCGCACCCTTCCAACACCTAATTAACTCTCTTTGAACTTGAAGTGATCTTGCCTATGGGAAACAACGTGCAGGACCGACTTCGTTGATTGGTCCTGTGCACTATGAAACAGAACCTTGGCCATGCGCTGATGAAGTTTTGGTCATTTTGGCCAAGCAGAACGCGTTTGCATTTTCCTGTGCTGCCCTGTGCCACTTTGATAGAGCACCAAGACTAGCGAAACAAACGGTATTGCCAGAACAAAAGCTTCAGAGCTTAAGATGCATCCCGTGACTTTACAGCTAACGGAAGTGAGCATACCTCATGAGTGACTCGCACCCTTAGCACTGCGCTTCGTTCCCGCGTTGTTATGACCCGAGCGACTGGTAAGAGAAAAAATGCTGAGTCATTGGCTGCATGTCCTTGATGTAATCACCAACGTTTTGTTATGTAGCCAAAGCAGGTGCCATCACAAGAAAGGGCTAAGCCTAACCATCTCATCTGCTGAGACAAATGGGGAGGTCAAACAAGAAACTGAAACCAGTCAAAGTTGGTTATTCTACACCGTGTAGCTTCTTTATTACAGCCCTTTCAGCAACATTTTCACATATTACAAGTGCACAGTTATTCTTCAATCAGAAATTTTGGACTGCGAGGTTGTTTACTTGCTCTTTAAGAAATAAGTATTTAAGTTCGGTTGAAACACTCTATTCAACAAGTTATATAACAATTCAACAAGCAATGTGACAATCTAAAATTGTGTAGGGTCTGTTGTAAAACAGCATACAGTAATAAAAAGCAGTTGCATGCCTTTTAAATGATAATTTCTTTTCTAAACGTGTTAAGAATTTTCTGATTTACTCTTCTTTAAATATGCAAGTGTGTATGCGATTGCGTTGTCCATTTCATGCAAATTACCTGAATGGAGAGGTGTTCTGCTGGGAGGACTTTTGATGGTTGTGCACTTTTCTTCTCTGGAATAACTGTAAGGTCTGCCTCATGAGTTTGCTCTTCTGTTTGTATTTCTTCAATGAAGAGAGTTTCCCTTCGAACATCAACAATGTCTTTCTGAAGGGTTTCTTCCTTGGCTGATGGTGCTTCAAATAATGGTGCAATCTCTTCGGAGGCAACATAAGATTTCACATCCCCGATATTTGTTGAACCTGGCCGCAATGGTAACACTCTATCTGCTTTGAATTCCATAGCCTGCTCGTGTACCTCAACGGTATCACGGGGAAACTGTGTGAACTCCGCAGTTAGATGTGTTTTCTCAGGAGAAGTTATATCAAAATGAGCAGCCATCTCTTCAGTTGTGGTGACTTCTCTGGGAATTTCCACATGTGACACTGAGGCCGTCGATTCCCTATCTACAGAGGCTAAAAATTCCGTGGCTAACTCATGCACTGCAGGTGCACTTCTTTCAAATTCTACACGACTTTGGTCAGCATGAGCAAGCATAGGTATGCCCTCATAAAATTCTGCTGCCTGCTCTTCATATTGTGGGTAGCTCCTGGCTGTGTCCGTTATTCTTGATGTAAGAGTTTTTGTTGGAATGTCTGCTGGCTGGAATTCTGATGGAACTTCTTCTAATATGGCAGAAACTTCTCTTGATTCTTCAACATATGTCACATTTCCTTTCTTCTTTACTGTTTCTTCAATAATGAGCTCCTCAGTGGCAGCGCCTGGTATTACTTCTGTCACATCGATTTGATGCTGTGGAAAGAGAAGCAACGTCTTGCTTGCTTCCTTTGAGAAGACATCATCAGGTGCGAACTCTGGTGCTATTTCCTCTTCTCCAACATCTCTAACAGCAAGACTCTGTTCCTCAAGCATACCAAGTGCTTTCTGGTACTTTTCTTTTGGTAAAGCCTTCAACTCTTCCGTACTCAAAAGAGTTTCAGCTTCCAGTACTTCTATTGGTTGCTGAGGCTCAAGGACTTCCTTCGCCTTCTGCCTTTTCGTGGGAGCCTTAGCGAGAAATTCTGAAGCATACTGTTCGCTTGTTGTCTCTTCCACAACAAGAGACTTTTCTTCTATTATTATACTTTGTGATGCCTCATGCGTTTCTTGTTGAGGCACACTCACAGCTTCTGGCATTTCAGATGCGAATGCTTCTTCAATAGTAACAGCTTTACTTTCTGTTAATGCCGCTTGTGGTCTCTCTTCCTTGGGTTTACGATCAGATTCAAGTTCATCAGTGTTTAACTCACTGCTAATTTCTTCTATGACAACTGGACGGCTTTCAACAAGGCTTATATGAGCACTTGTGGCTTCAGGAATTTCAGAGACAACTAATTCTTCAGAGACAAGTGATTGAGTGAATTCAGTCTGTAAAACATTTTTAGTCTCCGTGACAGTCTCTACAGTTTTTTTGTTAAAAACTGTTATTTCTTTTATAACAGTAATGTCTTCAATCTCTTCTGGTATCTTTCCTTGTGGCACTTCCTTTGACTCTACATCATAGGTCTGCACTATATCTTCAAACACTGATACTTCCTCTTCAGGCTTTTTCTTCTTTTTCAGCTTCTTTTGTTTAGGTGCCTTAACCAAATCCATTGTCTCAGTTTCTTTGACAACTTCCTCTGTTTTGTACTCAACCTCAGAGATTTCCTTCGGTCTTTCCAAAGATTCAGTGACGATGTCTGTGTGCTGGACAGTTTTGACATCAGTTATATCCGGAATTTCAGTAGCCTCAGTAGTGATTTCTCGGGGTTTTTCCTCTTTATCAAGGATTATGATCTCTTCAACCACGGGCACTTCCTTAGGCTTTTCTTCCTTAGGCCATGCTTTTGACTCGAGATCTACTGTCTGCTCTGTCTCTTCAACTAATGGCACTTCTTCTTCCTTTTCAGGTTTCTTCTTCTTCTTTGGCTTCTTTGGCTTTGGTACCTTAGCCAATTCGATTGTTTCAGTTTCTTCAACAACTTCCTCTGTTTTATACTCAACTTGAGCGATTTCCTTCGGTCTTTCCAAAGATTCAGTGACGATGTCTGTGTGCTGGACAGTTTTGACATCAGTTATATCCGGAATTTCAGTAGCCTCAGTAGTGATTTCTCGTGGTTTTTCCTCTTTATCAAGGATTATGATCTCTTCAACCACGGGCGCTTCCTTAGGCTTTTCTTCCTTAGGCCGTGCTTTTGACTCGAGATCTACTGTCTGCTCTGACTCTTCAACAAGTGGAACTTCTTCTTCCTCTTCAGGTTTCTTCTTCTTCTTTGGCTTCTTTGGCTTTGGTACCTTAGCCAATTCGATTGTTTCAGTTTCTTTGACGACTTCCTCTGTTTTGTACTCAACCTGAGCAATTTCCTTCGGTCTTTCCAAAGATTCAGTGACAATGTCTGTGCGCTGGACAGTTTTGACATCAGTGATATCCGGAATTTCGGTAGTTTCAGTAGTGATTTCTCGGGGTTTTTCCTCTTTCTCAAGGATTATGATCTCTTGAACCACGGGCACTTCCTTAGGCTTTTCTTCCTTAGGCCGTGCTTTTGACTCGAGATCTACTGTCTGCTCTGTCTCTTCAACAATTGGCACTTCTTCTTCCTCTTCAGGTTGCTTCTTCTTCTTTGGCTTCTTTGGCTTTGGTACCTTAACCAATTCGATTGTTTCAGTTTCTTCGACAAGTTCCTCTGTTTTGTACTCAACCTGAGCAATTTCCTTCGGTCTTTCAAAAGATTCAGTGACAATATCTGTGCGCTGGACAGTCTTGACATCAGTGATATCCGGAATTTCGGTAGCCTCAGTAGTGATTTCTCGGGGTTTTTCCGCTTTCTCAAGGATTATGATCTCTTCAACCACGGGCACTTCCTTAGGCTTTTCTTCCTTAGGCCGTGCTTTTGACTCGAGATCCACTGTCTGCTCTGTCTCTTCAACAATTGGCACCTCTTCTTGCTCTTCAGGTTTCTTCTTCTTCTTTGGCTTCTTTGGCTTTGGTACCTTAGCCAATTCGATTGTTTCAGTTTCTTCAACAACTTCCTCTGTTTTATACTCAACCTGAGCGATTTCCTTCGGTCTTTCCAAAGATTCAGTGACGATGTCTGTGTGCTGGACAGTTTTGACATCAGTTATATCCGGAATTTCAGTAGCCTCAGTAGTGATTTCTCGGGGTTTTTCCTCTTTATCAAGGATTATGATCTCTTCAACCACGGGCGCTTCCTTAGGCTTTTCTTCCTTAGGCCGTGCTTTTGACTCGAGATCTACTGTCTGCTCTGTTTCTTCAACAAGTGGCACTTCTTCTTCCTCTTCAGGTTTCTTCTTCTTCTTTGGCTTCTTTGGCTTTGGTACCTTAGCCAATTCGATTGTTTCAGTTTCTTCTACAACTTCCTCTGTTTTATACTCAACCTGAGCAATTTCCTTCGGTCTTTCCAAAGATTCAGTGACGATGTCTGTGTGCTGGACAGTTTTGACATCAGTTATATCCGGAATTTCAGTAGCCTCAGTAGTGATTTCTCGTGGTTTTTCCTCTTTATCAAGGATTATGATCTCTTCAACCACGGGCGCTTCCTTAGGCTTTTCTTCCTTAGGCCGTGCTTTTGACTCGAGATCTACTGTCTGCTCTGTCTCTTCAACAAGTGGAACTTCTTCTTCCTCTTCAGGTTTCTTCTTCTTCTTTGGCTTCTTTGGCTTTGGTACCTTTGCCAATTCGATTGTTTCAGTTTCTTCGACAACTTCCTCTGTTTTATACTCAACCTGAGCAATTTCCTTCGGCCTTTCCAAAGATTCAGTGACAATGTCTGTGCGCTGGACAGTTTTGACATCAGTGATATCCGGAATTTCGGTAGCCTCAGTAGTGATTTCTCGGGGTTTTTCCTCTTTCTCCAAGATTATGATCTCTTCAGCAACGGGCGCTTCCTTAGGCTTTTCTTCCTTAGGCCGTGCTTTTGATTTGAGATCTACTGTCTGTTCTGTCTCTTCAACAATTGGCACTTCTTCTTCCTCTTCAGGTTTCTTCTTCTTCTGTGGCTTCTTTGGCTTTGGTACCTTAGCCAATTCGATTGTTTCGGTTTCTTCGACAAGTTCCTCTGTTTTGTACTCAACCTGAGCAATTTCCTTCGGTCTTTCTAAAGATTCAGTGACGATGTCTGTGCGTTGGACAGTTTTGACATCAGTGATATCCGGAATTTCGGTAGTTTCAGTAGTGATTTCTCGGGGTTTTTCCTCTTTCTCAAGGATTATGATCTCTTGAACCACGGGCACTTCCTTAGGCTTTTCTTCCTTAGGCCGTGCTTTTGACTCGAGATCTACTGTCTGCTCTGTCTCTTCAACAATTGGCACTTCTTCTTCCTCTTCAGGTTTCTTCTTCTTCTTTGGCTTCTTTGGCTTTGGTACCTTAGCCAATTCGATTGTTTCAGTTTCTTCAACAACTTCCTCTGTTTTATACTCAACCTGAGCAATTTCCTTCGGTCTTTCCAAAGATTCAGTGACGATGTCTGTGTGCTGGAAAGTTTTGACATCAGTTATATCCGGAATTTCAGTAGCCTCAGTAGTGATTTCTCGTGGTTTTTCCTCTTTATCAAGGACTATGATCTCTTCAACCACGGGCGCTTCCTTAGGCTTTTCTTCCTTAGGCCGTGCTTTTGACTCGAGATCTACTGTCTGCTCTGTCTCTTCAACAAGTGGCACTTCTTCCTCTTCAGGTTTCTTCTTCTTCTTTGGCTTCTTTGGCTTTGGTACCTTTGCCAATTCGATTGTTTCAGTTTCTTCGACAACTTCCTCTGTTTTATACTCAACCTGAGCAATTTCCTTCGGCCTTTCCAAAGATTCAGTGACAATGTCTGTGCGCTGGACAGTTTTGACATCAGTGATATCCGGAATTTCGGTAGCCTCAGTAGTGATTTCTCGGGGTTTTTCCTCTTTCTCCAAGATTATGATCTCTTCAGCAACGGGCGCTTCCTTAGGCTTTTCTTCCTTAGGCCGTGCTTTTGATTTGAGATCTACTGTCTGTTCTGTCTCTTCAACAATTGGCACTTCTTCTTCCTCTTCAGGTTTCTTCTTCTTCTTTGGCTTCTTTGGCTTTGGTACCTTAGCCAATTCGATTGTTTCGGTTTCTTCGACAAGTTCCTCTGTTTTGTACTCAACCTGAGCTATTTCCTTCGGTCTTTCTAAAGATTCAGTGACGATGTCTGTGCGTTGGACAGTTTTGACATCAGTGATATCCGGAATTTCGGTAGTTTCAGTAGTGATTTCTCGGGGTTTTTCCTCTTTCTCAAGGATTATGATCTCTTGAACCACGGGCACTTCCTTAGGCTTTTCTTCCTTAGGCCGTGCTTTTGACTCGAGATCTACTGTCTGCTCTGTCTCTTCAACAATTGGCACTTCTTCTTCCTCTTCAGGTTTCTTCTTCTTCTTTGGCTTCTTTGGCTTTGGTACCTTAACCAATTCGATTGTTTCAGTTTCTTCGACAACTTCCTCTGTTTTGTACTCAACCTGAGCGATTTCCTCCGGTCTTTCGAAAGATTCAGGGACAATGTCTGTGCGCTGGAATGTCTTGACATCAGTGATATCCGGAATTTCTGTAGCCTCAGTAGTGATTTCTAGGGGTTTTTCCTCTTTCTCAAGGATTATGATCTGTTCAACCACGGGCGCTTCCTTAGCTTTTTCGTCCTTAGGCCGTGCTTTTGACTCGAGATCTACTGTCTGCTCTGTCTCTTCAACAATTGGCACTTCTTCTTCCTCTTCAGGTTTCTTCTTCTTCTTTGGCTTCTTTGGCTTTGGTACCTTAGCCAATTCGATTGTTTCAGTTTCTTCGACCACTTCCTTTGTTTTATACTCAACCTGAGCAATTTCCTTTGGTCTTTCAAAAGATTCAGTGACAATATCTGTGTGCTGGACAGTCTTGACATCAGTGATATCCGGAATTTCAGTAGCCTCAGTAGTGATTTCTCGGGGTTTTTCCTCTTTCTCAAGGATTATGATCTCTTCAACCACGGGCGCTTCCTTAGGCTGTTCTTCCTTAGGCCGTGCTTTTGACTCGAGATCTACTGTCTGCTCTGTCTCTTCAACAATTGGCACTTCTTCTTCCTCTTCAGGTTTCTTCTTCTTCTTTGGCTTCTTTGGCTTTGGTACCTTAGCCAATTCGATTGTTTCAGTTTCTTCAACAACTTCTTCTGTTTTATACTCAACTTGAGTGATTTCCTTCGGTCTTTCCAAAGATTCAGTGACGATGTCTGTGTGCTGGACAGTTTTGACATCAGTTATATCCGGAATTTCAGTAGCCTCAGTAGTGATTTCTCGGGGTTTTTCCTCTTTATCAAGGAGTATGATCTCTTCAATCACGGGCGCTTCCTTAGGCTTTTCTTCCTTAGGTCGTGCTTTTGACTCAAGATCTACTGTCTGCTCTGTCTCTTCAACAATTGGCACTTCTTCTTCCTCTTCAGGTTTCTTCTTCTTCTTTGGCTTCTTTGGCTTTGGTACCTTAGCCAATTCGATTGTTTCAGTTTCTTCGACCACTTCCTTTGTTTTATACTCAACCTGAGCAATTTCCTTCGGTCTTTCTAAAGATTCAGTGACGATGTCTGTGCGCTGGACAGTCTTGACATCAGTGATATCCGGAATTTCGGTAGCCTCAGTAGTGATTTCTCGGGGTTTTTCGTCTTTCTCAAGGATTATGATCTCTTCAGCAACGGGCGCTTCCTTAGCCTTTTCGTCCTTAGGCCGTGCTTTTGATTCCAGATCTACTGTCTGCTCTGTCTCTTCAACAATTGGCACTTCTTCTTCCTCTTCAGGTTTCTTCTTCTTCTTTGGCTTTGGTACCTTAGCCAATTCGATTGTTTTGGTTTCTTCGACAAGTTCCTCTGTTTTGTACTCAACCTGAGCAATTTTCTTCGGTCTTTCCAAAGATTCAGTGACAATGTCTGTGCGCTGGACAGTTTTGACATCAGTGATATCCGGAATTTCGGTAGCCTCAGTAGTGATTTCTCGGGGTTTTTCCTCTTTCTCAATGATTATAATCTCTTGAACCACGGGCGCTTCCTCAGGCTTTTCTTCTTTAGGCCGTGCTTTTGACTCGAGATCTACTGTCTGCTCTGTCTCTTCAACAATTGGCACTTCTTCTTCTTCAGGTTTCTTCTTCTTTTTTGGCTTCTTTGGCTTTGGTACCTTAGCCAATTCGATTGTTTCAGTTTCTTCAACAACTTCCTCTGTTTTATACTCAACCTGAGCAATTTCCTTCGGTCTTTCCAAAGATTCAGTGACGATGTCTGTGTGCTGGACAGTTTTGACATCAGTTATATCCGGAATTTCAGTAGCCTCAGTAGTGATTTCTCGGGGTTTTTCCTCTTTATCAAGGATTATGATCTCTTCAACCACGGGCGCTTCCTTAGACTTTTCTTCCTTAGGCCGTGCTTTTGACTCGAGATCTACTGTCTGCTCTGTCTCTTCAACAATTGTCACTTCTTCTTCCTCTTCAGGTTTCTTCTTCCTCTTTGGCTTCTTTGGCTTTGGTACCTTAGCCAATTCGATTGTTTCAGTTTCTTCGACAACTTCCTCTGTTTTGTACTCAACCTGAGCAATTTCCTTCGGTTTTTCCAAAGATTCAGTGACAATATCTGTGCGCTGGACAGTCTTGACATCAGTGATATCCGGAATTTCAGTAGCCTCAGTAGTGATTTCTCGGGGTTTTTCCTCTTTCTCAAGGATTATGATCTCTTCAACCACGGGCGCTTCCTTAGGCTGTTCTTCCTTAGGCCGTGCTTTTGACTCAAGATCTACTGTCTGCTCTGTCTCTTCAACAATTGGCACTTCTTCTTCAGGTTTCTTCTTCTTTTTTGGCTTCTTTGGCTTTGGTACCTTAGCCAATTCGATTGTTTCAGTTTCTTCAACAACTTCCTCTGTTTTATACTCAACTTGAGCGATTTCCTTCGGTCTTTCCAAAGATTCAGTGACGATGTCTGTGTGCTGGACAGTTTTGACATCAGTGATATCCGGAATTTCGGTAGCCTCAGTAGTGACTTCTCGGGGTTTTTCCTCTTTCTCAAGGATTATGATCTCTTCAACCACGGGCGCTTCCTTAGGCTTTTCTTCCTTAGGCCGTGCTTTTGACTCGAGATCTACTGTCTGCTCTGTTTCTTCAACAATTGGCACTTCTTCTTCCTCTTCAGGTTTCTTCTTCTTCTTTGGCTTCTTTGGCTTTGGTACCTTAGCCAATTCGATTGTTTCAGTTTCTTCAACAACTGCCTCTGTTTTGTACTCAACCTGAGCAATTTCCTTCGGTCTTTCCAAAGATTCAGTGACAATGTCTGTGCGCTGGACAGTTATGACATCAGTGATATCCGGAATTTCGGTAGCCTCAGTAGTGATTTCCCGGGGTTTTTCTTCTTTCTCCAGGAATATAATCTCTTCAGCAACGGGCGCTTCCTTAGGCTTTTCTTCCTTAGGCCGTGCTTTTGATTCGAGATCTACTGTCTGCTCTGTCTCTTCAAAAATTGACACTTCTTCTTCCTTTTCAGGTTTCTTCTTCTTCTTTGGCTTCTTTGGCGTTGGTACCTTAGCCAATTCGACTTTTTCGGTTTCTTCAACAACTTCCTCTGTTTTGTACTCAACCTGAGCAATTTCCTTCGGTCTTTCAAAAGATTCAGTGACAATATCTGTGCGCTGGACAGTCTTAACATCAGTGATATCCGGAATTTCGGTAGCCTCAGTAGTGATTTCTCGGGGTTTTTCCTCTTTCTCAAGGATTATGATCTCTTCAACCACGGGCGCTTCCTTAGGCTTTTCTTCCTTAGGCCGTGCTTTTGACTCGAGATCTACTGTCTGCTCTGTCTCTTCAACAAGTGGCACTTCTTCTTCCTCTTCAGGTTTCTTCTTCTTCTTTGGCTTCTTTGGCTTTGGTACCTTGGCCAATTCGATTGTTTCAGATTCTTCAACAACCTCCTCTGTTTTGTACTCAACCTGAGTAATTTCCTTCGGTCTTTCTAAAGATTCAGTGACGATGTCTGTGCGCTGGACAGTCTTCACATCAGTGATATCTGGAATTTCGGTAGACTCAGTAGTGATTTCTCGGGGTTTTTCCTCTTTCTTAACGATTATAATCTCTTCAGCCGCGGGCGCTTCCTTAGGCTTTTCTTCCTTAGGCCGTGCTTTCGACTCGAGATCTACTGTCTGCTCTGTCTCTTCAACAACTGGTACTTCTTCTTCCTCTCCAGGTTTCTTTTTCTTCTTTGGCTTCTTTGGCTTTGGTACCTTGGCCAATTCGATTGTTTCAGTTTCTTCGACAACTTCCTCTGTTTTGTACTCAACCTGAGTAATTTCCTTCGGTCTTTCCAAAGATTCAGCGACAATGTCTGTGCGCTTGACAGTCTTGACATCAGTAATATCTGGAATTTCCGTAGCCTCAGTAGTGATTTCTCTAGGTTTTTCTTCTTTCTCAAGAATTATTATCTCTTCAACCACGGGTGCTTCCTTAGGCTTTTCTTCCATAGGCCGTGCTTTTGACTCAAGATCTACTGTCTGCTCTGCATCTTCAACAATTGGCGCTTCTTCTTCCTCTTCAGGTTTCTTCTTCTTCTTTGGCTTTTTTGGCTTTGGTACCTTGGCCAATGCGATTGTTTCAGATTCTTCAACAACCTCCTCTGTTTTGTACTCAACCTGAGTAATTTCCTTCGGTCTTTCTAAAGATTCAGTGAGAATGTCTGTGCGCTGGACAGTCTTGACATCAGTGATATCTGGAATTTCGGTAGACTCAGTAGTGATTTCTCGGGGTTTTTCCTCTTTCTTAACGATTATAATCTCTTCAGCCGCGGGCGCTTCCTTAGGCTTTTCTTCCTTAGGCCGTGCTTTCGACTCGAGATCTACTGTCTGCTCTGTCTCTTCAACAACTGGTACTTCTTCTTCCTCTCCAGGTTTCTTTTTCTTCTTTGGCTTCTTTGGCTTTGGTACCTTGGCCAATTCGATTGTTTCAGTTTCTTCGACAACTTCCTCTGTTTTGTACTCAACCTGAGTAATTTCCTTCGGTCTTTCCAAAGATTCAGCGACAATGTCTGTGCGCTTGACAGTCTTGACATCAGTAATATCTGGAATTTCCGTAGCCTCAGTAGTGATTTCTCTAGGTTTTTCTTCTTTCTCAAGAATTATTATCTCTTCAACCACGGGTGCTTCCTTAGGCTTTTCTTCCATAGGCCGTGCTTTTGACTCAAGATCTACTGTCTGCTCTGCATCTTCAACAATTGGCGCTTCTTCTTCCTCTTCAGGTTTCTTCTTCTTCTTTGGCTTCTTTGGCTTTGGTACCTTGGCCAATTCGATTGTTTCAGATTCTTCAACAACCTCCTCTGTTTTGTACTCAACCTGAGTAATTTCCTTCGGTCTTTCTAAAGATTCAGTGAGAATGTCTGTGCGCTGGACAGTCTTGACATCAGTGATATCAGGAATTTCGGTATGCTCAGTAGTGATTTCTCGGGGTTTTTCCTCTTTCTTAAGGATTATAATCTCTTCAGCCGCGGGCGCTTCCTTAGGCTTTTCTTCCTTAGGCCGTGCTTTAGACTCGAGATCTACTGTCTGCTCTGTCTCTTCAACAATTGGCACTTCTTCTTCTTCAGGTTTCTTCTTCTTCTTTGGCTTTGGTACCTTAGCCAATTCGATTGTTTCGATTTCTTCGACATCTTCTTCTGTTTTGTATTCTAGCTGAGTAATTTCTGAAGGTCTTTTCAAAGATTCTGTGCTGATATCTGTAGGCTGGACTGTCTTTACATCAGTGATATCTGGAATTTCAGTGGCCTCAGTAACAACTTCTTGTGGTGTTTCCTCTTTTTCTGTGATTGCTATTTTTTTAACTACTGGCACTTCCTTAGGCTTTTCGTCCTGTGGCCGTGCCTTTGACTTCAGTTCTACGGTTTGCTCAGGCTCTTCTATAAATGGTACTCTCTCTTCCTCTCCAGGTGTCTTCTTCTTCTTTGGTTTCTTTAGCTTAGGCACCTCGGCCAATTCAATTGTTTGAGTTTCCTCAACATGTTTCTCAGTTTTGTATTCAACCTGAGTCATTTCCTTTGGTCTTTCCAGAGATTCAGTAATGATATCTGTGGGTTGGACAGTCTTAACATCAGTTATGTCTGGGATTTCTACAGCCTCAGTTGTTATTTTTTGCGGCATTTCTTCTTTTTCAACATCTGTGATTTCTTCAACCACGGGTGCTTCCTTAGGTATTTTTCCTTTTAGCCGTGCCATTGAGATTACATCTACTATTTGTTCAGTCTCTTCTAAGAATGGTACTTCCTTCTCCTCTCCAGGTGTCTTCTTCTTTGGCTTTTTTGGCTTAGGCACCTTAACGAATTCAATTTTTCCTGTTTCTTTTAGAATGTCCTCTGTTTCATACTTAACCTGAGCAATTTCCTTAGGCCTTTCCAGAGATTTACTGATGATATCTGTGTGCTGGATAGTTTTTACATCCATGATATCTGGATGTTCAACAGCCTCAGTGGTGATTTCTCGTGGTTTTTCCTTCCTTTTAGGGACAGTGATTTGTTGAACTAATGGCTCTTTTTTATGCTTCTCTTCCTTAGGCCATGATTTTGACTCAAGGTCTACCATTTGATCCATTTCTTTTACAATTGGTACTACTTCCTCTTCTTCAGGTTTCTTCTGCTTTGTCTTCTTTGGCTTAGGTGCCTTGGCCAATTCAATCGTTTCTTCAACAACCTCATCTGTTTGGTACTCAATTCCAGCAGTTTCTTTGGGTTTTTCAAAGGATTCAGTGATGATATCAGTCTGCTGTACAGGTTGTTTGGTTTTTTGCAGACGTGGAAGCTCTTGCAGCATTTCTTTTCTTCCTGGCATTCTTGGTTTAGGCACTTGAAAAACTTTAACGCTTGGTTTCTTTTCATGTACTTCAGGAGCCTTGTATTCTGCTGGTCTGAGCTCTTTTGGTTTATCATGCTTTTCAGCTCCGATTGGTTCTTGATGCAGTACCCTTGAATCAGGTTCCTCAATCATCTTAACAGATTCTGCAGGAATCTTCTCCCGTGTTTCTTTTTTTGCAGGCAAAATTTTTTCGCGTTCAAATTTTTCTTCTGGCTTTTGGTCGAGTGGTTTGTCTTTCTTTGGCTCTGACAGAATTGCAATATCACTCACTTCACTTGTCTCTTCAGTGATGGGTGTATCTTTTTGTTGTCTTTGATCTGGTTTTTTCAATTTTGGTTGCCTACTTATCTCACCGACCTCTTCTGTTTCATTGTATACTTCTCTCTGGTCGATTTGCTCTGGCATGGTCACTTTTCGTTTTGTGAATTTGTGAAATTCTGTTTCTTCTGCCTTTTCTGGTATATCTTTCTTGCGGAACTTCTCTGTTGGTTTCAATGTTTTTGTCAGAAACTCTGGCATTTCAGTCCCTTCTGGATGAGTTGAAGGCACTTTTGTTTTAGGCTTTTTGTCCACAGGGGGTTGAGGTTTTAAGGGTTGGTCACTTTCCTGCGTTACATCTGGCAAAGCATGTGGAAGTGCTTCCACAGGTTTTGGTAGTTCTTCAAAAGGGGAAATTGGTCTTATGTCATCTTTTTCTGGAATTACTTGTTGATGTCGAGGTATTGGTTTTAGTACTTTCTTAAAAAATTCTGGAACTTCTTCCACACGCTCTGGCCATTCCTTGATCGCTTGCTTAGTCTCTTTGATCTCCTCCTGAGTTATATCTTCCTTGAGAAGCTTTTTCTGAATAGAGATCTCTTCTTGTATAAAAATTTTTGTGGCTTCAATTTGTTCTGTGTATGCTTCAACAGTTGCCCTTCTTGGCAACAGGTCAAGAAAGGATTCTTCTTCAGGAATTTTTGTTTCATCAGCTGTCTTAATAAAAAATTTTTCATGCCTGATGGGTTTCAAAAATACAGTGTCCTCAGTTGAAAATAATGTCTCAGTGCTCATCTTATCCATCTTCTCCTTGTCTCTGTGTTCTTGAGGTTCTAGGAAAAAAAAAAGGAAATAGATGGTATCTTGTTCTTATGAATTTTTTAAAAAAAATAATTATACATATAATAAAGAAAGGGTAGCTAACAAATTTTGTCTTTAATGAATACAAAACAGAAAAATATTTCTACTGCAAATGTGATTTATTCTTTTATAATATAAAAACCACCATAAGAAGACACTTGGCAAGTGAGCACACTTGGCCAAAGAAAATACATGCAGCACTGCCACCTTGAGATTTCAGCATCGACCAGCTATGAAATCACAAATATTTATGATATCTGTTAAGGCCTATATGATTATTTATTAGACAAAATGAAGTATGTTCTCTTCTTAGGGAGCTAGAGACCTAATGTACCAAGTGTCAGCAAAATTTATTTAGCTAATTTGGATAAAATAGGAAAAAAAGTACTTGAAATTGGTTGCTTCACACTGATGTGCACGAGCTGAAATCCTCGCATGAAATTAAAAAATGAAACTTTGGATCATTTTCTCTTCCAATATTGAAACTATGATGGCTCATTCCACAATAAAGCTTGCACTGAATAATCTATCAGTCTTAAGCAATCCATAGTTTCACATAGGTGTACCTTTAATGTTATTCTGCTTTCCTTTCTAGCCTGCCTTGCAAAAGTGGTAATAATAATAATAATAATAATAATAATAATAATAATAATAATAATAATAATAATAATAATAATAATAATAATAATAATAATAATAATAATAATAATAATAATAATAATAATAATAATAATAATAATAATAATAATAATAATAAATACAAACAAGACAGGGTAAATGAGAAAATTCAAACAAAATAGCAATATTGAAAAAAACAAAAAGTCAGGACAACGGGGCAACTATGCAGTAACATCACAAGAGGAACATACAATGATAAATAAAATTGCATACAACAATGCACAGGGTAGGCTGAAAGACATAAGGAGAAATAAATTTGTTAAATGCCTGAGACTATGTTGAAACAGTGCAAAGCTCAGAAAATGTGTCTTGAAAAACGTTAAGATAAAGAGAATTCAGCAATGTAATGAATTTGTATCGTATGGATGACTTAGTGTTGGCATGGCTAGGCAGGCAGGTAGGTACACCGTACCAACAGCAAAAGTTTGCCGAAAACAAAATGTCTAAGAAGGCTATGTTCCCACTTTGTCTGAAAACATAACCTCCAATTGAATATTCCGGCCTGTAGCTCGTACTGAAACCAAAAAAAAAAAAAAGCTAGATCCTATCTCATAGGGCATCTCACAAACCAATTGACATCTTCCTCATTGGATTTTTTTGCCTATAGCTTTGTTGTTTCAAAAGTTTATTGAATAATATTTCTTAATAAGCAGTTAAGCAGAACTCAAAAAATTGTGTGCCTTACTTTATGCATTAGTCGGCAACATGTGGGCATATTTTTTAACTTTGACTAGAGTTTCCTGGGCCTCTTGTGTATAGAAAATTGTATTCTCAGATAGATAAAAAGACGATGCATTTATCGAAAGGAGTTGCATGGGGATGGACCCCATAATGAGCACAGAAGAGTGGCAGTAATTCACTGCATGTACCACAAGGCTTACAATCTAAGAAAGATTGGTGGACAAGTAGGGCTCAAAGTTATGTCAGGATTTGAGAAGTTATCTTGGTTATGCACTGTTACCTCACCGGTGAAGATGGCAAGAAAAGGTGCATGTGTTAATCAACCATCTAAACAAGTTTTCTCCGACGGTGTAGTGTACAGAATTCCACTTTCGTGTGGCCGAGTTTATGTAGGGCAGACTGAGCATTGTCTTAAGAGCACTGGGTATGACAAAATTTTAAAAAATCAAAATTTTTTTTTGCAATTTGAAAAGGGTATTTCTTTGGGCATATTTTTTATGTTAGTGCTTTTTTTAAACATTGTTTTTTGTGGCATCAAAACCAGTTTTTCTGGGAGCAAATAAACAAGTGAAAATGCACCCAAGGTCAAGCAAGTCAAAATGCTTGTCTAGAGTCGGCCGTGTATAAAAAATTTTCAGGTAACTTCTAGGGAAGACAATGTGCACTTTGATATTCACACTTCGTCTTGGAAACGTATAAGTTCAAACAATTTCAGCTCCTAGCTTCATTACACCTTGTGTTTGTTGTGTTTGTTGGTAAGTTGAGATGCTGGGGGTGAAGGTGGTCTTCAGCAAGTAGAAATTTCGTGACAACCCATACAATTCTCTTGTAAATGCGAATAAATACCAGGCGCTGAATACTGAACCAGCAGGCTGTTCATTGCTGAACCTCTCAGCCTTTTCAGCGTCCTTCAAGGCGAATCACGTGCATGGTGACAACGGGTATGCTCTAATGATTGATTTGTGGGGTTTAACGTCCCAAAACCACCATGTGATTATGAGAGACACCGTAGTTAGGGGCTCCGGAAATTTCGACCACCTGGGGTTCTTTAACGTGCACCCAAATCTGAGCACACGGGCCTACGACATTTCCGCCTCCATCGGAAATGCAGCCGCCACAGCCGGGATTCGAACCCGTGACTTGCGGGTCAGCAGCCGAGTACCTTAGCCACTAGACCACCGCGGCATGGGTATGCTCTAATGGACATGACTATTGTTTGTTACACCTAATAGCAAGTGAAAATGACCTGGTGTAAGCGTTGAGTTAATGGAAATCAAGTCGAAGAGTCTTTGCTGTCTGTTTTTAGGTGCAGAGTCTCAAGCATTGCGACATTGGATATTGTTCTTGCATTTAATGATGCTAGTTTCGCACGAGTGAAAATTCTGAAATTTAGATGCAGAGTCTCAAGCATTGCGACATTGGATATTGTTTCTTGCATTAACGATGCTAGTTTCACACGAGAAAAATTTTTGAAATAGTTAGAATTTAATCGTGGCCAAACTACAGTCGATTGGCTGGAAATTGTTGACCACATTCGACAACATATTGCTGATAGAGTTGCATGACATCTCACAAAAAAAGCAAGGCAAGCGTTACTAGAGGCTCCAAAGTGAGAAATTTACTTCGGCAATGATTACCAAGCTGTAGCTACTGAATAATATAGTTTAACAGTGTTTATGACAAAGTGTTATCGCTTTTCAGATGTTTTCTAACTTTAAACTCGATTATCTCAAAACCATGTTTTTTATTGCTTAGGTACCATTATTTCCTATGTATTCCCAGATAACTGGTTGATTATTTTTTCTTGTATTCTGCATAAATGCATACAAATACTGACGCAGAATTAAAATTATGCACTTTACAGTTTTTGTGTTACAAATTTTCATATATGCCTATTAACTCAAAATTTAGGTCCTCACGGTTGAAAATTTGCAAAACTTTAATTATTACTCAGTGTTTGATAAACCTGCTTCAGTTGAAAGAGCAGAAAATTTGAAAGAAGATGGTGTATGCATTATGCCAATATCTTTTAGTCACCGAGAAAACAGTACCTCAAAATAACCAAAAATGCATGGGACTTATAGAGCCTACCCAGTGCTCTGAACTCAAATAATAAATGCCTTGAAGCATGAGTTTTTTGATGTAACACTGCTTGCAAGGTTGGCATTATTGCATCACAAGACACATTAAATTCCTTGCAAAGACACATATCATTCACTGGCATTAAGATCACTGGTCGATTCAAATAGGAGTTGGGGGGGGGGGGGCTGCCCTGTGCCTTTTCATGTTTTAACACACACATGCATTAACACGTAGTATAGGGTCCTTACCACCAATAGTCACGAAGCACTCAGTCACCCGCTCTCCTGCTTCATTTGTAGCTTTGCAGACATATCGACCTTGTGTAGTTTCATTGACCTCCAAGATGTGCAGGACATTTTTGTCATTCAAGATGGTCACTTTGAATAGGGTGTTCTCTGAAATAGCACAAGTAAACAAGATATGGACCACTCAATATGTAATCTCCATGTCTCTGTTTAAATGCGTAACTGTTGACCACGCACTCATAATATGAAACCCGAGTTTCTTGAGTGCAGAAAATCATATCTTAATAATATAAGACCAGGACACACAAGGTTTGAGTAATGACGTACGACGTAGCATCAGAAGTGAGCGAGTAGTGATTTTTGAGAATGAATCAAATATGGATGAATAGTCCCAGAAAAAAATTGACTTGAACAGAGCACTTTTGAAGCATTTTTGAATATAGAGCACCCATCTTTGCAATCATTCTAAAATAATGTCTACATCCAAATACGACTTATAAATTTAGCGTCAGGAGCATAAGGAACAACTAAAATTTTTCATATGCACCCATCTCTTCAGACAGTGTGGGTGATTGTTGTATAGTAGGTACAAGCTAGCTCTTTGCGATGTGAACTGTAACACAGTTTTTGACAGGGCTAGTTGGTGAAAAACTATAATAGATTACAGTTCACTTTGACACACGAACGAAGAATAAACACATGGACACAACGCTTGTCTTTGTAGGTTTCTTCTTTGTCCATGTGTCGGAGTGTGCTGTAATCTATTATGGATCTTTGAGTGGTGTATCCTGCTACCCTACGCAAGCTATCGTGTCATAAGCCTATACTATGTTCATGGGGATGAAATTTACTGCCCTTTTGCACCAACTTTTTTTTGTTTGAATGTAGTCGACATTTTCAAATAGGCTACATTCAAAGGGGCCCTGCAACACTTTTCCAAGTAACCATCGAGTGTCTTCACTAAAAGAGTTTATTGCCCCATGAATTGATTGCCACAAATTTTTTTTATTTATCAAGTACGAACAGGGTTACGGGAATTTGTTGCATGTTGTAGTTGCTTTCCCTCTCCTCTCACCTCGACGAACGTGCTGGAAGCTAAGCTGGGAGGAATGGCATGGGGAAAAGAAGTTATGTGATGTGCATGTCACGACCTTCGGCACTTATTTCTTTTTTTTATTGGTAACTATCCTTTAGTGAGATCGCGAGCGCATACGAGCGTGTGGTGGCCTCCTGTGGTGGGTGCAGCAACTATGCAGATCACAATGCTCCAATAAGTCAAAGGCCGTGAATTTGCGTATTAGACAATGCATCATGATTCACACCCCTTCAGGTGCGTATCATGATACACTGTCTGAAAAGGCATCAAATTCACACTGCATAATTCCAAGGCACTCAATATTAGATTCCAGGAAAGAAAATGAAAGATGTGCTGTTTTTGTTTGCCTAATTAAGATTAATAAGTATTAAATATCTAATTACTATGCAATCAGTCAGCTCCAGTCCTTAAATAATAAAAATCAATTATTATGTGCAAAAGCCATGCTCAGTTTGTTCTCTGATTTTATTCGTATCGAGGAAAAAAAAAACAAAAAAACTCCTAATGCTTGTCCTGAAACGCGGCATATTGAGCAATCATCAAACATGGTAGTGTCTCCAACAAAGTGATACTCTGTAGCAATATGCTGCACAATGAAGTTAAGTGAACACTAGTTGTCCAGTCAGGAAGTCTGCAAAATATGCACATTGTGTTTCAGGCCATTTGAAAAAAACACATGGTGTGTGACGTGCCTCCGAGGTTGATGTGTACCATTGTACTCACCGCTGCTGAAGGAGATCTGGCACAGTTATATGAGTATATGGCATCACTTGTACAGGGAAGAGGGGGTCACTTTTAGCGTAATTGGAGAATCAATTGTCAATTTCAGTCTACATGCTTCGATATTTGAACATATTTTAACACAGCGCACGACTACGCGGACACAAGAGAAAAGACAAACCGCAGCTCTTCTTCTGTTCAAGTATTATCACCAACTTTCAGTCCTTATGCTCCGATATAATTTTTGACTAGCATGTTCTCAGGAGCCTCGGCTACCAATCGGCAGTGTTTTCTGACCATGCTAAAAAAGTGTTGCAAAGCCCCTTTAGCATCAAGACTGATGAAACAGCAGAGCTGATGGCTTTTGCTTAGCTTTAGGGTATTTTTTTACTGAGTGCTGTTAAGCTGCCACAGAATGACGACAATTTTATGCCACAAAATCATCTGTCGGCTCCAGCCACTATATCTCACCATCAGAAGTTTTCCAGCAAGCCAGAGCCAGATTCTTTTTGGTGCTGGGTGGCAAATCATTTTTTCAACCAGTGAACCTTGTTCCAGCATAGTTGTGATGCCATCGGCCTAGATGGAAACTCGGAGTTTTTGGCTCTTCGCTGCTGCTTATCCTTATCTTCCTTCGATTGCAACTTGGAATCGGCACGTCGTTGATGGGTTCGACAGCTTCCCGCTATTTTTCTTTCTTTCCAGAGCCACTTGCTTCTTCTTAGTCTTCCTACTCATGGCTGAACGTTGGCAGAATCCTGTGCGCCGTCAGTAGAGTGTACTAGAAGTGTTGAGTGGCGTGACCACTCAACACCTCAGGTGTTCTGTGGCCTCGCCGCCTGATCCTGATCCCTTCCGCGATTCGCTCGCAGGATTTCAAGCTGGACGGTTGTGCCCTCGCGATCTCCGGCATCAGCGTAGCTCCCGCCGACTGGTTCGCCCTCCGCGGTCTCCTGACGCCGTGCAGCTCTCGCATTGTGGCACCCCGCCCTTGGACTGCTTCGACCGGATCCCCACTTTCCTATCTTCTTCTTTTTCCTCTCGTTGGCTGGCTTCTTCTCCGTCTATTTTCCTTCTATTCTTTTTATCCCTCCTTCTTTTTCCCTATATCTTTTATTCCCCATATCCCATTCCTCTGCTGACCTGTTGAGGTGTCCTCGTAAGGAGAGACAGTTACGGGTCGGCACCTTTCTTTTCTTTTCTTCTGATATAACCACTTATATATATCCCTTCCGCGTTGCCAGCAGCGGCGGCGCTACAGTCGAATTATACTGGAAGAGCCGTGCGCCGCATGCAGGAACTGCTATGCACTTCGGCTCCTCCATCGCGACTTCTTGATGCAGATTTCTTCGCACCTGCCCATCATTCATGTCTAGCACACGATACCATAGTCCTTGAAGTATGACACGCCATTCTGCTGAATTTGAGCTCCATAAAAGTCCTTGTGAGAGATCGAAAATAATTCAGAAAGGGTGTGTCTTATACTGATTTCTTCTCTCTTAACTCCTTCTTCGTTGGTTAGGTGTCTACAATATTCAGAATAACTGAGCTGATTTCTTGGAACTTAGCTGTGCTCAGAAAGCTGTGAGATTAAAAAACAAATACTGCGTCACACGCACGCAGAACCAGAAAGCCACAAGGAAAGAGGGGAGAGGAAGGGAATCTGAACCCCCTACACCATAATATGCTTTGGTAATTTAACTTTTCAGGGCATACTAAAATAGTTGCAGGCATTCACAGCGACCACCAATTACCAAAGTTAGGCGTTCTGCTGCACACCACACCCCCTAAAAAAAAAAAGAAAAGAAATCGTGGGTTGCCCTCCGCCAATAGTTTACAGTTGGCGAAGCGGAACATAGCGTGTAAATGCGCACTGTAGATTTCACCTTTTCGAGTATGAGGTCTCAAAACTAATTCAAGTCTAACGTAGCCGGACGAGAAATGCACTGCCTAAAAATAGTAGCTGTGCTCAGGGGCATTCAAAAAAAAAAATATATATATATATATATATATATATATATATATATATATATATATATATATATATATATTCGAAGGTCGTAGGTTCGATTCCTGCTCACAGCTGGTAATTTTTTCATCCACTTTTCTTTCTTCTTTCTTCTTATTTACATTCCATTGGTTCTAATAACTTCCCCTGTGCATTCCTTGGCATTACTGTCTGTTATATCTCATTAATATTGTGTTAAAACATGGAAATACGAGCCCTTAGGTATACACTTCTCTCCCTTATATATATATATATATATATATATATATATATATATATATATATATATATATATATATATATATATATATATATATATATATATATAGGGTCCATTGGGTCTCGAACGACCTGTGATCTGTGTTAATGTTTTTTTTCTTCTTATGATTAACCACAGACATTTTTTTCTTTGCACCTGCATATGCCCTGAGCATTATAAGCATCGTTTCTACATTACTTTTTTTCCCTTATGGGCCCTGCTGTCCCCTTGTGTATGAGCATCGAGTTGATGCTCTAATGGGAGGGTGAATAATGCCACCTATAGTTGTGAGCCGGCAAGCCCTAGCCCCAGCTGAAAAGGGAAAAGAGAACGAAGAAGTGTGTGTCAGCGCTTCGTTTTGAAGACACCACACGCTCGTGTATATATAACCTGCTCACGGCAGGTTATTTTTTCACCCACCTCCCCCTTTTCTTTCTTCTTATTTACATTACATTGGTTCTATCATTATTATTGTGTCGAAAAAAAACACGGAAAAACGAGCCCTTGGGTATACACCTCTTTCCCTTATTCATTAACGAGGTTCTCGTACTGGCAGACTTGGTGCCGTTAGGTTGTATACGAGGGACTATTGATCAGCTGCCCGCTCGTAATAAGTTCACGTGCTACGTGATGCCACACAGGCTCATAAAAGGGTGTTCTACACTCGCCGAGGTGGCTACAGATGGCGCTGACTGATACTCCCACGTTTAATTCACATATAAACCCAATAAAGTGGCTGGAGGAATAGCCGCCGTGATAGCTCAGTGGCTAGAGCATCGAACGCGTTATTCGAAGGTGGTAGGTTCGTTTCCTGCTTACGGCAAGTTATTTTTTCACCCACCTTTCTTTCTTCTTATTTACATTACATTGGTTCTAATAACTTCCCCTATACAATCCTTGGCATTATTGTCTATTAGATCTCATTATTATTAAGTCAAAAACACGGAAAAACGAGCCCTTAGGTATACAGCTCTTTCCCTTATATATATATATATATATATATATATATATATATATATATATATATATATATATATATATATATATACATATATATATATATATATATATGATTGATTGATATGTGGGGTTTAACGTCCCAAAACCACTATATGATTATGAGAGACGCCGTAGTGGAGGGCTCCGGAAATTTAGACCACCTGGGGTTCTTTAACGTGCACCCAAATCTGAGCACACGGGCCTACAACATTTCCGCCTCCATCGGAAATGCAGCCGCCGCAGCCGGGATTCGAACCCGCGCCCTGCGGGTCAGCAGCCGAGTACCTTAGCCACTATACCACCGCGGCGGGGCATATATATATATATATATATATATATATATATATATATATATATATATATATATATATATATATATATATATATATATATATATGCGTCTCTGTGTGTGTTTACTGTGTACACATATAAAGAAGGTGAATTTCTTAAAACAATATGCACCACTGCCTGCCTACACGTTTGACGCTTATTGATAGAACTACGCTTGTAATACAAAACATCGTCATAAACTTGCTCGCTTGCAATGGCGTTACGCTAATAGAATATTTGGAAAGCAGCACAATTTAAGCTGTCGATACAAAATGAGAAGCAGTCACAATGAATTCACGCAGATTAACAGGCGGGTTATATATACAATTGGCACTTTTTAATATGTTTGAGGCTTGTTTTTAATAAGTTTATTATGTAATAAGCCTTTCGAAAAGCAATAGTTATCTTGCACAAAACTGGCATCATAAGAAAGAGTCGTCACCAATTAATGTTGTGACAACGTTACTTACATCCGGATTTCTCGTGAAACAATCGAGCGCATGTAGGCTCATATGAGGAACACTGTGTTCTGGATATCGTAGAGACTGCTGACAAAACGAGCGCAAGATTTAATCATAGTTTTGATACTTCTTCTCTCTTTGTAGTTCGCCAGTAGTCACCTATGATGTAACGCAGCTCAACTCGCTGATTGAGTAAGGAGCTAGGCGGATACGTGCAAATTTCGTTTGCCTTTTTTTTCTGGGTCGGCAGGCTCTTGAAACAGTGAATGTATCGACTCAATTTCGGCGTGCCGGCATAGTTACTCGTGCACCATGGCGCGTAGCAGGTGCGTCCACTGGTGAAGGCTCAGAAACGCATTAAACGCGCTGAAAACGAGCAATTACACGCTTTCGCTGGCTCAGGCGCGCGTGCTCCCAATGCAGACGCTCCTGCGATCTTCAGTACCATGCGACTACAGCGCCGCCGCTACTGTCACCCGCCGGAGAATCAGCCGAGATGCGGCGCGGCCGCCTCGTTCACTCCACTGCCCCCTTCTAGTACACTGTACCGACAGTGCACGCTTTGTATATAGAGGCTAGAAGCTACTTTGTACGTCGTTATTTGTACCCGGAAATTGCAACGCCGCTGCGCCGCCGCTGTTTCTCTCTCCTTGACTCCATGCACCTGTCGCTTGGCGCGCGCTCTTGCTCCCCGCTTTCCTGGTCACGCTTCTCGCCCTCCTTCAAGGCTGCGCCCACACCACCGGCGGTTCTGCACTACCTCCATTCCGTCTGTTGCCATGTCTCCTTTCTTACCCACCATAACGCAGCTGCGGACGGTTCAACGTAGCAGCTCCGCTGTTTTTATTCATGCTGGCATCTTGTGGTGAAAACTTCTTCCACGGTTACTTTGACCTAGAATATGGTTATGGTGAAAAGCGCTTTGCCGGCACGAACTAGTTTCTTTTTTGCTAGCCGCCGTCAAGCAAAGAGTGCCGGCATTTAGAGTGGGAAGAATTTGTGCCCGTAGTTTGACTTACCCACGGCGTAGCCTCCGCTGAAAACGCGTGCCATGACAGCAACAATCATCCCGTTGCGGTATGACCGGCAGAATTGCTTTCGTGAGCGGCCGGCCGTCAAGCGAAGAGCGCCAGCATCAAGGGCGGAGGCAATTATTTGCCTCTTATCCATGACACAGCCTTCAATGAAAACATGCTGTGGCTACTGCCACGACACAGGTCGTCCCTCTGTGGTGTGACCGGCAGAAATGCGTTCGCGAACCTCCGGCCGTCAAGAGCGACAGTATTTAGCGCAGAAACAGCAGGTTGAATTGGACAAATGTATTTGCACGATATTAGCGCGCCGCAGATGAATCGGAATCAACTACTCGCAAAATAACTCACGGCAGCTCGTGTCACAAAAGCAAGCTGCTGGCACCAATACACCTGCCTACTTATGGTGGCGTCAAAGTGCATTTCAGACGTACCAGCACAAATTAAACTTAATAGTTCTCAGTAAAGTTTATCCCTCTTTTACCGTCAGCGTTTTAGAGCGCAGCTCCGTTCAGCTGTGTGATAACACCTGAACAGCATTAGGTGGTATCGTACGTAACCAGTGGTGAATTTCTTTCCCCTTTATTTCGCAATGTTTGTCCCCGACCTCACGGAATTTGACATGTACGGACAAATTGTCTCCGCGCTGAAATGCCGGCGCTCATTGATTGGCGGCTGGCCGCTCGCGAATGCAAACTGCCGAATACAAACCACAACCGAACGACTTGTGCCGTTGCAGTAGACACAGCATGTTTTCAGAGGAGGCTGTGCCATGAAGAAGTAAGGCTAACGGCAAATAGTTGTCTCCGCGATAAATGCCGCGGCGCTCTTCGCTTGACGGTCACCGCACCAACGTTGCACCGGACGACTGTTGCCGTCACGGCGTGCGTTTTCAGTGGATGGTATACGCCATGGGTAAGCTAAACTACCGGCATATAGTTATTCCCTCACTACGTGCCGGCAATCTTTGCTTGACGACCGCTAGCGAAAAGAAACTCGGCAAATGCCCTTGCCGGCAAAGCTCTTTTTAGCGCAGAGACTACAATCGGACGACTGTTGCTGTCACGACCGGCGTTTTCAGCGGAGGCTATACGCCGTGGGTAAGTCAAATTATGGTATATAAGTGATCCCGGACTAAATGCCGGCACTCTTAGCTTGACGGTCGCTAGCGAAAAGAAACTCGGCAAATGTCCGTGCCGGCAAAGCGCTTTTAGCCACAAGATGCCGGTATTCATCACGTGACTACAGTCAACTGCCGGCCGAGTTCCACTGGCGTTATATAGCACTATTCTACAATCGAAAGCCTTTCCAGAGCACTTCCTTTATGGAATGTTGGACGGGAGCCCCGGCAACGAATTTTTGGGAAGGGTCCGCAAATTTGATACATTATATTTATAACAGCATATTAAAAATGTCCCTATCTTGACTGATTAGGGAGAGAGAAGCGCCATTCGCTTTCTAAGAACGGGAAGTTTACTCTAGCCAGCTAGCATGCAGTTCCTTCTATGATCCAGGTTTGCTGGCTTTAGCATCACTTCTGGATACGCGTCGATCACAACCTCAAACAAAGGTGCTATAGTGTTGGGCGTCCGGATATTTCTTCTCACTCATTTCGCGTTGCTCCCGGTCGGGCGCGTGAAAAGGCCTCGACGCATCCATCTTCATCCGAAATAACTTTTCCTTGACGTGCACTCTGGCACAGCCTCCTAGATTTACCTTGCCTGCCGGATTATCGGCGGTCACTTGGAAAGCAGCCGTCGTCAGAACTATATATGGTGGTGGCGCCACTTAAGTAGGGGCGTCTTCAAATAATTTTTTACGTTTTTGTCGCTTACATAAAATAACGTAAAAACTTTTTAAAAGGCGTAAACGTAATTATAATTAACCCTTCGTAAGTGATGCCGTTATAAATGAGAAGCGTTTTGCGCTCATTCAGCAGGCAAACCTTTCAATAGAAGGCTTAGCCTTTGAAATTAGCAAACACCAAAATTGCCAATCTCAAAGGCCAAGTACAGAGACCGTTACCCCTGAGTAAGTAGTGTCGCCATAGATGACGGGCGTTTCGCGCTCATCCGGCAGGCAAGAGAAATCTAGGAGGCTATGGCTCTGGTAACAACATTGGCGCATTACAGGTCGCAGCAGCGCGAACACTTCGCCCCACAGAGTTTCTCACAATCATATTTAGAGAGAATCTCACAATCATACCTAGTGAGCTGCTGGATGCAAAGGAGTGAAGAAATACGTGAGCTTCGAACTTGACTCAGATTTGTATACCTCAACGACGCGTCTGGCTTCACATTAAAATTACTGATTTCTTCCTAAAAGAGCACGTAATAAGCTATTTATTTTTGTCATTGCACAAAAACATGTTGTATTCAACACTAGAACCTTATACGTTAATGTACAATTTTACGAAGCGTAAGAAGTAACCAATGGCCGCTAAACTTGGCAGGCAGACAAGCTAGCGTTCTCTCCACCACTTTTATGTCGTCTGTTTCTTTCTTTCGCCGTTTGGTTGTGGCGTCAAGGTAAGTGGACTCTTATTTTAGAATATAATACGTGTGCATGAGATCCGCATATAAACGTTGTGCTTTAGTAAAGCTTTATTTGCGCAGTCGTATTCGCTTTTGAGCTGAAGCCTCGCTGAACACCAGCTAACGCAAGCCTCACAGACCATAGAATATTAGGAAACTCTGGCTGTGTTCCAATTCATGGACAACACATAGACAGTCTACGCAGACTGCTTAAAAGACAGCACCGAGCCCATGCTGTCCGAGAATCGGAACACGTTTAAACGGCTTTTACGCGACGAAGAGCCACCTCGCATTGAGAAGAGAAATCCAAAATGAACAAACATAACAGTGGTATTTTCTGGCTTAATTTGTGTTAAAATCAGAAAACATTAAACGTTACATTGAGCTTCTGGAGAAACGTCTGCTTGTGTGCAGACGACCATTCCGGCGATATTTGGTCTATTTGAGCCACGGAGGAAGGAAGCCACACCTTTTTTCCTCCGTGATCTGAGCGATTCGCGGAGTCGCCATCTTGTTTAGACAGCAAAGTAGCCTGCATCGTATTTCTCTACGATGCGGTCTTCTCAGAGCTGTCTACTTTGCCGGCCACGTCAGAATTGGAATGGGACTTAAGATGGCCGTCGTCCATTTAGCTGTCTATTTGGCCGCCTACGGTGAGTGTTGGAAAACACCCTGTATGTCGCAGACCACGGAGGAAAGATAGGAGAGGGCATGTCAAGCCGTCGCGGTATGTGAAAAGTGTGGAGGAAATGACATCATGTCGACCATATTCACTGGGCACAATGGTGGCGTTGCTATGGTGATGTGTTGCACAGTGTAGTTGGTCTAGCAGTACCTTCTAGTACACTGTACTAGCAGTGAGCGGCCGCGGCTGGCGGCTGCATGTGTGCCTCCGCAGGTCGCGTGCTGAGCCGTGGCAGACAATATCCGTGCTCTGTGCCGCGTTATTGGTTACGCAGTGTTCTCCTGGCAGTTACTGTACTCTTAGCAACGTTTACAAAACCGTTCGTCCACCACGGGGCCCGAACAGTGCGTAGAACGAGTGTATATGCATGTGTCGTGTGGCGGATGACGCGGATTAAGCATTTGAAGTGTTCAGCAAAATTGCATTGGGCACCATGATAAAGCGGAACGACGACGAACGCCTTGCAGGTCAGTGACGGTTGGGCAGTGCTCCTGCTTGTGGCAAAAGGCGAAACTGTTGTGCCCAGCAAGACACAATGAGGACCACGTGCACATACGTAGTTTCGTGTTCGGTATGTGTACAGTAACAACTTGCATGTTGGTAATAAAGCACCTTTTCTGTTCAGCTTGTGATACTCGCCACCAGCATTGTAATCTCAACGTTAGAGCAGCCGCGTTCAAGTGTCACATGCACCGTGCTCAAAGTGACCACGGTCGCAGAATGCTGACGCCGGTGAGTTTCACGCGGAACACGGACACAGTGGCTGCAGTGGGCGCTGCGCCGGCCTCGTGTCGGAATGCAACCGTAGAAGAAGGCACACGAGCGATCGTGTTGCCTGTATATAGTTGCTGAATTAATGACGTGAAAACACTCGCCGTTGTGAGTGCATCTAGCGCGCGTTCTCTTGTACTTCGTTGTCGGCGAGCCGTTACTCGCTGTTAATACTCTGACGATATGATTTCGCCGAAGGTGTCGCGCTGGCCCAGGGTGTTGAGCCTCGTGCTATTAGTTTCGGAACATCACGACATGCGTGCTGCGGAGCCCACGTGCTTTCCGAGCCGGAGAGAGAATCGCGCCTTCTGCTTTACATTCGGATGTAAACAAGAAAGGAGAATTTGCCCAGTCAATATGGCCGACTTCCGGCTTCACCACGGCTTCACGAGTGACGTCAGAGCCTCTCCTAAGTTTTTTCCTTCCTCCATGCTCGCAGACACATATACCGTCATTCCCAGCACTCCAACATCTCCCCTTAAGAAATTCGCATAGATGGTGGCGCCACACTTCCCTCTAGGTATTTGTGAGAAACTCTATGCTTCGCCCACACCACAGTTGTTTCCTTCCTCCAGACCAACGCCTCCTTCATTTTAATGCCAGTGCTAACGCGCGCTTACCAATGTGAGCCGTCGCTCTGCCTTAGTTCAGAGAATGGTCGTGATGCGACGCTGCATGAGGGGTTGCGCTGCTTGTTCCACACGTGCTTCTCCAGCGCTTTCCCCCGGAGATGCGATAGACGTGTTTCTTAATCAATATCGCACGTCTGTCAAATTAGTTCCTTCATGCTCCTTTTTTGTGGCTCGAAGCAACGCCGCCACCGCATTAGGGCGCATCCCATCTAGAAGCGTTGCAGTGACGCTTCCCCATTGGTTGCCTCATAGCGCCACAAACGGCGACGCGCTATCTCAAAACACCTTATCTTTTACAGAGCCAGCGTGACCGCCAACATAGTGATCACGAGGATTGCAAGACGCTGCCCCACGCATCTGAACACAACTAAACGAAAATTCGTATGATTTCCATCGTGACGTACTACGTGACGGGGCTCCCTCCCCCATGACAGCAAAGCACACACGAAGGCTAGGCGATGGGTGAGAGCAGGAAACGGTGGTGAACAACTGGATCAGGCACATCTGGCTGGCATTGATAAATAGAAGAGGCGTTGTCCAGACCCACACGCCAGCCCATTACAGACGGACAGAAGTCATTCGGTGATAGTGGTGGCACTGCACTCTACCTATCCACCACGACTCACGTTGCCAACACTAGGTTCTGTTTTGTTTTTGTATCCTCGTCGCGGATGACTCGCGCGCGCCGCTCGCTTCCAGACTTGCCGATGGATGCTCCGCGGGGGATAGAGCAGTGAAAACACGACCTCCTATGGCCGTGGGTGAGAGAACGGTTAACTATAAATGAGAGGAAGGTGACCGCTCTATCCGTGGATCTTCCTCGCTTCTCTCACTCCTTCCCTTTGTGATGTGGTGGCACAGATTCGTCTAGTGCAGTTGTGCCAGAAAGCTACTGCGGTATGAACACTCCAGGTGCATTTTTGCCGTCCACGTTACCATATCTCTGTGAAGTTCCGTCTAAATCGACAACATCGTCCCGCGTGTTATATGTTCTCACATCGAAAATGCAGCCGGGATTCGATCCTACGACCTGCGGGTTGGGAAGCGCTGTAACCACTAGGCCATCGCGCCGGGGCAAGTATGGTCCAGGGCAAGCAAGCAGATGTCATGAAAAACTTTCTACTTTTGCGGAGCGGTGCCGGCCGCCTATAGAGAGGATAAAAAAGCGACGTTCGCGCGGCTTGGTTTACTGGCGTCTATCGGAGCGAAAGTGAAATAAAGCCTGACTCTATTTATATGATGATAATGACAGCAAATTATGTGGATAATCAGTTAATTAGTGAAGGAGCTGGTCGACGACGGGGTGGATTAGGGTGAGCGACCAGACGTAGGTTGCGGATGAGTCCCGTGGAGACGTGCTTGATTGAGCATCCGATCCCCCATAACAAGATGGGGGACGGTCCATGCAGTTAGTTATTCTCCGAACGGGCGTCTGTTCATACTGGCACACGAGGAAGGCAGTATCAGGCGATATGGCCAGGGCCATCGCATATGCAAAACAGATGGGATAGTTGTCGCGCGTTCGCCAGGCATTTGTAGTGATGGGAGCAGCCCATGTAGCTGTCGTCTGAGTCGAGGCGGTGGCAGCGATAGGAGCAGTTCATGCGGCTGAATCAATCGGTGCCTCTTTACTGCCTCAGCGCAAGAAAGAGGCGCTGCCACAGCGTGCTGCTGAAAGGGCTGACAAGACCTCGGAAATCTGCCCTTGAATAACTTGTCGGAGCACGGGAGCCAAGGAGTTCGGTGCCGCAGTGGCTTGCTGTGAGAGCTCCCGGCGCAGAGCAAAATGGAGGAGAGAAAGTTTACGAGCCATATCCTCACGCACGAAGCCTTTCATTTTTGCGACAAGGTATGACTGGCATGACGTCAAGCGCAGTGACTGGTTGAATCATATCGGAGATGAACGTCGCGCGAGAGCTCGTTGCCTGTTCAGTTCATCATAGCTCTGGCACAGGGCTACTTACCACTTAGTGCTGGGAGACTACGCGAAGAGCGTCTGGAAAACATAATTGTTGACGCTCTTCATAATATGCTGCTTAGCCCTCTCGCTCATGGAGGCATCGACGCACCTGTAGAGGTCGATGATGTCCTTTATATAGGCGGTACTATGTTTCACCTGGCTCCTGTGGCCGAGTACGCAGGCGTTGTTCGGCGCAAAACTCCCGTACGGCAGGGCGTCTGAAAAAGGCGGTTATTGAATGCTTGAAAGCAGACCAGTTCTCGAACTTAGATTCGCATACCACAGCTTCGCCATGTCGGTGAGGTAAAAGTTCACAGTGCTCAAGTTAGTTGCGTCATCCTATCTGTTGGGTGCACTGACTTTTTCGTAGGATGGCAGTCAGTCCTCGACGTACTGGTCTTCCGTGCCGGTAAATAACGGGGAGTCTCACTGGGGAACCGGGCCGGGGCAAGCAGCGGCCGCAAAACGCGCGTCTGTTGGGGAGCGTGAACTTGCATCACTGAACTAAGCAACGTGTGGACAACTTCATTTTGTTTCATGTTTCTTCGCTAATTTTAGTATATTAAATCCTTATTTTCTTTTTCGCCAGGTCAGATTTTGCGTGATCCAGTCGGCCTCGGCAAACAGAAGTAAGAGCGAAGCAAGGTCACGCAATCTGCTCAGTTATGGTGCGGGGTAACGAGGAATAACGCCTAATCAAGGAACAGGCGCCTATGAACTGTGCTCCTGTAGATAACGGCGATGAATCATGACGCTCTCAACAAAATGCTGTGCGATGATGTTTATTCGAACAGAAGAGTCGCAACGAGGTCGCGACGGAAAATGGGCGAACGGCAAGTCTGGCAAAGGTGGCACAGGTTCTCGCGCAATCAGAGCACGGGGTTTTTCGTTCTCTTTTGAAGGCGCATACGCGTTAGTGCGTATGCTCCACTACAATACCCCCGGGGTGAAGAGTAGCCATCCTGGTGACTCAGGGAGTAGGCACAATGAGGGGGTCGTAGTAGGGCTTGAGACGGTCGACGTGTACGGTCTCACGTCCTCGACGGCGCAAGTCTGGCGATTGTGTTAGGGGCTCGATGATGTAATTCTGCTGCTGAGATCCCTAAGCAGACCTGGAGCTCCGCTCTCGCAAGTTGGCCGAAAGACCACTGTAGAACATGACTGACGCAGTCGCCAACCAGCCCATCCCAGCACAGCCAGCACCATCGGCTGCCCCGTCGACCTGCCCCGGCGCTACCCGTCAGCGGGACCCACCAATCTTCAGCGGCAGTGGTGAGCAAGACGTTGAAGACTGGCTCTCCTTGTACGAACGCGTAAGTGCCAGCAACAAATGGGACAACGACTCTAAGCTTGCCTATGTTATCTTTTACTTGGCTGACGTCGCCAAGCTATGGTTCACCAACCGCGAAACCGCCATCGCCAACTGGTTCACCTTTAAGACCTTCGTGACCGAAGCGTTTGGCCGACCAGAGGTCCGCAAGCTCCGCGCTGACCAGCGTCTGCGCCACCGAGCCCAGCAGTTTGGCGAGACCTTTACTAGCTATATTGAGGATGTGCTCGACCTCTGCAGGCGTGTTGACTTGTCCATGCCTGAAGAAGAGAAAATTCGACATAATCTCAAGGGCATCGAGGATGGCGCATTCCAGATGTTGCTGGCGAAAAGCCCGACCACGGTGGCAGTCCTCGTAAGCCTGTGCCAGAGCTTCGATGAATTGCATCGTCAGTGTTCCATCGCCCGACAGTGTCCCATCACCAGATTTGATCTCGGCCGTCGCACTCGCAAATGGCAACGTTCACCAAGGAACTCTGTCGAACCAGATTAAAGACTTCATCAGGGAGGAAGTCGCCCGACAGCTCTCCCTGCTGCCGCATAGCGACGCGCTCACGACAAGCCTCCCTTCGAAAATGCAGCAGGCCATACGCACTGAAATTTGCAATGCCCTCCCTACAGTTCCGGCCTCTTACCCATGCACTTCGGTGCCACCTGATCTCTGAACTGCTGGCTACGCACCAACTGCGCCGACTTCACCTCTCAGCTACGCAGCTGTGGTCGCGCGGCCCCCACCGCATCCAGTCACCTTATCGGCTCCACCTCCTCCGGCCTCGCCTCAATTTACAGGCCCCCACCTCGCTTTTTCCGTCCGCCTAATAAGTGGCGCACCTGAGAAAATCGTCCTATCTGCTTCGCGTGTGCATCGCTGGCCACATTGCACGCTTCTGCCGCCGCCGTCCCACACCTGCGCACGCATACTTCGGAGCTCCTACCTACGCACCGCAGCATACCACCACGTCTGCATATGAACAGAGGCACTCCGACTCGGAT
The DNA here is from genome assembly GCF_043290135.1 of Rhipicephalus microplus. Lineage (NCBI taxonomy): Eukaryota > Metazoa > Arthropoda > Arachnida > Ixodida > Ixodidae > Rhipicephalus > Rhipicephalus microplus. The sequence goes on from NC_134710.1 coordinate 76,215,160, forward strand.
CGCCACCCATCGACTGCTCGTTTCCCATCACTTCGTCGCCGATCGCCATCGCCTATGCGTCGTCGACCACCTCCTGAGGAAAGAAACTAATCAGTGCAGTTCCGGAGGCAAGAACTGCAACTTGTACGCAATTCCCAAGGCCTCCATTTGCGCCGCAAAATGTTGTTGATGTCGATGTTGAGAGAGTCGCCACATTAGCGTTAATTGATACCGGGGCCGCCGTTTCTGTGATGAACGCAAAAGTTTGTAGGAAACTGAAGAAAGTGACCACATCTCTCAGTGGCATGGTGCTGTCCATGGCTAGCGCGCAACGCATTCATCCCTCGGCCGTGTGTACGGCGCGCGTCGTCATCCGAGACGTTTTGTACGTCGTACAGTTTTTGTTCTACCATCTTGTTCTCATGACCTTATCCTGGGTTGGGATTTCTTATCACGTCATGAAGCTATCATAGATTGTTCCCGTGCCGAAGTGTCCCTTGTGCCAACATGTGAATTTCCACCACCCGACCGCTCTCCTCTGCTCTGCAAACTCATCACTGACGACGACATCACCTTGCCTCCGGAAGCTTCGGTCCCTATTAGCCTTTCATGTGTGGCGTAACCTGACGGAACGGTAGTGTTTACGCCATCTCCGGTTTTTACTGAACGCAAGGGCATCGTTCTCCCATTTGCTGTTCTTACAATTGCGTCTGGTTTAACCGTAATGCTGGTTACCAACCACTGCAACTACCCCATTGGCTTACTTCATGGTGAAACGTTAGGATATGTGCAACCTGTCGACCATATCGATGATATTATTCTTCCCGACGAAACGCCATGTCACATTGCTGCAATCACTCATGCGTCTGAGCCATCAAGTTCGTCAGCCTTAGACAATGCTATTGACGCAGACCTTCCCCCCTCGCATCGCCGCCAACTTGTTGCTCTCCTTAACAAGTTTCGTTCTTCTTTCGGCTTTCAAGAACCTGCTTTGGGCCGCACCACGACTATTACTCATACTATTGACACAGGCTCACACTAGCCTCTGCGACAGCGTCCTTACCGCGTTTCCACCGAAGAGCGCCGCGTCATTACGGAGCAAGTAGATGACATGCTTAAACGTGGAGCCATACAGCCTTCTCAAAGCGCTTGGTCATCACCTGTGGTTCTGGTAAAGAAAAAAGATGGCACCGTACGATTTTGCGTGGACTATCACCGCTTAAACAAGATTACGAAAAAAGATGTCTACCCAGCACCTCCACCAAATGCGATGATGTTTATTCGAAAAGAGGAGTCGCAACGAGGTCGCGACGGAAAATGGGCGTACGGCAAGTCTGGCAAAGGCGGCACAGGTTCTCGCGCAATCAGAGCACGGGGTTTTTCGTTCTCTTTTGAAGGTGCATACGCGTTAGTGCGTATGCTCCACTACAGTTGGAACACATTAAACGTGACCTAGTCGTAATTGTCGGTGTTTAAAATTTTAGAACGACACTTTGATGATGAGGCCACAAGAGGGGCGCCGCTGTATAGGCGTACAGAAATTTATATCCCCCGGACTCTTGAACGTGCACCTAAGTACATGGGCACAAGCATTTTCGCTTCCATAAAAAAATGCGGCCACCACGACCGTGATTTGACGCCATGACGTCTGCAGTCGAGCGCCACAACAGATCATGACGGTGGATTGACCGAATCCGCCACGACACTGAACGTGGCCTTATCGAAAAAAAAATATTGCGCGATGCCGCGGGTTTACAAAGGCCCTCCCACAATGCACTGCGACGCGTACTGACCGTCCGCATAAAGTGCAATCGTTTTGCAGCCGTCTCGTGTGCCGCAAGTGTGGAAAACTAAACTACGCACCGAACAAGTTCCGAAATTGTTCGCGTTTGTAGTGATCCGATAGTGCAGGCCAGTGTGCGAGTGGAAAGAATATAAATAAAGTGATTATGTATTAAAACTTGCCTGTGTCATCCGGAAGTATGGGCTTTTCCTCGTGGAACCACCGCACTTCTGGCGGCGGACGTCCTCTCGCCACGCATTCCAAAGTGATTGGCATGCCAAGTGGGGCTCGCACTTCGCTTAGCAAAGGCTGCTCAAATCTCGGTTTCATCGGCACAAACTCTGCAAAGCAAGGTTGTGAAATATTTTCAGCAGTTTGTCGCGCGAATTCGCGAATTTCCGTAGTGTCAGACGAGTAGGTAATTACCTAGATCCAGCTTATTAACCTTCTTTGGGGTCTTCCTCATTGGCAGCATTGACTTCATATCTGTAAATTGGTTCCAATGCTATGAATCAAAACAACGCAACATTCGACATTTATGAAAGCGTACCTATTTGAATGAGTTCAGCCTCGGTAACCTCTGTTCCGTATCTGTTCTTCGCTTCGCAGACAAAGTCACCAAAGTCCTCTGGCGTTGTCCTAATTGTGGGATGGTTGAAGAAAAATTAATGATGATTGTCTTGGTCCCACTCATTTATTTATGTGCACTGCGATACATGCAGCTGAATGGAGAGGCGAGCGAGCTGGTACTGATTCATTATGGCGCAAAAAAAAAAGAACAAGAACGTGCACACCACTTGCGCTTGTGGTGTACACGTTCTTGTCGTTGTCTTTTTTTTGTGCTACATTTTTGTGCGGGTGTCCACATCTCTATCCCAATTCCTTCTAATCCCTCCTTACCCCCATCCATCGTGAGCGACTGTTGAGGTGTCGCACTAGGGCCGTTCCACGCGCTTCCCGCACAGCCGCAATGCACGTGCCGGGACCCCTGCCGCACGCAAGCGGGGGACAAGTAAGCCAATTGGCGACGCTCTTTCACCCTCGGCAGCGTAGGCCCCGCTTGCGTGCGGGAGGGGTCCCGGCACGTGCATTGCGGCTGTGCGGGAAGCGCGTGGAACGGCCCTTACTGGGCTCACTTCTATCTTCTTTTCTTTCTTTTAAGAATCACTTAGGAAAAAAAAGACATGAAATTAGAAAATTCCTGAGTGCGGAACAGTATATAAATTTGACTCACGCGTCCACAAAAGCCTTGAATATGCACAGGCAGCGTTATTTCACGTATATGCTCAGAATGTGTTGCATTGTCCACGTCAAGTGAAGGTAGGCTATGTACGGGGCTCCTGTTCTACGCCTCACGCCCTTCTCCTCGCTTGGTGATCAGCATTACTTGCACAGTTACACACGCACGCTTGCATACATACATGCATACATACATACATACATACATACATACATACATACATACATACATACATACATACATACATACATACATACATACATACATACATACATACATACATACATACATACATACATACATACATACAAGCCATGTGTGCATACCTGCCCCCATTACTTTCTTTGATACTGAACAAATATGGAAAAAAAACTGACGAAACTTCGAAATTATACTCGGAAGATGCGACTGTTCCAATAAACATAGTTAATTTTCCGTATTTTTGAACAGTTGGCTGTATTTTTGATGAATTGTCCACGCGTGGCGGCTGCACGCGCACGTGGGTCGTGACGTCACAAATTTCGAGGCGCATGGTGGGCGCACGTGTTTATGTCTTCCTTTTTCATTTGTCCACCTCTCCTTCCACCCACTCTCCCTCTTCCACAAATGCGCTGATGCTTTACCCTAGCCGGGAGCATTGCATATGCTGTAGGCTCTGCACCGTGCTCCCGACCAGGTTGCAGAAATTATAGGTGCCTTTTCTCATATTCTAACCACTACCACCACCATATGCTGCCGGCCCCGATGGGGGAGCGGCCGCCATGAACTCGGCACATTAAAAAACCCATTAAATTCATTATTTTCCCGCAGTAGCTGCCAGGTATTAAGGTTGTCTCTATCGATTTGATGGTACAATCTTTCTATTCGGCTGAAAATCTTGGCGGCAAGAAGTTTGTTCAGTATTTCTTTAAGCAGAGTGAGACGTGAAGCACTGAATGGAAGTGGCCTTCTACTCACTTGGGCTTCTTTGCTGACAAGAATTTCTAGTGTCCAACCGGTTTTCGTGTATCACGCGTGGCATCACTCGGTTGCAATTGTAAATGTTTCCGGAAGATTTATTGCGGATTATTGCGCGTACGAATCTGAGGCGTTTTAAACACTTCCTTGAAGCGCGGCTTTCTACAACTTGAACCGAACCATCACCAGGTATGTAGTCCCTTAGAAGTTTAGTTAGGTGTCGCCTTTATGAGTGATATTGACAAGGACACTCACCTGTGGATAGTGATGGAGCAGTTGCCCTCAGTGTCGTAGTATAGGCTGCATTCAGGAGAATACTTGATTGGCTGACCTTGTTTGTACCACGTTATTTTAGGCTTTGGAACTCCAACCGCCCGACAGTCGAGCCTGCAAGTATGACTCGATTAATCCTGTAGCTACACACTGCGAAAAATACCATTTGTCTCAGGGTTCTTAAATAAGCCAGTTGGTTCATGAACATTGTGACAAAACAGCGCAGACAACGAGACGAAGAATATGAAGAGAACACCACTGTCTATCAAAATAAACAGTGCTTTTGAAATACTGTTCGTACTTGCCTCACATACGTGAGCAGCAGTATAAAGGTCCAAAGTAGGGACTCAATTTGGTTAGAGTTGTTTTTTCTGATGCTGTTCCTTTTCGGGATTTTCACCATTCGTAAGTGCGAGAGCAACGCAGCGACCGCGCTATCAACATGGAACCAGCTGGCCGTGAATGAGGGATGATAAGAGTGATTTTTGATTGATATGTGTGGTTTAACGTCCCAAAACCACCACATGATTAAAAGTACATGGTATGGTTCCGCAGGTTCAAGAAACCAGGGAGACTCCGGCCTCGGAGGCTCCTTTTGTTGGACAGGTTCAGTGAGGGTGACATGGAATCTAGCTGAAAGTATCGATGCGAAATCGCGAGGCCATGCAAACATAACAACTTGAATGAGGCAACGCCATAAGCAAGAAATACAATATGCAGTTATCATTTCGGAAAACTAACTATACCCCGCGGAACCTTCAAAGGAGATTAAGTTGTTACACAGGTCCTGACCGTTCGAAGTGAATTCCAACCGTTCTGGAATTCACGTACAAGATGTCATTAAAGGGGGATTCGAATTTGTTTGATTGATTGATATGTGGGGCTTAACGTCCCAAAACCACCTTATGATTATAAGAGACGCCGTAGTGGAGGGCTCCGCAAATTTCGACCCCCTGGAGTTCTTTAACGTGCACCCAAATCTGAGCACACGGGCCTACAACATTTCCGCCTCCATGGGGAATGCAGCCGCCGCAGCCGGTATTCGATCCCGCGACCTACGGGTCAGCAGCCGAGTACCTTAGCCACTAGACCACCGCGGCGGGGCAGGATTCGAATTCGTTACCAAGAAAAATATACGTATCAGAAATTTAGTTATTTGACCTCCATCCATAGCCGTGACATTACAGAGAGGAGGGTTATAAAAAAATCAGTACAGTGCTCGCAATTCGAACGATACAGTCGACCCCCATGAAGCCCGGTGTTTTTTTGCGCCACCTATGAGCACCAGGGTCACCGATATAACTCATTATGGTATCTAATGAAATCAGAAACATCGCTTCCGCATTTTGACAATATTGGACTCTCAGGCAAAAACCCCGCATTCACCGATGACGAAAAAAACGCCAGCCGTGATGCAGGCAGACTATGTATGTCGGTTTGGTTTCTGACTATCGTATATTACAAGATACGGTTTGTATAAGGAAGAACATGTTATGCGAAAAATAATCTTATAGTGGCATGATAACTGATGTAATACTGCATACCGTAACCATAACACTAAAAACAAACCAATAGCAAATAAGAAGATACTAAGCGCACTAAATCACATTGAAAAAAAGTAGGACAGCTAAGGCGAACTGGTGAGCTATATATACCGGGTGTCCCAGTTAACTCGCAGAACAAGTTGAAAAAAAAATGAAAAAAAAAACCCGCCAGTGTTACTCGAAAGAAAAACCTACTGCATATTGTTCTTAGTACAGCGGACTAGCCGATAGTAATTTTTCGTTATTTACATCTAATTACGTGAATTAATTAAATATATCTAGCTCTAAAGCTACTGTTCTAATCGTTGAAGCGTCGATGAGATAGCTGTACGTAGTCAACTACGTGGGGCATCAAACTGCTCTATCTTCAGCGACGTATGAATTGCGTCACCAGTTTTCTGAATGATAAACGATTCCTCCCCCCCCCCCCCCCCCCGCAATATGAAAAGTACCACGTCACAGCACTCCCAGCTACATCGTAAAGCAGCGCCCCCGGAAGAAGCTGATTGAAAGCGATTCTTTTGCCGATCGCACATCCGAAGGGACAGCGCATGTATACAGTTGATTGTGATATGGAAGCAGGAGCAAGCTACGCGGCTCATTAGCGATTCACTTCTGTCAGTTATACGTCGCTTTTTCTACTAGCCTCTTAAGACTTACTAATCCACTTGATAAGAATGGCTTTCGAAAGCGTGGTTGAAGCGCTGCTTGCACCACGGAGGAAACCCGAAAAGCAACAAAACAGACGCAGAATATTTCAAAGTTTTAGTTCGGCAGAATGAAGTAAATGGACGAAAGAAAAAAGAATCGTGACCGTGTTTTGTTTGCCTCGTGCAAATTTTAAACAAAATCGTGTTGTTCCGTACAAACAGAACGGGAAAGCTCTGGAAGTTGAGAAGGCAAGTAAGAATTACCTCGCTTAGTGCAGGTTTGAGGCTTATAAAAATGGGATTTTCGCCCAAGCCATTCTGCCGATTTGTTAGGGCTGACTTTCATCTCTGCTGTTACAATGAATATTTGATATAACAAACTAATTTTTCACCCGATTCTACTTAGTTTCTACAGATTAAAGAGTGATGTTGAGTAGCTTACGTGGCAGGGTATCCAACGAGAACTTCGACGTCCTCCATCGGAGCCACGAACTTGGGAGGCATTCCAGGTTCAGACGTCCTACGATGTCCCGACTTCCACTTGACGAATTCTTCTGGTGCTTCAGGTGTCCTTCGCCCACTTGGTGGTCTTCCAGCGTCTGAAATGAGCGCATTATAATAAATACAGGCCCACTCATGGAGACATCCCATCCATCTCTTCACCTTTTGGAGTCAACCTATCCACCTCGTCCGCAGGGGGCCTTTCAGTTTGGTATGGTTCCGCAGGTTCAAGAAACCAGGGAGACTCCGGCCTCGGAGGCTCCTTTTGTTGGACAGGTTCAGTGAGGGTGGGCCTTTCGGCGGGCTCTCCCGGCCTGGGGACCCTTTGCATTTCAGCCCTTGGCGGTCGTCCTGGTCTTGCCCTCTCTGTGCTTGGTGGCCTGTCAGGCCTTGCTCTCTCTGTGCTCGGTGGCCTGTCAGGCCTTGCCCTCTCTGTGCTCGGTGGCCTGTCAGGCCTGGGAGGCCTTTCTGCACTCGGTAACCGCTCCCGTTCGGGCGGCCTCGGAGGCCTGTCGACGCTCGGCGGCCTCTCGGCACTCGGCGGCCTCTCGAGCTCGGCCTGTTCCTCCTCCTTCGGTGCCTCCTTCGGCGAAGCGGAACGAAACATACTGAACGGCCACGTTGGCTTGAGAACAGTTGTGAGGAATTCAATGGCACTTTCTTTCGCCGTCTTCTCCGGCTTTTCAGGGGGCGGGGTCACTGGAAAACGTCGAGTACAAAGCCGCATCTGAGACTGTTCGTGACTCGTATTCCGTAAGCTATATCCGGACTGAAGGCGAAAAAACGGCTCGGCGCACACAGGTTCAAGAAGTCGTAACGAAATCTAGTCGACATTTCCTTACGTGTACCCATCTTAGTGAAGAACGAAGCTACATGTTTAAATAGCATCATATGTGTGCAGATTACCTTTTGGCTTTGACAGCTTGCGGATTTGTGGAACGATTGTTTCCTTGAAGCTCAGCTCCGACTCCGACTCAAAGCTTTGGTATTCGTCCTCGGACGGCTTCCTCCGTGGTTGTTTAGACTGAAGAAATGCAGGAATCTTGTGAGCTTTTTCCTCTTGTGGTGGGTGAAATTCTTCCGGCTTGTGTTCCTCAGGTTCTTTAATTAAAAAGAAAGACCAGCGTATAAGTTAGTTGCTGTCAACGGATGTCAGCTATTAGCGAATCAACTACTCTTGCTTGCATATCATATAAGATCCCCAGAAAGACAACGTGAGTGAAAAATCTTTCTGGACAGTTTGAAGGCCACGTACACCCTTCCAACTATAACATCGTCACAAAGTAGCGGTGCATAGAAGACGGACTGTTTTAATCGCAGTACACAGTACCACGAGAGAGTTGTCTGCTCGTCCCATTATTAGTAAAGCAGCAAGAAAAAAAAATAAAAGCAGAATAGAACAGGTACACAAGCATCACCAAATGTGGCGTATGGACTCTTGAAAGTATGAGGTAAGGGCAGATTGAAGCGCATTTACACTTGATAGTCTTACGTACCCCCCCCCCCCCCCCAAAAAAAAAATACCATTTTTTAATATTATTTGTGACTCGTTTGCAGAGGAAAGCATACTGTAATGATACATAAAAAGCAAGAAATAATGAAAATCACAGCACGACAATTGCAGCCCGGGAACATGACGAAACGTAACATACTACTACTTTAAAGAAACTTCATTAAAGAAGTATTGAAATGGTCAAAGTTTTTATGGTCAATGAATATTATATTTGCAGAGTCTATGTAAAGGTGCAAGATATGCACGCGTGTGGTCACCGCATATCACTGCAACACACGCAATGTCGGTCCCACGAAAATTAAGATGTGTAAAACGACCGTATTGTCGTCGTGGTTTACGAAATGATCTCACATACAACATAAAATTTTCGTAAGTGGTTCTCATGTTCGCGAAGAACCTTCAGCTAGCGAGCTCTCATCTCCACGCACAAAAACAGGAGAATTCAATATTTCTCGGCAACAACAGCACAGATTTCGATTATGTTTGTTGCATTAGAAGTAAATTTGTAGAGCGAGGGTAGAAATAACTTTTTTTTTTCATTTAGGCCACGTTTTGTTGAACGTTGCAAATCCCAGAATGGAAAAAGAAATTAAATGTTAAGCCATAAGCTCTCTAACTCCGCAATAAAGAAAACATATACATATCCCACTTGTGCAATCTGTAGTATCTTGTGGGTATCACGCGCAGCGCCACTTGATAACTACAAGTGCTGCGTGGTGGGAGTGCGCGCCTCCCACAGATACCCTATTAATCGACACTATAGATGTGCGTGAGTGTTGGACGGCCGGCGGGTGAGAGCTTGATTTATTGATATGTGGAGTTTAGCGTCCCGAAACCACCATGTGATTATGAGAGACAACGCAGTGGAGGGCTCCGGAAATTTCAATCACCTGGAGTTCTTTAACGTCCACCTAAATCTGAGAACACTGGCCTACAACATTTCCGCCTCCATCAAAAATGCAGCCGCCGCAGCCGGGATTCGATCCCGCAACCTGCGAGGGCGTGGCGAGACGGTTGATGGTATGTGTGGTGGGCGTGAGGCCTTTGAGTTGCGAGTTCAAGTGCTGATGGATTTTTTTTATTGTGCTAATAAGTGTTTTTTGAGTTTGGAGGCAACGCTGCATTCCGTAGTTTGGCCAGATGGCGAGAACTTCCACGACCTATTAAATAATTAGTTGAACGCGAGGAAAATGAACGCGCCGTGAAATACTAAGCTAACATGTGACTAAAAGAACAGTGTAGTGTATTACTGTCACACATTGATGATGGCTGTAAATTTATATATAAATGTTTTTTTTTCAGTTCAGATACTTTCAAAGATGCAGTTCACTGAAGTGCTATATCTGTTTTAGGTACAAGGTGGCGGATGTGTAAATTCCGTGCTTCCATCTATTTAGTTAAGCAATTTTCTGCAACGTTTGAAAAACATTTTGGGTCTGAAAAAACCTGGCTTCCTTGAGTCGCTATGTGCGTGAATAAACTTCAAATGAAAGCCCCGCCGCGGTGGTCTAGTTGCTATAGGGCACTCGGCTGCTGACCCGCAGGTCACGGGATGGAATCCCGGCTGCAGCGGCTGCATTTCTGATGGAAGCGCAAATGTTGTAGGCTCGTGTGCTCAGATTTGGGTGCACGTTATAGAACCCCAGGTGGTCGAAATTTGCGGAGCCCTCCACTACGGCGTCTCTCATAACCATATGGTGGTTTTGGGACGTTAAACCCCCCATATCAACTATTCAAGTCAATCAAACTTCGAATGAAACTTGTATTTAAATAGATAAGTTTGTCCAGTGGTTGTCATGTTTATAGGAATTTTAGCGTTTAACGTGCATTTGAATAGCCGGTATTGCAGCTAAAGGTTCCGCCTAAGAGCCTGCTTGAAAACACTAGCTGCACCACCGTACCATTCTAAGAAAAAATTGGGTATTCGGGGAGCACTTCTGCTACACAACAATAATCGTCATTTGACTTGCTCGCATTTCCTTTCTTAAATACCGGGCGCTGGCCACTTTCCTATCAGGAATGCTATGTCACACTGATAATGCGCGCGCCGTTCACGACCGCGAACTACCGGAACCGTATGGTAACGCGAGGAAAGTACTCGAAGTAGACGACGATCATTGTTGCGTGGCAAAAACACTCCCCGAATACTCGATTTTTCTTTGAGTGTACAAAATTTTGAGTGCACGAGACCGCGCATAGAAGTTGCATATGGCAATGAATGCGCTGCTCTAATTAGAGCGATGGGACATACGCGCCGTTTGTGATGTTAAGCGCAGAACTGCCGTTACGGGTACGGCAACAGTGACTTTACCATCCTTCTCTCTCTAACGTTTATTCTCCTTCCCCCCTACCGGGCTCAGCCATGGTTAACCTCCCTGCCATCCTTATTCTCTCTCTCTCTCAGTGTGTTTTAGACTGAAAGGCAGGCTACAATGCGCGTTACTTTACAAAAGAATGTGGTACTCAACAATAGTGCTTGTTATTATTATCATCATCTGTATAAATTTGCATACTCATGTTGACTTCGCAACAAACGGGGTGACCATTTCTTTTGCGTGTGACGTTAAAATGCATGGATGAATTTTTTAATGGCAGATGTAAATAGACAATATTTCACACTCTTTTGCTTTGTACTGAGCGAGTCAAAATGCATTTGTTTCGGTGACAATAGACGCCAAACCAAGCGCGTTCAATCTGAGGTCATTAAAACCCCGGTTTCATATAAGGCCCATTTTTCGCACCTAGTTCGCTTTATCTAAATCAGCAGTACATGCGGGTAGGCTGCGTTTGCGCACTGCATTTGTAACACAAACGTGTGACGGAAATAATAAGATGAGAAGACCGGCTTAGCTGCAGCATACACGTTTCGAATGACAGATCTTTTTGGCGTACTAATGCACTCTTTCGCTACCTCAATAGTGGCACGCTTTGATATGAAATAAGCACGAAATAACAACCACGGACAAGTTGCCGAGAATATCCGGTCGGAAGTTTGCCAGCAATTTGTGCAGTCTTGAAGGAAAAGCGAAACCCATAGCAGAGCGTACGACACATTTCAATACTGAGTAGTGTCGCTGCACAGAGAGAATATCTCCTACCTCCAGCGTGAAGAATGCACTCGGTGGTCTTCTCGCCGGCTTCGTTCGAAGCCTTGCAGACATAGAGGCCTTCGGTGGCTGGCATCATTTCGCTGATGTGCAGCATGCTCTTGTCGCTCAAGAGTGTTATCTTGTATACAGGCATGTAGCTCGGCTCTATCAACACGCCATTGTGAAACCACTGAACGGTGGGCTTCGGTCGTCCCCGCACGGTGCACTCGAGCGTCACGGGAAATCCCAAAGGCTTGTGGTACGTGCTCTGCAAGGGCACTTCGAAGCGCGGCCGCATGCTCTTAAAGTCTGCAAAGTAAGTGTTCATCATTGAAGTTACTCGATTTCCCCAGACTGCCTCATCCAGAAGTGACACTAGATAAGGCCAAGAAGAACACAAGCTGTAGCTCTTACCGAGACTCAAGCGATGATCCGCTCTATGTATTCTTCGCATGGGCCTCATGGAATTAAGGTCTGCAATAAAAAATGGCATCATACGACTGTGCCTGTGCCCCCCAAAATTGACAGCAAACTCAAAACATTCCTTATTATGAGAGGTTTTTCGTTAAACCAAGTGTGGAAAATTGGCGCACGAAATGGGGAACACGGCGTATGCCAGGGTTCCCCGCTAGGTGAAGTCGCACCCGTGTTTGAAAGAGAAGAAGCTTCGCACTGTATGCAAAAAGGAGAATGAAGCGACGACGTGCTTCCCACTGCTCCCTTTGGTCATTCAGAGGGCAAATGTGGAAAGCTCCCGCAACATCAGCGCTCTTCGGCCGTCAACAATTTGCGTGTAAACTTTGCACTCTAAACCAAGACTTGGCGGCCCTTTCAGATGATTAGCGCGGGCACCGCTTTCCCCACGTGCGCACACGCAACAAAAATGAAAAATAAGAAAAAAATGATACAGAGGCACATTTCGTGTGCATGCCCTGTTGTCATGTTTGCAGAAGGAAATGTAAGTTCTGTACACCCCATGTAGAAGCTATACAAATATATTAGCACAACTTCACATTATAACTGCTACGATCGGATATCGTTACATCAAGACTTATGTTAAATGACTGGCAAATAAGAGTCCGTGAAACAGCTTTGTAGTAAAGAACCAGCACCTGGAGGCGTTGACAGAAAAAAAACACACATATATCGAGATTTTGTCTCCACCAGAGGTCGCATGAAATGGCTGCTGACTAGGGTTACTTTATATGCTCCATATGTAGCATATACAGTAACTCTACTGCTGACGACTTCATCTTCATATAAGAGTTAGTGCGAAACACACGTCCCGCATATAGGTACCTCAGCTGAGGCGTAAGTTCTCCAGAACTGTGAAGCGTTCCGCCTTTAGACATGTGGTAACTAGGGCTTGATAAAGAATGTAGTTTACTGTTTTTGTTGAGTTGTCTACTTTTATTTTCCGATGCCTACACTTTGGCAGAGTCTCATACGACGATAAATCTTATCCTCATATATTTCCACTTTTTATAAAAACGTCACGTTCTCGCCGCACGTCACGTGCTTTATAATTGCCACACATTGTTTCCTCGTCTGTGTGTGCAGAGAATCTCGGCATATCACCTTGTCGAATAAGGCAAGTTTGATAGATTCGACATCCAGCTTTATCCGACCGGAAAACAATTACAGTCCATTTTATTGTGGTCAAAGAATACCATCGAGTATGGATGCACCAATTCACTTTGCAAAGCAGTGAGGTTGGGCCATGAAATGCAGGCTTTATGTCTTCGGATCATGTTGGCTTTAGCAATATTTGTACTGTTGTAATTAGGTTTCCTGCGTGGAGGCCGATGAGTAAAATTTAAATTTTTTTTCACACTTTTGTCGGTGTCTCTGTTTCTATCCACAAAATTTTATTGCTCGATCATTATTTGAAAGAAAGAAAAAAATCAGCCAAAATGGAGACTGTAGACATCACTATTGAGGGCGGCTGACAAATAGGAGAGAGCCCATAAGAAAAAAAAAACTGAATTTGGTTCCTGTTTTTGATTCTCCCGGAGAGAAGAATGATCGGGAGACGCACGATTTCTCGTGACAACGCGAGATTTCATCGGGCTCTCGAACTCGCGTACTTTAGGGAACCAACGAGGTACAACATGATAAACTTTGCTGTTTGCATACTTACCGAGCTGTATTAGCTCCGCGCGTGTGGTGTCAATACCGTAGCGGTTCTTAGCTTCCACCACATATTCTGCGAAGTCTTCAAGCTCCGTGTGTGCTATTGTAAGAGACGATATACCCTGGGGGTCATAGTAGAGCTGGTACTCGAAGGAATGTTTTATCGGTACTCCATTTCGGTACCAGGTTATCTTTGGTTTAGGCATCCCGACAGCTTTGCAGTCCAATCTGAAGAATAAAATGCAGGTGCCTTTTAGTTTTGGATCTCTTAATAAAACAAAACAAAACAAAACAAGAACGCTGCTGCTTAAAGTACAATAATTTAGGCCATAGTTTTTATAAATTTGTTTCATTCCATTCGACGCCCCCCTTATGAACCACCGCTCCTGGCCGGCTAGTAGCATTGACAACGCTAGTGGAAGGTCACTTTGACCCCTGACGAAACGGGAGCCGTGTGAGAAAGAACGGAACAGAAAAAAAATGCATGTTTACAGCATCTGGGTCTGGTAAGTTACAATTACGTCTTTTTTTTTTTTTGCTTGGTAAGAAGTAGCATGCATGTAGCTTTCATATATGAATTTACTTCGCAACGAATTCGTGAAATCGCAACCACACAAAGATTTAATTGCGGTTGCTATAAGGATTACATGAAGGCTAGTTGGAATGACATTGTTTCTTTTTTTGCTGCGCTAAAATTACATATAAGTACAAAACGAGGAGGCATATGTGCTGTTGCCATGCTATTACCAACAGAAAAACGAGCTGATTGAGAAGGCTCAAGAGCAATTTGAGAAAAAAAAAGTTACTGTGGCGGCGCTCACACCACACTTTCAGAGAATGCAAATAACAAAGCTGCTTGCATTGACGCAAGTAGCATTTTTATGCGTACAAAGCCCACCAAAGTTGTGTGTTAGTGAATTACACTGTAACTCACGTTGCTGGCTGGCCCAGAGGTACAATGACATCCTCCAAAGGCACAACCACAACAGGGGCCGAGCCAGGGTCCGACGTTTTCCTTCGCCCGCGCTCCCAGGGTTGTACTGGCTCGTAACACGAGGGAATGGCTTCCTTAGGCACACTGGTGGAACCACGAGACGCCGTCTTTTTCCTTCGCTTATGATGAGATTTACGAGGCTTGTGCTTGTCCTGTAACAAGGGTGGGGATAAGCACGCTGTATTGTTTGAAAAAACTGTATTACCACAATCTGCCCGTTTCGATTATTTGGTTCTCAAGTTGTTGAGCATATTCGCACCATCTGCGAGGACAGAAAGAACACGTACGCCTGGCATCCTGGGAGGCCTGCCGTCGTCCCTGGGTAGATCCGGTATCCTTTCCATGTCGGACTCGTCCATCTCAGAGACACTGGGCATCGTGTCCAACGTGTCGTAGGATTCCTCTTGAGTGTGGTCGTGGGTGGGCGCAGTCCCAGGAGTGTCATACGTTGCCGACGCGGCTTCAGAGTCTGGGACGTACTCGTACGCTGCAAGGGTAGAAACCAGTGAGCGCTCAGCGTACACAAGTCGCGTACGCTAACGCTTCTCAAACGAGCTGACCGGTTTTATCTGAAAATCGCCGAGGACTTATGATAAACTCACAAACGAAACGAGCTGATGCACCATCATATTTGGCGCAAAAAAACAAAGCAAGAAAAAAAGAAGAGGACGATAATCTAATTTCTAATATTCTCTCCTTGGGCGACTCCTCATTGGGTCATTGTCACTGAGATGTCTGTTCTGCTGTACAAAGATTCTTAATCGGATCAAGGCGGTTTTGATCGCAAATCTCTTAATTAGTAAAATTCGATTCCTTCTAACCATTTTAAAATTCATTAGATTGAAAAGTAATATGTGATCCACTATCTAAATAATCGTTTATTGGCCAATACCCCAGAGTGGGGTTGAGCCACTCATTTAGATCATCATCATCATCATCATCATCATCATCATCATCATCATCATCATCATCATCATCATCATCATCATCATCATCATCATCATCAGCATCAGCATCATCATCAGCATCATCATCATCATCATCATCATAATCATCATCATCGTCATCATCATCATCATCATCATCATCATCACTTCATTCTCAGAACGATTACATTAGGTTATAGCCACAGGGAGGTTGGCTCTACTGTGTGTGAGTACATAATGGAAACAAAAAGATGACCATTTTAGTCTATTGTTATTATTTTCGGCTCCGAGACTATCTGATTGCTTGACCGCTAGCTCATGTAGCATTTTCATACATTATTTACGATTTACTTTGTTTTTCACTGAAACTTCATTGGCTGCTTTTAAATGCATGACCTACTAAAAGATACTGTCGCCCGGTTCTTGGCCGATCCCCCTTTGTGGGCGAGTGCCAGCAATACAAGAGGATCATCATCAGAGGAATGTGTTAAAGGCCTACTGTACTACTGATGAAACCTTGACTTCAAAATGTTTCAGGAGATCACTGCCGATCGCAGATGCCGCGTTATCTATAAAGACATGCCGAAGATCTACACGCTCTGTGTCAGCATCTCTACCGGTGAGCGGTGTTTTTTTTTTTTTATTTCAGCATCGAAAATAGCCTTTTTTTTTTTGCGAACTTGCTGTAATGATCCCACTCGCATTTGGAACGGGAAATTTCGCCCAGTCGCTCCTCGACGTCATCTGAACCCGTATGCGCATTTTACGCTGCCCCATATGTCCTTGCAGTTGACCTTTAATGCAGCATCTTCTTAAAAAAACAAAAAAAAACAAGCTGAAATAGTTCACAGGTGCAACATGTATAGAATATTAGAGAGGTGACCTGTAAACGAGCTGTACGAATAATAGCGAGTTAGAAAGCTGTAAACTTGATGCTTCACGTATTGAAACTGAAAATTTCGACACTTGCTGTAGCACATTACCATTTTTTAAGAAAAACTGCACAATAGAGTGATCAAATTTTAACTTTCGCTTGAAATGAAACAAACTTCGCCAAACATTGTACAGTGCAGCAAAACGGCTTCTCAGCGTATCATGAAGGAGCTGTGCAGCTCGTCAGGCGAAAGAATGTCCCTTATGGGAAAGGATTTGTTTATAGACTGCTTACATTCCACATTGATGTGCGTCCGTGTTACGGCAGTTCCGGCTATGTTCACCGCTTTGCAGATGTATTCTCCCATATCCTCTGGAAATGCTTCGGAGATGAATAGTTCGCAGTATCCATCGGTCCTTTGCGTTGTCCAGACATCTGAGTTTTCTTTCACTTCTCTGTCGTTGTGCAGCCAGGTCACGCGTGGCTGCGGCTTTCCCGTGACCTGGCAGAACAATAATATTACGATCGTTATTAAGTTGCACTGACGTCAAATCAGGTGCACAAGCGAATACTCACGTAAACAGAGAGCTTAGCTTCGCCGCCATCCATCACAGTCACTGGCGTTAGCTCAGTCAAGAACCTCGGAGCTTCCACCGCGGCACCCTCGACGGATTCTTCTGCAATGATAAAACGGTGCATCTCTCATACGCGCTCTACTCCTCGCGTTTTCCAACTGTCCTCACCTTCCACCGTCAGCTTCGCCTTAGAAGTTGCGATGCCAACAGGGTTTTCCGCTGTCACCGAGAAAGTTCCCGCATCATCGGGGAACACTTCAGCGATCATGAGAGTCGTCCTGTTTCCTTCGTTATATATTTGAAAATCTCTGGAGGACTGTATTGCGCAAAAAGAAAGAAATACAGATGGGGTGTAAGTTATTAGTATTGGCACGCAACACGCCAAAGAGTAGCTCAAAAAAGAAAAAAAATGTATAAAAATGTGTACTGCAGGGTGTCACTTACCTTAATAGCTTTCCCATTCAGGTACCAAGTGAATGAAACAACCTCAGGAAAAGATGTAACCTCTCCGACGAAGGTCACTGGCGACCCTTCAACAACAGTTTGCGAGACCAAGTTTCTCGTGAAGAAGGGTGGCTTTAATTGTGTAAGGCTCTCGGGTGGCGATTCCGGTCTTATTTCTGAGGGCTCAGCTGAAGGTCCCACTTTGCTCAGTGGTGACGTTGGCAGCGACTGTTCTTCTGTTGAGAGTTATTGGAAAAAGTGCTGAGGTAAGCTAGCAGCAAGGTGCGGCGAATTAATTTACAAAATCATGTAACAAGGAAAATAAATGAAACGTTACAATAAGCACCAATTTACATCGGTTGACCAACATAAATAGGTGAAACGAAACTGAATGCCTCGCTATGATTTTTGCGTGCGTGCGCGCAAGCACACATAAGAGAGAGAGAGAAAAAAGAACTTACGTATGACACGAAGATTGGCGGACGTTGTTGCTCGGCCCGCAGGGTTCTGAGCTCTGCACTCGTAAGGCCCAGCATCTTCGGGGAATAATTCGGCAATGACAAGAGAACTCTTGAGGCCTTCTGACGTGACGAGGAAATCCCTGGATGATTTCAACATCTTTCCCTCAAAGAACCTGGAAAATGATCAGACGTTTGCATACCACAGGCGCGCGTCCCTCATTTGAGGTAAAATCTCATCGTCACGAACGGTATAGAAAAAGGTGCACGTTCTTACCAGAAAAAATCAGGGTTTGGGACGGCGTGAACTTCCACGCTTAGCCTCGCAGGCTCTCCCTCGGGGTAAGCCATGGGTCGAAGCGGCTGCACGAACCGCGGCTGCACTGACACGTCTGATACTCCTCCGAAGAATTCCACATCTAGGAAACAGAACACCGTGCAATGAAGCTGTTGTGAGTACACAAGGGTTGGCCCTGCTCGCCCTGTACGTAACGTGAACTTAAAAAAAAAAATGTCCACAATTCTCACTCGCACCGAGTTATCGAGTTTTTCATGATTGAAACACTCGTTAGAAGGGAAGGAACCAGTTCTTATCACAGCACAGTTGATGCAGTTTATTTTTGTCTACTGTTGTTCGGTACCCGTCGTGGTTGATATTTTCTTCTCTATTTTATTACTTACCGACCACAGTGACAGCCGCGGATGTCTCGTCTTGGCCGTACTCGTTGAATGCTCGGCATGTGTACAGGCCTTGGTCGTCCGGGTAAATCTCCGGAATAGTAAGCGAGACCAGGCCAGTTTGGGGATCGTAGTGCATTTGAAAGTCTTTCGTGTCCTTGACTTCGCGTCTGTTTTGAAACCATTTGATCTGCACAAAATGAAAGATAGCATAGGTTGTTGGGCCATCTTCAACCGAATCGCGAGTGTTTCGAGAATAATTAGAAAAAAAAACCACCACCATGCTATGCTGTGCGTGGGAGAACAAAAGCTGACGTTTTCGGGAATTCAGTTCTATTTAGCGCAGCCCCAACAAAATTATGAGAGCGCCAAGGGAGCTATCTGTGAAAAGGTCTAGAGACTATTTTCCGTAAGGCATCTGGGTGCCGCAATGTTGGGCTCTTAAGTAGATGTTTTCCTGTTTTTGTACATCGCGACGTGATTTATAAAAGCCATGAAACATCGTATGCACCAACCCAACGGTTTTCATGCGTATGCGCCTACCATAACATCCTGTTTGTTTAGTTGTTAAGGATATCAAACACAGATGTTAACAGGCCTGTATGGATGCACTCATGCGAATCCGTAAAATAGATTACCTGGTTGTTGGTACATTACTGATCGAGACGGAATCATGTCAGACGGATTATATTTTTATTTCAGCTATAATGTCACCATTGTACAACACACTGAGCGTGACTATTTATGGAAACATCGGCTGGGACATCCAATCAATGTCGGTTGCTTGGTGTGCACCGCAAGCTTCACATGGTGGCACTGCACGTTTGAGGTAGATTTTATGGTCGCACGCGATCGCTTGCAGCTTTACATGTTTGCCTTTTTGCATGGTATACACCAACCTTACTACAGCCTCGGTGACTCTATGTATGTCACAGCTGGCTATCTGCATATCATAATAAGTTACTTGTCCCGCAGTGGCGCAGAGTTGCTTCTTCAACTTCCTCAGCTAAAAAGACAACAACAAAAACCTGGGCTTGGATAACGTGGCCCTTCTAGAACTATTAATCTCCATTTCGTGTTTCGCCAGTGACCGGATTGGCCCTCAGCGTGCATTACCACCATATTACGTCCTTCGCGAGCGACAAAAAATGACATCCATGAATAACAAAAAAAAAAAGAACAGTCTGAAAGAAACCCGCTTGACACTGTCACTGTTGTGCCAGCAGAGTTTTTAACATGCGCTAAGAGCAGGCGTTGTATTGTAGGTAGTCTGTTCTCTTCACACGAAAATTGACTAGAATTAGAAACCTAATTGTACCCGTACTGCATATTTTTAGTAAAATCAAGCACTTTTTTTTTCTGATACACATCGACGCGATCTTGATAGACTTCTGCGCGAAGAAATAAAATATTTGTGTTCGCTGCCAGTGGTAACCAAACGTGTGGGCTAAAGTGAGGGTGAACCAAATCTTGGCAATGCCAGCTGTTGTTTACTTTTGTTATTAAATGCGAAGCATTTATTTGCAAACTTCGGCGACTTTGCGTATCTATCTATCTATCTATCTATCTATCTATCTATCTATCTATCTATCTATCTATCTATCTATCTATCTATCTATCTATCTATCTATCTATCTGTCTATCTGTCTATCTATCTATCTATCTATCTATCTATCTATCTATCTATCTATCTATCTATCTATCTATCTATCTATCTATCTATCTATCTATCTATCTATCTATCTTCTCATCAGACAGGGGCACATACCCACGGGTGGGTATGTTCCGCTGGCATACGGGTATGTGCCACAGGCGATCGACACTTGGTATCAACTCAGGAACGACGAGAACACACATGGACAATTTTAAGGTGCGAGCGTTAAGAAATACCCGACATCGGTAGCGCCGACAACACAAATGCAAAAAAATAAATGTCAGGGTCCCAGCTGGAATCGAACCGAAACATTCTGCGCAGCAATGAAGCACTTTACCACAGAGTTACACCAGGTCTCGGAACTATACTTTTAAAATAGACGCTAATATTCGTGAAACGTTAATAGTGGTTGCAGTGTGGCCTACCCAATTGTCTAAACTTTATATATGTACTCCTTTGATACAGCCGTCACGTCAGGTTAACGTCAATTGTGGTTAGTTGTCATGGGATGAAGTTGATTTATGTTGCAGTTCCCAGGGATTTATGTTGCATCCTCGCGAGCATCAGCTCTTCATATCAGCTTCTGGTGTTGCTAATACGCATGTTCCCGTTGGCATTATTGCGCAACTGCAAATAACTGGTTATATAAACATCTGCGACTTTTCAACATATGTCTGTGCGTGCAACATTTGTACATATATTTAGCGTCGTTTCATGACGTGTCGCTCAATAAAAAAAATTGCAACACGGTTACCTTCCTACCGCATGCTTCGCATAACGTCGATTCCCAGGTACGTGGGATCTTCCCCGAATTTTTTTATTGTGCGACAGACTTAACTGGTTATGACAACACGTTCGACCATGGCCACTCTTAAAGAAAGAAAATACAAGAGTTCTGCATAGGCAAAATCTTGATGGAAATGCCAGCCTGGTAATTAGGCAAGCATGAACCACTTGGTTAGGCCGTACTATGAATATTTGACGATACTTCCTTTAATTTCTCGTCGTGTGCAGTTTCAGCTACGAACGATTTACCAATCGGTCCGTATACGTTAGGGCCAGCAGCACCGCTGTTCTGGGGTGGATGTCTGAAGCATAGCCTATAAGGGGTGCACGTACTGCCTAAACGCATGCATTGAAACAAAGGTGACCGTGGTAAAGCGACATACGTGTATTGGCAAGCTGCCGACTACGACACAGCGTAGTATCGCAGGAGAGCCATCTGTTGCCGCCACAGGTTCAAGCTGTTCGATGAACCGCGGTGGTTCCTTGCCTCCTGCAAAGAACAGCAGAGATACAGGTTGCTTCGCAGTTTGTGCTTATTACACACTGATGTATCCGCGCCATAGTAAACGGCGCTTAAAGCTTGGCACATCGTTTGCACTGTGAAACAGAGCCGCCACGAAGCATCCGATGATAGCGACGGTGTGATAGCTCCCGATTGAGCTCTTTTTTTTTAATTCGACCTTCATCCTCAACAACTCCGATCGCCCACTCATCAGACCCAATCAGAAACGCTGAGCAGTAGGTTAGGACGCTGATTCAGCCAGATCTCTCAGCTTTTCAATCGTGATAAATATCTCACTCCTTTCAGGCCTAACTTTACGGAGAGTAAAATGGGAAGGTATTACGAGAAGAGGCTTCGCTGACGTAAAGAATGGACCGCAGGAACAATGTATGAATGCACTTTATTCACGGTGTGTTGTATGGCGGCGCAAGTTATTGCAAGATTCAGCACCAGGTCAGTCGTTGTGTTTTGCCGTCGTCGCAGCAAACGACAAAAACAGAAGGCCGGTTAAAATTGATCAAACTTTGTTTTTTTTTCGTTGTTTCATCTTGAAATACATAAGGTAAAGCCCGTATTCACATCACTGAGCGAGTGATTCCTAATAATATGGCACCATCTAAATATGCAAAAAAAGATTTACTACTATCTCCACTTTCTAACTGAAAAGAAATAGCGTTCTTACAAAAGGAACAGAATGGCGAATAATCTACGTAAAACAGAGAAACAGCCTGGCTGCTGTCCAACAGCGCAACTGATTGATTGATTGATATGTGGGGTTTAACGTCCCAAAACCACTATATGATTATGAGAGACGCCGTAGTGGAGGGCTCCGGAAATTTAGACCACCTGGGGTTCTTTAACGTGCACCCAAATCTGAGCACACGGGAACAGCGCAACTGGAAAGACTATCTTCCTTGATGTATATATTTCACATTACTTTCGTCTTACATGAATAAGTGATGGCTATACTCGCAGTAGATGAAATTATTTAGTGTACCTCCTTTGTGGCAGCACTGCATCCCAACACGAACGAGAGAGCGTCCGTTTTTAAAGGGTAAACCAACAGGCTTTGAAACGCGCAGGGAAAGCTCGCGAATTTTTCCTGCGTGTGACCGACCTCCTTCCCCGCGCAGTGACGTCAACTCGGCGATCGGCGACGTCACGCAGCACGCAGCTTGTCGATTGGTCTAAACCAGGTCCCAACAAACAGCAATGAAGTGAACGATCGCCGATTCGACGTCACTGCGCGTGGAAGGAGGTCGGTCACGCGCAGGAAAAATTCGCTAGCTTTTCCTGCGCGTTTCGGAGCCTGTTGACTGGCCCCTTAAAGGCGAACTTCGCTCGGCGGGCATATATGTCACACAATAGCCTTCCGACTCTGTGCAGCGTGCTATGGAGCACGCCGGGTCCACTATGGTGCGCCATTCGGGCCAGTTCAATGTATAGGGGTCTGTACCCGTTCCTGCCGGTGTTTGTCCTGGACACCTTCTCTGAAATCTAGAAGGCTGTTGTGGGCCAAAAAGAAACGCTTTGGTCGTTGATACTTTCCGTGGACAATTTTAGGGACGAGACCATGAAAGAACCTAAGAATAAATATAGTTTGGACGTCATGGGTATCGTTGCGGGGAAAAAATATGCTGCTACTATACTCTGTTTCACCACTTTGGTTCAGCACTACCAAATATATACAGGGTGTAAGAAGGCGATGCACTTGCGTAGCAAAGCTTAGTCCCAGGTATAATAAGTGCCTTAATATTGACCGGGTTGATTAAAATTGGCGTTTGTTTGATGTGTGTTACGCCACATTGATATGTGATACGTTTATTCTTCTCATTCAGTTCGTACGCATGAAATTATGCTTGTCACCGCTGGTAACTGTGTTTACAAATCAACATGGCCGCACCCATGCAGAAGCGACCACCCACTTCGATTCGAACTTGCTCTTGCTACATGCCCACTGCACTAACAGCCACAAATTAATGGTGAAATCCACCATCTATTTGTTTAATCCTACTCTGAGGATAAAACATCAGGTACGCCTTGTCGTTATTAGCGAGATATGCTGCTTGCTCAGGCGCACCTGCTAAGACTAACGCGCCGAAGTAGTGCTTGGGCTGCGTCGCCAGACCAAGAACGCTGCATCTGCTGCATCTGAACATGCAACATGGCACAACGTTTCGTGCGCGTTAGATCATCCTTTGACGAAAACAAAAAATAAAGAGAGAAAAGAAACATTGCAGGGAGAGGCGCGAACGGACACGTCGACAGAGAAGCAGTTATACGAGAGCCAAAAAAAAAAAAAGCGTCGGAAAGAAGCAGCCACAAAGTGAACTTATCCGCCGGTATGAGCGTCTACCGATATTCAGCAGAGCAACAAATCCACACTTCAAGTTCTTGGTGTGACTGCTTGTTTCGCAGTTTTACTGTATCTTTAAGGTAATAAACTAGCCTTATATTCAATGAGTGCGTATAAACAATTTGGCGAGCAGACGACATGGCGTGGAGGAACACATGTGGAGGGGCTAATCTCCCTTCTTATTGGATGAGGGGCCCTGTAGCCTCCACAGTGCTGAAGGGAACTTCTGAGACAGAGTATAAAACTTGAATGGCTGACACGATGACACTGTGAATACCGGTCCAACCATGCCTTCGATTATGCCGCCTCCAAGATTAATCAGCCTTGTTTGGTACTGACACCAAGTAGGAAGGCCGGTGCATCCCTTACCTTTGACCTCTAAGGTGACCTGAATGCTCTCGGCGCGCCCCCAGCAGTTGGTAGCGACGCAAGAGTACTTTCCCGCATCTTCGACGGTCACGTTGCTGATGGTTAGCGTGGTCGTCACTTCTTCTTGAGAAACGGGTGTCGTGCTCACCACGATGTCTCCGATGGTTGAGCTGACGGGTCTACCATCTTTGTACCACGTAATGTCAGGCTGTAGAAAATGAAGTCAGGAATAAGAATTTTCTGATAACACACACACACACACACACACACACACACACACACACACACACACACACACACACACACACACACACACACACACACACACACACACACACACACACACACACACACACACACACACACACACACACACACACACACACACACACACACACACACACACACACACAAACGCGCGCGCAGTACAACAGGAGCAGTTTTTCTGTAGCTAAATTTTCAGTTTGCCAACAGAATTTGATGCACGCAGAATTATGACAAAAAACTTGTTTCGGGGCTAGATGGTGCATGCTACTAAAGAATTAGACGACGCAGACCTCTTTCCTTTCGACAATTACGACCATCTTAATTACGCTGCGCATCAGCACACAAGGTCGCGGTTTCACGCTCTAGTATCGAGGGCAGCCATGTAAACAAGTCTGTGTAGCTCTCATTGAATACATTATTATAGATGAAATACTAGTGCCTCGTGCCTTGGTTTTCTTTTTTGAATTTCGATTGACACTTCTACTTGGAGGCCACTGTTCTCTTCGTATCGCCGTCATGACAGCTAACACTCTCGACCAGACCAGACATCTGAACGTCTATGTCTGCAACTGTACTAGTGTATGCTTTTTTTCTACTGTTGTAGCACCGAAAGGCGGGCGAGTTGGAACTTATCCATAGTGGGCAGCGCACAAAAGGAAACACACAAGAGAAGGAATCAGGACATTTTTTTTTTCTACGACATTTTTCTATTTGCTTCATTTTAATACATTTTTCCAAACTGGCTGCCCCAGCAGCACATGCAACTTATTTAGGGCGTTGAGAATTTCTGGCGACTATGTTGTGTATTGTGCACGCACCCAGAGACGAGATGCTTGAGCCTCATAACATTTTGATCGATCAAAGTGTCCGATATCGCTGCCCAGAATGCTAGTGAAAGATTGTACATATGTTGGCTCTAATCGATGCAAAAAGATACAACCCAGCCCTCTGCGGAGTGGGCACATGAATAGTTCGGCAGTTGATCATGCGTGCAGGGCTGACAGCACGAGCGGTGGTATCATGGTTTAAGTTTGAGTTTACTTAACCACGTGGCAAATACACAAAAAAACACACTGTATACGTGGTTTCGTGTGAAGGGAAAAAAAGCTGCGTGTCACAGCTTGACTGGCCCCTATACACCCAAGCATTTTTGAGGCCAGGACTGGGAGGAGTTCCTGTTTTTTTTTCGCTTAATAGACACTTTCTGAGCCTCTGTGAAACAAAAAAAAATGGCCAATATATAGTTAACGAACATTTCCGATAATAAATAGCGGGTATATGACAAGCCATGAAAAAGTTTTGATGCATAATGACATAGCTCTTGTGCAGACTAGCAATTTTCTTTAAACATGTGGTAATACAGTGTGTTAGGTGCTTGTGTGATATACTCTACTGGCTCTACTCCCTACGTTTACCGTCACGCATGTATAATCACCGTTGCTTTGGGGGGCGCATGCATGGCATCGAGTCCTGAATTTTCCGGTATACAAAACTCAGTTGCGCTCAGTGATAACTGTGTAGTGGGATCGAGCTTTCTCTCTCGTTTTTGTTGAACATTCACACAAGGTCTTTGCAGATAAGCGATTCAGCTGAAACAGTAGTGTATTGATGCCCATGGCATAATCGTCTAAAACACGACATCTATAAGATGACACATTACTAAATTTTATAGGTGCTCGTCAAGAGCTTAATGTATCACTGTGTGCGAGAGTGCAGCTATTAAACGTTGAATCCACCCGCAAGCGGGGCTGCACCGACGAGCCGTTCATTCAGCCTAGCGCCAGTGCGCGAAGCTTCATGTCCTGTTCACACACCGTTGAATAGTACAAAAGGCTCTTCGACGCCATTAACGACGTGCAGGAGTCCACGCCGGCATTTGATACCTCCGAAAGTGTACCTATAGTCCACTCTGTCGTTCGACCCCAGATCGTCGAAATTATGCAGGAAGCTGTAACTGACCTGTGATATGTAACTTGTTTTGATGCAGTAGAAGCAAATAACGTATTGAAAGAGAGAATAAAAAAAAACAATCTGTTCTATCTCAACTGGCCGCTAAAACTTACCGCTGGCGAACCAGTTGCAGTCGCCTTGAAGTCCACCTTGTGGCCTGGCTTGGCAGAACGCGACTCAGGTTGCTTGGTGATCTGCGGGGCCATCCCCTGGGGACCCATGGCGCGCACCGGTTTCTGCTCAGGCGTTTTTCCTGCAAAGTGAGGCGACCAACTCGGCTATGGCGTTCCAAGCCTCGGCGGTGTACTCTAGCTATGCTGTTGTTGGTAGTGGGTGGCGACCGAGTGTCCTGTTAAACAATGCGTTAAACCACTTAGGACACAGAGAAAGGCTTCATTTCTCTGTGTGCACTTCATTCGCACTTCATTTATTGAAGACAAAGCCATGAGACCAAAAACTGCGATGAGCATAATGATTGATGTGTATTTGCGTATCCCTGGGCTAGCCTTATGTTGAAACTTTAATAATAATAATAATAATAATAATAATAATAATAATAATAATAATAATAATAATAATAATAATAATAATAATAATAATAATAATAATAATAATAATAATAATAATAATAATAATAATAATAATAATAATAATAATAATAATAATAATAATAATAATAATAATAATAATAATAATAATAATAATAATAATAATGTTATTGTCAAACGAAAATAGAACACTGCCAAAATGAATATAAATACGAAATAAAAAAACCCTTCAACTCCATCATGCTTGTCGACGGAATGACAAGCTTTTTTGAGCCAAGGTCTCTTTTTTTTTTAATCGTTAAGTGTCAGTGTGAGTGTCCGCACAGGCTCCACTTGGCACTGCTGAAAGATTACGGATCACATCTTCGGAGTCACCTGATCAATCGACACTCCAGATGTGAGCAAAAAGCTTTTATTTGTCAAAAAGCTTAATTAGTATAACATAGGACGCGCTATTGGTGCCTGCAGGCAGCAGAGTCTTTTCGTTCACCTTAGTTTATTCCCATTTGCGTCACAATAATTACAAATAACGTCAACAATACTTTTATTGGATTGATTGTCTGTTGGTATTCTTTAAGGTTGCCCCGCCACGATGCTGGTTATGACACTCGACTGTTAACCCGCAGGTCGCGGGATCGAATTCCGGCTGCGGCGGCTGCATTTTCGATGGATGCGAAAATGTATGAGTGTAGTTAGATTTAAGTGCACGCTAAACAATCGCAGGTGGTCAAAATTTCTGGAGCCCTCCACTACGGCGTCTCTCATAATCACATCGTGGTTTTTGGGGCGTTAAACCTCACGTAATAATATTATTATTTAAGGTTTTGCCCCCCCCCCAAAAAAATAGAGAATAAAAAACGGGTTCTTAAATTTCCTTTTTTTTTGTTAATACATAACGACATATTAAAGGGTGCCCAATCAAATTCACCCTCCTGGAGATCTGTGGCGTACATAAAAATAAGTTATGGTATTCCGCCTCCATAGGGCTGAGACAAAGCAAGCACAAATTCTTCGTGCTCAGACAAACTCTCTAGCCGGTTCACCACCGCTGTGGTTCAAATTGTCAAATAACAATACAATGTTCTTAACGATTTTCTTTTACATACTTTTTCACCGGCTGAGGTGATTCGCAACTACATAATTGCTCTGAGTTAGCCCTGAACAAATGTCAAGTTACTAACTCTCAAAATTTTACAACGTTATGACAACGCATAGCAGAAACTTTCGCATCTACTATTTCCATTACTTCCACTGGAAGGCGTTTACACTTCGTTAGCTACGCGGTATGAGCAGCGGATGCGGAATTGGCGGTGAAAACGTTCAGTGGCTGCATACTTCACGAATCAGTGGCAGACAGTTTGCACACGTTAGTTTTGCCATAGTGATGCCATGCGCTCACTGCATTGGACGTGAACGCTGATGCCGGCCTTGCGTGCCTGCAGGTGACAGGAACTGCCACCTCTGCTGTGCCGACTGTGGGTTCGGGTAGCCTCCACGAACTATGCACAGTAGTTTCATCGGAATGACATCTTCATCCGTGTTCGCTAAAAGCAAACACGAAAGCACCACCACAGGGAGGCACGAACATTAGTGTGCTGTGCATTTCCTGAAAAGGCTGAACCTCTCACTCCCTAGATTAGGGCTGTTATCTTACAACGAGATCACCGAGCACTATTATCTAGGGCGCAGGCCATTCCCCTTGCTAAATTCTAGATTAAATGGGCCACAAGTGGTCATATTATGGCTTCTGCAAACGCGGACGTACCTTAACCAGCTTTAACCCGGTCGTCATGAATAAAACTAATCCGAACTGCGGGGGTTGAGTGTATTGTAGCAAGTGTGGGGGTTCACTCGATTCAGACCGTATGTTGTGCAGATGCTCGGCATTGACGAGTGATGCTCCTCACAGGGAACAGTTGTGGCACCGGATGCTGCAGAGTGACGTGCTGTCGGACCAACTCAGGGCTGTCCAGAGGGCCCGTGTGGTGGCAGAGGGGCTTGGCCTCTGGTCCGATGTGGGAGCGGTCCCAGACTGGTCCTCAGGACCACAATAAAGTTATTCATACCATACCAAACCGATCATCTACTGCGACGCTCTTTACAATAAACTTCCCCACACTCCATACCTGATCAATAGAAAAGGCAAAAGTGGTGCTCATCCCAAAGCCCGGAAAACCCTCAAATCTTGCCAACCTTCGCCCCATATCCCTCCCTTCGTGTGTCGGAATGTTGATAGAACACGCCTTCCTCAGTCGTATCAACGCACATTTGGACAACGTTAAAGCGTACCCGAACATCATGCTTGGGTTTCAAGCTCATATCTTCACGCAGAATGCAATGTTTCAAATCAAACACCAGATACTTGACAACAAGACGAGAGACACTAGGGCCATTCTAGGATTAGACTTCAAGAAAACCTTCGACATTGTAGCTCATGCAGCCACACTACGCAAGATAGCCAGACTAGATCCAGGCAACCGAGTACACAACTACGTGAATGATTTCTCGCAAACAAAAGTGCCCCTTAACACTGGACAAACTCACATCCTGAGACAGGAGAATTAGAAGCGTCGGCACCCCACAATACTCCATCATCTCGGCGATGCTCTTCAATCCCGTTATGGTAGGCCTCCCCGGTCGCCCAAACGTCATAAAAGGAGTGAATCACGCCATATACGCATACGACATTACGATTTGGGTATGCGAGGGAAGTGACGGCGACATCAAGCAGCGGCTACAAACTGCGGTTGAGGTAGTGGTAGAGCACCTTGTAGGTACTGGTCTTGTCTGCTCGTCAGAAAAATTTGAACTTCTCCTTATACCACTCGACGCTCAAGGAAAGACCCCCCCCCCCCACCCCCCAAGTACTCCATTCGACACGCAGAGTACGACGGAATTTGCGTACGCACCAAATAAGGGCCAGAAATTCCTCTCAAGCAGATTAAAGTGCTCGGACTCATAATAGAATCAAATGGTGCCAACCATGCAATGATAATTAATTTGGAGACTAAGGTCATGAACATAATGAGGCTCATTAGAATAATCATCAACAGACATCAGAACATGAAGGAGGCCAGTGTTGTCAGACTTATTCATTCCTTCATGATTAGTCACATTACATACGTGGCCCACTACCAGAATTGGTACACTGCTGCAGAGACCTGAACATCCTCATTAGAAGAACTCACAAGATATCACTCGGCCTTCCAGACAGCTCAAGCACGGAACTTCTACTACATCTATCTGGTCGTGCACAATACGCTTGAAGGGAGGCACAACAAATCTCGCAACTAAAGAGACTTACCAAGATACGAACGGATAGGAACATTCAGGACAAACTTGGGGTAGCCTATCACAAGATGCATGGCGACAAAATATTCCTCCCCAGCCCTATCGGAGGAAAGCTCCATGTGGCTAACATACCCAAGAACATGCACCCCGAACTAAATCAGGGTTGAAGAGAGGGTAGAGCCAGGTTTTTACTACAAGCATTTGGCAGAGACAAGGAAGCGCTGTTCGTAGACGCGGCAGAATATGTGGATCAACGTCCCTTCGCAGCAGCAATCCTCAATACTGAAAAACAATTGGTCATCTCATGTAGTGTACGCAGTAGATACACTGAGGTAGCGTAAGAAGTGGTGATAGCCATAGCCATAGTTTGCCAGAATAGCCGATATATCCTAAGTTACTCGCAAACAGCGGTCATAAGTTATGCACAAGGCAGAATTTGGCCAGAGACCACGGCTATCCTCAACGCGAACGCAAACTGTATAACCTCCGAAGGGACAGAACAATGACATATATGGTTCTCGGCTCACACGTCCCCCCACACCCCCGCGCCCAACCTCAAAGGGGAGGTCCTTCGCGTAGCGCG
This sequence comes from Rhipicephalus microplus, assembly GCF_043290135.1. Taxonomy (NCBI): domain Eukaryota; kingdom Metazoa; phylum Arthropoda; class Arachnida; order Ixodida; family Ixodidae; genus Rhipicephalus; species Rhipicephalus microplus. Next base: position 76,246,077 of record NC_134710.1, read on the forward strand.
AGGTCTCACGTTCCGCGCCCACGTACAAAGGCTGGGCTAGACAGCGAGAGATAGAAGGACCCAATACTGTGACATCACGAACTTTCTATTGAAAATCTAGGGGTAGTTATCCACTACCAAGCCCCAAACTCCAAGATCCGAAGCGGTAGATTGCAGACAATCACAAACCCAGACCTTCCCAACCCCAGTCATTTTAGGATGATAAATCCAGACGTCTATCCTGATCAATGATCATACTTGCAAATTGTGTGGCTTGACTAACGCATCACTTAGGCACATTCTCTGGCAATGTGCAATTTTAGCACAACAAAATGCAGTCTTCCCAGATGAAGCTGTGGCGCGTTGGACGGCCGCGCTGAACAGCTCCTATCTCCAGGATCAACTGTGGACCACCCAGCAAGCCCGTGGGGCGTCGAAGACAAAGTTGTTACCACCAACATCTCAAGTGTAGTGTGCCCAGAGATTTATTGAAGATCGGCTTCTTACAGATGAAAGTATTCTGTAAATATGGCCTCACAGTTAATTAGTAGTACTATATCTTTCTTCGGCGCCGAAATTGTTTGATATGTGGGGTTTAACGTCCCAAAACCACCATATGATTATGATAGACGCCGTAGTGGAGGGCTCCGGAAATTTTGACCACCTGGGGTTCTTTAACGTGCACCCAAATCTGAGCACACGGGCCTACAACATTTCCGCCTCCATCGAAAATGCAGCCGCCGCAGCCAAGATTCGATCCCACGACCTACGGGTCAGCAGTCGAGTACCTTAGCCACTAGACCACTGCGGCGGGGCCTTCGGTGCACAAAGACAAACGAATTAATCGCTGGACTTTCAGACAAAGATGATATCTTTATGAAAGCACTAAACTTATGTGTTCTCTTTTTGATTCTCTCTCTCTCCTCTGCTCCAAATATAGGGCAGCAAAGCAAAGGAATTACAGCAAGCCACCTTGTCCGCTTTTTCCTTGTTTGCTTTCACTCCACATTTTCGCTGTGCCCTCTGTGCCGTTCTATGAATGCATGTACATTAAGACTTCGTCGTTGCTGTAGAAAAAAGTAGAATCTAGGCGATGCTTTCTGTCGCAGTAGTTCTCAACTGCTTTTTCGTAGGAAGTAATGTAAATTTTCTTCTATAGGCGCCCTTTGGGCAGGTACGTATTCCGACTAGCGCTGTTGTCGTTTCGTAAGTAATTTGTGCTCTCTTTTTCACAGGCGCAGTTCATTCGTTAAAATTAATCATGAACGCATGAAGAAAGTCCTGTGTTGCAAATATATTGCCACGTTTCTTCCTCAAGTTTTATTATCGCCCCGTTGAACTGTAAGTAATTATCAGCGCAAACCGCGCCTGCAGTGTTCGAGAAGCTTCAGGACTGCAGTATAGACCACTTTGTTAAAAATACGCCCACTTCGCGAACATTGCAGACTATTCTGTAACCTACGTCGCCACTAACTGTAACGCTAGAATATTGGACGACACGTGTGTAAATGTCGACGCGCCTCTCCGCTTGTCAGTTGATCGACGGCTGACGCTCTGTTCGGCGCTATCAGTGTCAGTTGGTATTGCTGTAGTCTCCTTTTACGTGACCACAAGTTCGGCCCAAATAAACAGTTTCATCTTCTACCTGCATTCTGCTGCCTTCGTCCACCGCACGAATCCGTGACAGTATCAATTACAGAAATAAGAAGAGGCTTTACGAAAAGGTTGAAACCAATTAAGGTGCTTTAATTGCGGTGATGGCTCAGACAATAAAAACTTACCAGCGCTCCAGTCATTCCAGTCTGCATGGCCAATTTTTGACGTGTACTGTCATAAAGAGACTTTAATACCATGTTCTTTTATCTTTGGAATGTCAACATCTGCCTCAAATTTTGTAATTTAAAAGATACTTGATTGTAATTAGTGTAATTTTTAGGTGGATTGCTCTTGACCACTTAACAAGAACCAGCGGATGATTACTCTGTATACTGACGTAAATATATAATCACGTAATTTTTTTCAAGCGTTTGAAATAAAGAAATAAATAAATACCCGTAAACTCGTGTGTACCTAGCAGTAAGAGTTCAACAGACCGGTCAGTCCCCCTGCAATCGTTCACAACTAAAATTACAGCCCGAGAGACACGAATTTTATTTTTATTGTAACACAAGCATACTATATCATTCCACGCAGGTCGTTTCAATTCATCCTGTGGTGCATGATGGGGATCCAGTGAATGAAGTCGTAACGCACTCAGCATTCGATAAAATTTATTGCTTTCGCTGCCTCGGTCTGCCTGAAATTTCTGTGACGTTTTGTGCAGCTGACTAACCATTGCATCTCGACGGCGCTTTCCTGTTCGGGAACTGATATGAGTTTACACATACTTCTTTTTTTGTCATTTTATTTCCTCATTTTGTCTTTCAGTTTTTATTTTGGAGAAAAACATATGTGACAATATTTCATACTGTTCACCAGGCTGCACAACGACGGTGATTTACCGCTTCATAATTGACATGTGCTGCTAGTGTTTTTTGCCTTGTCTTTCACTATGACCACTTATTTTTAGTTTTTTTGTGTTGTGTTTAATATATGCCTAAGTTCATTGTCACTTTCCAAACCCCTATGCCATCATAATTCGTTTATTCCCAATTCAAACGTTCCTAGTTCGCTATAACCAGAAATTCACAATCAGTACTGTTTAGTATTGGAATATTTGCTTACTCTAGTGTTATTGTTTTCAGTTTACGTCTTTCCGTTATTATTTGCTATAGCACGCCAATCGCTTTTCTACTTACTGCCCCATAATTAAACTATACAATAGCGATACGAGGTCACAATGACAGCTTTCACCACGTTGAGATTTCTTCCTAAAACAGTTTAGTATACTGAGGACACAACCAAATGAATTGAACGCCAGGGGATACGTAAAAGACGTTAGTCGTTGTCCGTAACTGTAGTGTAATAAGTGTGACGTAAATTGAGATGTACTCAAGTGGAGGAAAAACCAACCTCTCCGTCCGCGGGACCTGAACCCGGAAACTTTGAATTACGCGTCTGATGTTCCATCGATTGAGCGACGACGAAAGACGCTTCCCCGTCCACTTCATTGGCTATTTATGCGCTCGTGATTCCCGGGAGTGTGGGTTCCGATCCCACCAACGGAAAGAACAATTTTTCCGCCGCTTAATTTTAATTTACGCCACAATTAAGTGTTCTACAGTTAGAGACAACAATTATCGTCCTCTATGCTTCCCCTGGCTCAATTGCCTGTTCAATGCATTTGGTTGTGTCTTCTGTATAAACGAGCTCTTGGGAACAACAACAAAAAAATCACCTTTTTTGTTAATGTATACCATGCCAATTGTATTTTCAAGATGTCGCAATAAATTTCAACTTCAACAGACTTATTATAAAGTGAATGGTGTATAAATAAATAAATAAGTAAATAAATAAATATATAAATAAATAATGTTCATGATATGTTTCGACATAAGAGGTGTTCGTAATTATAAGGCGTCTGGAAGCATCCCGAGTAACTATCCCGTAAATCTGCAGTTTCTTTTTCAGGCAATACAGAATTTTAGAAAATTGACTGTGACAGCATGATTAAGCGGCGGATATAACCCCTACGAGATATCTAGATATGTAACCGGCTAATTAATAAAAAACGTTTATTACCTATTAAAGATAGTGTAGTGTACTAGACACAACGCCTGTTCACTAGGCCGTCTGTTCTATTCTAGCTTCGTCCTCAGCCTTCGCATCAGCCGAAATTGTGCTCGTGCCAGAGTGCCGCTGTGGCTTCCTTACACTCGGCCACGCTGCGAAATTACATGAAAATTACATTGACCAAATGTCGCAATTTACGAAGTGCATCTCGGGAAGTCAATACAAATTCAATGAATTTTTTTTACTCTTTCTCAATAAATTTTTTTTGGGTTGTGAAATGAAGTTTTGATATATTCATTCCAAAAGTGGGCCACGAAATACATAATTGTTCCAGGTACTTTTGTGTTCTCATGCGTGAAACGGCGTTTTGTTTTAAAGGTAACCGGAACAACAGTGCATTTTTGTCACAAGTTTGCATGGCTCATATTTAGAGATGCACGTCACCTTCAATTGTGTTTGATTGATTGATATGTGGGGTTTAACGTCCCAAAACCACTATATGATTATGAGAGACGCCATAGTGGAGGGCTCCGGAAATTTAGACCACCTGGAGTTCTTTAACGTGCACCCAAATCTGAGCACACGGGCCGACAACATTTCCGCCTCCATCGGAAATGCAGCCGCCGCAGCCGGGATTCGAACCCGCGCCCTGCGGGTCAGCAGCCGAGTACCTTAGCCACTAGACCACCGCGGCGGGGCTTCAATTGTGTTTCTTTGCAATCACGCCAACTACGCATTTCGTCACTTGCACGATGCGCCACAAATTAGTTAATAAAAATTTTATAGGTTAACTTGAATTAACGTTTTGAACAGGTATTTTATTTATTCTTTATAAATATCTTTGTGGAAGTAACATTCGCTGTTTTGAAAAATTTAGCTCCAGGATTTCGGTAATGATGTCTGACACAGGCCATAAAAAAAGCAAATTTTGTATAGTGTAGAAAAACACGTCATCTAGCTAGCCATTGCTGCTTGCCGCTCCGCGTAATAACTATAAGTATATGTGTAAAAAATTAGGAATGATGTGTTCATAATTGTGTTTTAAAATTTTTCTTAACTCTTCTAAATACTGAAGCTGATTTCAATGTGCTCACTTTAGCGAACTTCGCGCATCAAAGCTTTGGTACGTTCCAGCCATAGTGTAGGTTCGTGCAGCCGAACTATAGTCGGGTACAACTTTAGAAGACAGGAGACAGAGTGTTGTAGGCCCGTGTGCTCAGATTTGGGTGCACGTTAAAGAACCCCAGGTGGTCGAAATTTCCGGAGCCCTCCACTACGGCGTCTCTCATAATCATATAGTGGTTTTGGGATGTTAAACCCCACATATCAATCAATCAATCAAATCAGAAGACAGGAGAGGCCCCGCCCAGGTGACCGAAGCGCAGCAGCCAATTCCGTGACTAAAGAAATAGTTCCCGCGCATCAAACCTTGAGTACGTTCCAGCCATAGTGTAGGTTCGTGCAACAGAACTATAGTCCGGTACAACTTTAGAAGACAGGAGAGGCCCCGCCCAGGTGACCGAAGCGCAGCAGCCAATTCCGTGACTAAAGAAATAGTTCCCGCGCATCAAACCCTGAGTACGTTCCAGCCATAGTGTAGGTTCGTGCAACAGAACTATAGTCCGGTACAACTTTAGAAGACAGGAGAGGCCCCGCCCAGGTGACCGAAGCGCAGCAGCCAATTCCGTGACTAAAGAAATAGTTCCCGCGCATCAAACCTTGAGTACGTTCCAGCCATAGTGTAGGTTCGTGCAACAGAACTATAGTCGGGTACAACTTTAGAAGACAGGAGAGGCCCCGCCCAGGTGACCGAAGCGCAGCAGCCAATTCCGTGACTAAAGAAATAGTTCCCGCGCATCAAACCCTGAGTACGTTCCAGCCATAGTGTAGGTTCGTGCAACAGAACTATAGTCGGGTACAACTTTAGAAGACAGGAGAGGCCCCGCCCAGGTGACCGAAGCGCAGCAGCCAATTCCGTGACTAAAGAAATAGTTCCCGCGCATCAAACCCTGAGTACGTTCCAGCCATAGTGTAGGTTCGTGCAACAGAACTATAGTCGGGTACAACTTTAGAAGACAGGAGAGGCCCCGCCCAGGTGACCGAAGCGCAGCAGCCAATTCCGTGACTAAAGAAATAGTTCCCGCGCATCAAACCTTGAGTACGTTCCAGCCATAGTGTAGGTTCGTGCAACAGAACTATAGTCGGGTACAACTTTAGAAGACAGGAGAGGCCCCGCCCAGGTGACCGAAGCGCAGCAGCCAATTCCGTGACTAAAGAAATAGTTCCCGCGCATCAAACCCTGAGTACGTTCCAGCCATAGTGTAGGTTCGTGCAACAGAACTATAGTCGGGTACAACTTTAGAAGACAGGAGAGGCCTCACCCAGGTGACCGAAGCATAGCAGCCAATTCGCTCCGCGACTAAAGAAATAGTCTCGCTCAAAAAATTGTGACTGCTTCTAAAACGCGTACACCGATAAGCCACTTCCCTCGCACATCTTGCTCATATCTGAATTGAAACGTTATTGTTCCCTGATTATTGTTGGCGGACTCAAAATGCTCATTCGGGCAGCTAGACGCTCCGCTCTCTTATCACACCGCTGCCAACGATCGGTAGTTTGTGCGCTGAGCTGGAAACAATGACGGCGGCATGTTCTCCGTCGGCAGGGTTACCAACCGCCCGGTTCGTGACGTCACCTGAAGTGCGCGCCTATTGGTAGAGACTCATTTGCATCCGCCTTTGACGGGAAAATGCTGCTTCCTGCTAAAGCTGTACCCGACTATAATGTAGAATTAGCGGCGTTGTGTTGTCGAAATACCAAGTGTGTCGACGTCGCTTTGAGAACGTGTGTGAAAATCACGAGGCACAAGCGTATACGTTTGTTGTGTCATGGTTAAGACGAAACGATGTAGTCAGTGCGTAAAGCGCTGAAATAAAATAAATTAGAGAACTCTAGGGTGCTGAAATTGCTTTACACGTGAACATAATCTGCCTGCGACTAGACGACTGTGATCCTGTTGGATGGAACGCGCCCATTCTCGGAAGTTTTCATTTTTTTTTTACCTTATCGTCGCAGTTATGTATGTGCCCTGCAAGCTAAAATACGCTCGGGAAATGAAACATGGAATGCAACAGGATAGAAAGGTGGGCTAGTTGGTAGTCCAACGAGTTTAACTGTACAGATAATTTATAGGCAAGCGCTTTGATTAAATGCCTCGTATGCTGCTCGCACTGTCGTCATAATCTTGTTGACATGCCCACCCTTGGTATATATGTGTGTCTTTCGAACGTGAACAACAAACCACTCGTTAGTGAGTGCTTGTGTTGTGTGCTTCTTCTCTCTATGGTGTGTGTTCCCATGCTCCCGACTCACTGAATGAAAGATGGAATGCATGAGTGGAGAAAAAATTATTATTATTATTATTATTATTATTATTATTATTATTATTATTATTATTATTATTATTATTATTATTATGTCCTCGTGAAGCTGGGATAGTATAGAGATGTCGAGAATGTTCGTTCTCTGCGTTCAATTTCGGTGGCCGAACGTCTCACCCTTTTTAATGTCGCCAGGCTTCATGCTCTGACGAGCACCGATCACGTTTATCTTCGAAGCATATGGTAACACCACAGATCACGCCACCTATAGGCGGCTCAGTTGAAGACGAGCCTTCCTCTCAACCTCGCCAGCTGTGTAATGTGCATATTGTTGACGGTAGAGCTATCTTAATGACACTTCAGATGACTCACTTATTCTTGCCTCACATGCCTTTCTTACCGGCACCGCGGTAGTTCTTAGCACACTAAACGGTAGTGACTCACGTCAGCACTGAATGTAGGTCATAGGGGTAATCGGGAAGCCCTCTTTTTCATAACCAAACAAAGTAGCAGGTTGCGACGACCCCATCGTTATCATCATAATCATCATCATCGTCATAATCATCACGTCTACTGCAGGGCGAAAGCCTCTTCCTTGATCCGCCAATCAACCCGGTCCTGTGCTTTTCGATGCCACGTTATACCTGCGAACTTTTTAATCTCATCGGCCCACCTAACTTTCTATCTCCCCTTCGTGCGTTTGCCTTCTCTGGGAATCCAGTCAGTTACACCTAATGACCAACGGTTATCCTGCCTACGTGCTACGTGCCTGACCCGTGTCTATTTCTTCTTGATTTCAACTATGATATCCTTAAGCCCGGTTTGTTACCTGACCCACTCGGCTTTCTTCTTGTCTCTTAAGGTTACACCTACCATTTTCCTTTCCATCGCTTGCTGCGTCGTCCTCAATTTAATCTGAACCCTCTTTGTAAGCCTCCAGGTTTCTGCTCCGTAGGTAAGTACTGGCAAGATGCCCCTGCTATATACCTTCCTCTTGGTGTTTAGTGGCCGATTACCATTCATGATTTGAGAATGCTTGCCGAACGTGATCCACCCCACTCTTATTCTTCTAGTTATTTCACTCTCATGATCCGGCTCCGCGGTTACTACCTGTCTTAAGAAGACATTCCATTACAACTTCCAGCGTCTCTCCACTAATAGCAAAGTGCTGTTTTCTGTCGAGACTGTTCTAACTTACTTTAGTTTTGTGCATATTAATTTTCAGACCTACTTTTCTGCTTTTAGTGTCTAGATCTGTAATCATGAGCTGTAACTCGTCCCATGAGTTACTCATCAAGGCAATGTCATCAGCGAACCGCAGGTTACTAAGATAGTCTCCATTAACTCTTTTCCCTAACTCTTCGAAATTTGAGACCTTGAAAACCTTCTGTAAACACGCGGTGAATAGCATTGGAGACATCGTGTCTCCCTGCCTTACAGCCTTCTTTATTAGGATTCTGTCGTCTTTCTTTATGGAGAACTATGGGGGCTGTGGATCCACTGTGGATTTCTTCCAGTATGTTTATGTAGGGTTCTTCGATGCCCTGATTTCATAGTGCCTGCATTACTGCTGATGTCTCGACTAATTCAAACGCCATCTCATAATCTGTGAAGGCTTTGTATAGGGCTGGTTGTATTCCACACATTTTTCTATTACCTGAATAATAGTATAAATATGGTCTGTTCTAGAGTAGCCTGTATCAAATCCTGCTTGGTCTTTTGGTTGATTGAACTCCAATGTTGCCTTAATTCGATTAGCTATAATTTGAAGTCCTTGGCGTTTCCTTTCTTATGGATTAAGATGATGTTGGCGTTCTTCCAAGATTTTGGTACCCTTCCTATCAAGAGACACTTCGTATACAAAGTGGCCAGTTTTTCTAACACAATTTGTCCAACATCGTTCAGGAAGTCCGTTGTTACCTTATCCTCACCAGCAGATTTGCCTCTTTGCATTCCATTTAGGGCTTTCCTTACTTCCCCTGTCGTTAGTGATAAGATGTCGAACTCCTCTGGACTAATATTGTTTCTCACGATAACATCTGGTTGTTTTGGCTTCTGCACAGCTCTTTGCAGAACTCCTCTGCCACCTCGACTATCCTATCCACATTATTTATGACATTGCCTTATTGCCTTCCTTGTTCCTCAATGCATACATCCGATTTTCGCTCATGCACAAGTTTGCCTTTGCAGCCTTAAGGCTTCTGCCGCTTTTTAGAGCCTGCTCAATTGTCTCCATGTTATACCTTCTGACGTCGGCTACCTTACGTCCATTGATTAACTTCGAAAGCTCCACTATAGCTCTATTTTATCAGTCGAATTTGAGGCTTTCATGACTTGTCGTTTCTTAATAAGATATTTCGTCTCCTGAGATAGTTTCCCAGTGTCCTGTCTAGTGACTCTACCTCTGTCCAGTGCACACTCTTTGATGATACTAGTAAGATTATCATTCATTGTGTCAACGCTAACGTCAGTTACCTCACTTAGCGCCTCAAATCTATTTTGAAGCGAAACTCAGAATTCCTGTAATTTAGCTCTCACCGCTAGTTCATTAATTGACTTCTTGTGTATTAGTTTTTGTCTTAGCTTTTTTTAAAAATTTTAAGTGAATACGAGCTCTTACCATTCTATGGGCACTGCATCGGATCTTGCCAACTACGTCTACATCCTGCATGTACAATGTCTGGGTGTGCACACAGAATGAAGTCTATTTCATTTTCAGTTTCGCCATTAGGACTTATTCACGTCCACTTACGGTTAGCCCGTTTTCTAGAGAAGGCATTCAATATCCATAAATGATTACGTTTTGCGAACTCTACTAATAACTCCCCTCTGGCATTTCTAGTGCCGATGCCATATTCCCCCACTACATGGTATCCGGCCCGTTTCTTGTCTATTTGGCATTCAAGTCACCCATTCAGAATAGTGTGCTGTGACTTTGTTGATGGCTGACTCTACGTCTTCATAAAAGCGTTCAACCAAATTATCATCATGGCTCAATGTAGGCGCGTAGGCCTGTACCACCTTCATCTTGTACCTTTGTTAAACTTAATTATGATACTTGCTGCCCGCTCACTGATGGTATGGTAATCTTCTATGTAGCCAGCGATACCTATGGGTATAGGAAACCCCACCCCTAGTTCTTTTCTGTCAACTAATCCACGGTAGCATAGGAGGTGTCCGTTCTTCTGCACTGTATAAGCTTCACGTGTCCTCCTAACTTGGCTGAGCCCTATTACGTCTCATTGAACACCCTCTAATTCCTCGAATGAGACAGCTAGACTAGCTTCACTAGACAGCGTTCTAGCGTTGAAGGTAGCCAAGTTCAGATTCCAATGGCGGCCTGTCCGAACCCAGAAATTCTTAGCACCCTCCGCTGCGTCGCAGGTCTGACCGCCGCATGGACAGTTGCTTCGCAGCCGCTGGAGACTGAAGACCAAGGGTTAATTACTGTAGTCATGGGAGGTAGTGGCTTAGTACTACACCAGTGTGGCCAATCCTGCTCAGGTGAGGAAGTGCATTACTGGCAGGGGGTCGCCAGTGAGGCCGCACCCCATACCTCTTGTTTTCTTTAAACAATTCCTTCATCACGCGTTTTAAGTAAATATACAATTCGGAATCGTCCGGCATCTGCATTCGAACCGAATTCTGTCATTTCATGTTAGGCTGCTGCGCTATCTTTAAGTAGAGGGTTCTCTTGCACTTTATTAGCACCTGCAGAATACCACCTGACTGCCCATCACCTCTCAACGTCACCTGACACGTAGCTCACCTGACACGTAGCTCGCCTTTTCTCGACTGTCTGAAAGTCTATATATAAAAAAAAAACACTCGGCACGGTTTCGAACCTCTGACTTTGCAAGCTTAGGCCGGCTTAGTGCCTTTGATGACCCTCCTTCGCCGTTTATTCTCCGCTAACTTCTTCCTGTCTCGCTCAAACTTGACATTGTTGGTTTGTCCGCAATGTCCGAGTTTTGCCGATTTCGAGTGGTCGTGCTCCTACTTTGGTGTTTCCTAAGAACTGACTAGTGGTGCGCACCTGTTTTGCGAACTGATCGGATACTTTTACGAGATTGCTAGTTTAAGCGTATACGTCGAGGCTGGTTGGAGTGCATGAAAATTATACGCGAAAAGTTTATAACTGCTAATTAAAAGACAGGCACTGCCTCTAATGCGGTATCCTATTCCGTTGGCGTTTGGAGCAGTAGGACGAGCTCACAGGAAACTCAATTGTTCCTCGCTGTGACGTTTGCAGTTTGCACCGTCAGAAAGGGCAGACTGCTATACACATATGTATAATGGTACTGAGCTATTCTCAGATGTCACCGCTTGTCTTCCAGAACAGAATAACTTCTACAAGCGGTCACAGCAAATGTAATCTTTAGCTTCTACGTGTTGCGATTGTGTGCTTGAGTCAGCTGTTCATTTCTAAATATTTTAGTCTACAAAATTTATTAGTAACCACTTGAAAGCCCCCCGATGATCAGCTACAAGCTAGCCAGAAAATGATCACCTTCGTAAAAAGTGATATGTTTCATCCCGGCCTGATTCAATAGGCAGCCCTTTTTTGTTTCTTTCACAATGGAGCTTTATAGACATATAGGTTTCCACATGGTGGGGGAGAGCAGAGAGGGAGGCGCAAAGTCAACCCCATACATTGACATACTAGGGAGGGGGGGCGTTGTGATTGAACTTCGTCCTTGGTCCCCCCCCCCCCCCCTGAAGGGGAACCCTACGCACACCTATGGTTAGTGATTTCTACTTCCTTTTGTTAGCCAAGGGCGAAAATGTGTTTTTTTTTACATTTTTTCCCCATCGCTTCGCCAGTATGACGCCAGATTCGGTGTACTATCGGAACGCAGTACGTCTGTTACTGTTTGAAGCACTCCTTGCTTTAGCACCGACACAGGCATAGTTGCATATTCTGTCTTTTTGCCGCCATGTCCCAATATTTTGTTCAAATTCTAAACAGGCCCACTGGTCTTATTCGTCCTCTTCGCCCAAAGAATTTAAGGTGTTTTGTTTATGAACATTGCCTACAAACAGTGCGATGTTCTTGAATACTATCATAATGGGGCCATACTAAAAAGCCGTTTCATTAGTGTAGCGATGTTCTACCGACATGATCAATACGTCATACTCGTGTCAGACGAGGTGACAGAGATATGCGTAAAGCAAGGTGGTTTTTCTGCTCCTTAATCGTGATGGACGGGTCTCGTGCATTCAGGTGGTGAATTCGGTACGTTGACGGGAGCGCATATTGAATTATATACGTTGTATATTGACGGCACTCGCCTCGAAGTAATCGGTGCTGACGTTACATCTTGGTTGCACTTCTCGGTGGCTCAACCGTAAGCTGGTTTGTCCCATTTCATTTGCTCTGTCCTCGTCTATATTAGTTACTGCGCATACTAAAGCTGTAATTAGGAGAGTACATAGTCTCGATTCACTTTTTCGTGGCCTTTGATCAAGGCCACTATCACCACGGAAGCGGCGTCAGTCAAAAAGCCACTCGAAGCAACTCATCCTATCGTGTTGCGAAAACCTGGACATGCCTTACAGGTTAAAATACCTTTGTGTCAGCTTATATCGTACATTACGACGTGCTCGCACGAAGACAGCATCTCCGGCTCGGTTATGGCTGTCAGACGCGGTAGCAGAGGTCAGACTCTCAACGCATCAGCCGCGTTATCCTTCAGCCATAACAGACTCATCGCTGTATTTACCTTCAATATTCGCTATGAATACTTGTATTGATAGCTCCAAAAGAACGAATAACATATAACCCCTGTACAGCGCCTGTATTTTCTTCTCCGCAGTGCGCAACAAGTTTATAAGTCTAAAAGGTGGACGGGACAAATAAAAAAAAGGGAAATGCGCATATGCCTCCCCATCGCTTATGTACGTTCCTGCCCAATCACCAGTATTCGCCTATGTTTGTGTAAAGCGGATTTTGTTTGTTCTAAGCCTCTTGTGCTTACGTGATCCTTCGTAGGAGGAGGATTCGCTTGAATGGTGCTTCGTTGTTTTCGGAGACGGCGCCCGAGCGAACCGAGGCATGTGGCCACGCCCCGTTTCTGCCCCGTCCTGCTCCTCTTCTCGCGTTGTTGCGTTTTGAGCCGCAGCGCAGCGGCGAGCGCCAGCCATGCAGGGTTTGTGCTTTTGCAGCGACTGCCGAGCAGAAACGAGGCGCGGCTGGGTGGGGGCCTAAAAGCGTGCAACGCTCAGGGACGGACGGCCTTCATCGGTTGTGGAGGAGAGACCTCCTGACCAAATTGAGCAGCTAACAGGGAGGAGTGCGACATTATCGGGCACAGGGCATTTTTTTTTCATTTTTTTCCTTTTTCGCTGAGCTGTGAGAGCAGCACATCTGTGTCAGATGTAGGCCTATCTCCCTCACACTTTTAGGCCGCCAATGCTTTTATGTTCTTTCGGTCTTTGCATGCTTCGAAGAAATAAAAAAAAGTAAAAGTAAAAGATTTTGCGATTGAGTTTGATTAAGAGGTTATTGAGTTGCAAATCAACGCCAGAATCGAAATTAGTCGAGAGCAAAAAATTATCAGAATTAAAAGAGAAAAAAAGCATGCAAATGTCGAAGTTCCGACAAAGTGTGAGTCTGAGAGAGCAAGCCTAAATCAGACACACCATGTTTGCATAACTTGGTTTTATTGAAATTTTCTCTTCCACAAGCAATCGCTACAGGTATCGGCCACATGGTTGTCTAGGACGGAGCGCATGAGCCTGCCGCTGGTCTATAGCCTACTGCCGAGTTGCGCGTACAGTTGGGGTGCGCAACGGCGTCCACCGCTGCCGTGACTGCTGACCGTGACTAGTGTGGCGATTCGCGAAGAACAGAACAAAACGTAAAAGAACAGCGACCGAGAGAGTCGTAAGAAGCAGCTATCACATCTCCACGTGGCTGGCAGTGTAAAGCCTCGTTCTCGCCGATTGGTTAATCATGTTAATATCGCCTAAACTACCTAATGGTCTCGTGACAGTCCGTCGGTGCCGATTATCTCGCGGCTTACGTCAATCGTCGAACCACGCGATGGTAGCCAATCGGTTTCGAATGGACGCACTAAGCGAAAGTGTTAATAGCCCCATATGTAGAACAAATTGTAAGGCTCCTCACTAATGCACATCTAGTAGCGGTACTGCGGTAATGACTGCGTGTCCTTTCTGTTAAGAATCATCGGACCTCAAATGTGCAATGCTGCAACAGTAGTTGCAGGAAAGAGAGAAGAAATAAAAGAACCTTTGTCGCGAGTACATACAGTAGAAATGTCAGTAATGTACAAACCTTCACCCTTCTGTTAGGCAGAATCCTGTTAACCAAACGAATAAACTTGTTAGGTGTGAACGTAACGACTTCGCTGTATAGAAAGGGAGAAACGGAACGTTCCCTATGCTTATGAAATGTTATTTCTTCTTTCAGTTTACAAAACACGCTGAACCAAAATAAGTAGCGAACAACCGGAAGCGAATGATGCGTGAATAGATTCCGGTTAGAAATTCAGGACTCTCGAAGTTAGGGAGAAAGTAAATGATAAGCAACCAAAAGTATAAAAAATGACTTGAGAAATGAATAAATATCTCATCAATAATGCATTCGCGTCAACATTACGGCGCATAGGGGGAAAATGCTAATATTAAGTTAGGGAACGCGAAAGTGAGGAGCCAAACTTTCTTTTTTGCTGTTATCTCTCTCGGTTTTAGCAGCTTGAATGCACAGCTTTCCGAAATAACGGAGCGCTTTAAGCGAGCAAGTAGGCCAGGGCGCGACCTCTACTTTTTGGCCTTACGTTGCACGGTAAGCCGGGCAGAGGTCTCGGCTTGGCCCGAGGCGTTGGTGGCACGACAAACGTAGACGCCTTCGTCTTCGGGATACGTGTGCCTGATGACCAGAGACGCCGAGCCTTGGTCTTGGTTCATCTGCAACGAAACAGGAGAGGCACGTGAGCTCTTGACCTTGGGCGGCTGCCAACTTCGCATCAACGAAACTTCGAAACGACCCTCGCTCAAATATCGCAACCTTACGCTGAAGGTAAAGACGCCGGGCATTGGTCGTTTAACTAATGGTAATCAAAAACAGCGCCGTGTGAGTTCATCATGCACAACCTGCACGCGACTAAACAGAGTTTTTGGTTAGCTTCTCGGGCATGCACAAATAAATCCGTAATGCCCACATGGTATACCTTGCGCAGCTATAGTTGAACGAACCTTCTGAAACCACTTTTAGCGTTACGTATGCAGCTACGCCACAATCAGAACACCTTTAGACCGATTGTATATTGAAACATTATCATTTGAAATGTTATCTGCTCACGACAGCGATGAAGATCGATTCCCTTCGTTGATTGCGGCGTATACTCTGAGTCATTATTATCATCATCGTCCTCGCCAGCACGGAGGCCTCTCTCACTGATGTCAAATTTACCCTGCCCTGCCTTAGAACTGAGAGACAGAAGAGGAAGTCCGGGAGGTTAACCAAATATTAACCAAATCCGTTTTGCTACGCAGCGCTGGGGAAGGAGAAACAGGGGCAAGAAATAGAGAATTGGGAGAGAAAAAAAAGGAGAAAAAAAAGGAACTTATTTTGTTTTATGTCTGCGAACCCCCAGTTTTGCCGCCCCACTCAACTTTCTCCGTGCTCGGCTGTGTTTCCCAGCCATTGGTATCCTTTCCATCGTCGCTCGAACTGACCAACGGTTGCCAGTCCTTCGCGTAACGTGACCGGTCAGTTGTTTTTTTTAATGCATAATATCGACTACACCGTTTATTCTTCGACCCATTCTGCTGTACTCTGTTTTCTAAATAATACACCTATCGTCTCTCGTTGCATTGCACCCCGCCCGGTCCTACACTTTTTATCCAGTTTCATTGTTATCATCCATGTTTGAGCCCCGTATGATAGTACTGATAATGCGTCAGTACTTTCTTCTGATACATTATCAGTAAAAATGGTCACTAGTGAAATGGTTTGAATCCGGAAATGTAAGGCCTGAGCTGGAAGCTTACCTGGAAATCGCGGGACTGCTTGATGATATGGCCCTCGCGGACCCAGATGACCTTGGGTGGTGGCACGCCTCCCAGGGATGTGACAAAGCGGGCAGGCGAGCCTTCGGGAACAGTCAAATCGGCCAGAGGGGTGACCGTCGGCGGCACCTCGTTTAGCTCAGGCACTGCGTTGAAGAGAGGCCCAGTTTTAGACTTCATAATCAGTTTCATCAGTTTTAGACAGGTTTCACCTCCTTTCCTAGATATGCATTTCATTATTAGACTTGTGGCTAACCCGCAGTGACCTTCTTGTACTGATTTATGCACTCGTTGGAAAGCTACAAGCTCATACTTTTCGGAACGCACTTTTATGAGGCTGCGATAACGTTTTGATAGAAAGATAGATAGATAGATAGATAGATAGATAGATAGATAGTTAGATAGATAGATAGATAGATAGATAGATAGATAGATAGATAGATAGATAGATAGATAGATAGATATTGCTTATAAAGCAACCAATAAGTGAACTTTTACAGGGTCAGGTGTCATGCGGCTGAAAAATCTACAGTAAAGGCTCGTTCACACCGAAGGCGGGGCAGCCAAAGCGACGAGGCGGCAACGCGGAAAGCGGGGAAAACCACCTCTCCAGGGGACCCTTAAGCTTCGCCTTTAAGAGTTGAACACGATAGCGAAATCCGGCCCCTAGTACACCCTTCAACCATTAAGTGCACACTTATTAATATGTTTTGTCACACACGCACACATACACACACACGCACGCGCGCGCGAATAGTACATACAGGTTTTTAATAAAGCAGGAGTCGCACGGCCTCCAAGATACACGCCGCGCGCTCGCCATGTCGCAGGCCGTGGAGAGTCCTACAATGCCTCACAGATGGCAGCACATTATCTAGCGTTTGCTGTTTGCTTGATGAAATAGATGGACATAGTTGTCCATTTTTAAAGCTGTTTGAAAGTGCCTGCGAGTTTGTAGGGGCGATGGCTGCACTATCCTGGCCCATTTTGACGTAGTTTGATAGCATCCCAAATGGGTCTACAAATTGCCGAAGGGGCTAGTTTTCGTCGTGACACCCGTTGAACGAAATGCGTTGACTCCTTCCACGACATGGTATTTATGTAGTGTTTTTTCTCGGGGCAGCTGTAACATCGTGGCTTCGTGATAGACACCTGCTTGCCGTGCGAACGGCCGGGGTTCAATCCTCAATGGGACAGAAAATTTTATTCTTTATTTTATTTGCTTGGTTCTCAATTTTCGACGGACAATTTTCGCTCACAACCAACGGTGCTGACGCCGACGCCGATGGTGGAGGGTCTGTGACACGAGCTCTCGCTGTCGCGTTAAAACCAGACGACAAGGGCGATCGCTCTCGAAGCAATTTTTTGCCACCTGCCGAGGATCGCCCCTTTGCCGCAGCCAATCAGAATGGCACGCAGCGGAAGCGCGGTGGCGGCGCGGGTGTACGTTTGAGAGAAGCATCGCCCCGCCATAGCGACACGTGCGCAAAAGCGTGAGATGCCCGCCTCTTCTGCCACGCGGCCAGCCAAAAAAGGCATGCAGTCTGAACAGGTTCACGCGCTCACCGCCTCGCCGTTTCGAAAAGCCCTCGCTTTGCAGCACCGCCTTCGGAGTGAATGAGCCCTAACGGTCATTTCCTGCCTACAGTGCTCTTCAGATCACCAACCAGGCAAAGGCAGTTTGTATAATGGCAAAGGTGAATAATATGGGCCATACCGATAACTTTAAGGTTGGCGCTGGTCGACACAGTGCCCGCCGGATTTGTGGCGACACACTTGTAGACACCTTCGTCTTCGGGGAACGCTTCAGAGATCTTGAGCGTAAATAGGTTGTTCTCTTGGGACATGCGGAAGTACCGGGACTGCTTGACTTGCTGGTCGCCTCGAAACCATTTCACTTGCGCTCCTGCAATGGACAAGCATGGCGAGAGTTCAGACAATGTCGAGTACAAGGCTCGTTTTCTGGCCTAAGTGATGGCACATCATGAAATTCGCCCTTCCTGAAAAGCTGAGTAGCGCTTCGTTATGATGTACAGCTAAATAAACTTTGCGCCCTCTGGTCAGAAGTCATATCATCTTCACCAGCACACTATAGCCAACCCAGGTGCAACTTGGTTCAGGTTCTTGGCTATCGCTATTCACTGCTATACTCTGGGCAGTTGTTGCGTATATTCTTTAAATCACGAATGCTGAACCACTTTCTTGATGGTTAGGATTTAATTATTTGGCATGCAGAGCAAGCCGAGGTATTGCTTCTGCGTAAACAATAATGCGTCTCGGTCAGCATAATCTTGACTAGCTGCTTAACGTTCCTTTTCGCTTGTTGCGATTCTCGAGGATAACTAAGAGTTAATGTGTTCGAACCAATTGTCGAGGAAATCTAGCTTCCTCCCGAAAAGATTACACAGTACCTATCGGTGTGCTAAATTGGGCTGGTTAGTGCGGCATGGTAGACTCGAAGAATAAAACAGCGCTAAAGACGGGGTGAGAGAATACACATACATCGACACCGTGGATGTGTCTTCCTCTCCTCCCGTCTTTAGCGCTGTTTTATTCTTCGTCTACCATTACCAATCGTACGACACTTAGTTACTCCGAATGCTTTCCACATCGTCTTTGCGCCAACGAGGTACAGAGGTACCCGTTCAGTGAACACGAGTAAGTTATATCTTAAGCAGCCTGGAAAGAAAAAAAAAACAGCAATACACTCGTAGGTGATGCCAGCTGATTTTACAGAGCATTACAAAGTAAAGCATTCATTGCGAAACCTTGCCGGAGTTTCCTGATCGTGCTGCCTGGCTACATTAGCAGCAACATAACCATTGCTCATGTATATGATTGAACTTCTAATTAAAAGCGTGTGGGTTTGAGCTTGTTAGTAAAGCTTCAATGGTTCGAGAGAGCGTGAGTAAGGCTTCAATGGTTGAGAGAGCACACGGTTCCTCACTGATGTGTATCAGTGAGTTATGTGTAGTCCCACCTGAGCTACCTCTGAAAGTGGGCTGGTTGCCGACTCTGCTTCTACAGAATTACTCAGCACATCGAGAAACGGTACTAAATGTTCTTAGTGAGACAATACCCGTCTTCAAACGCATATTTGTTTTATTAAAACGAAACTTTTAATGCCCTCATTTTCGTGGCGCGTCTACTTGGTCATCCTCTTTCCTAGTAAAGTGGACTCGTCCCGGATACTGCTCAGCACCATATTGCATTATCTTCAGGACTTGTTCACTTTACTCGGCGGCATTATTCAATAGAGGAGCATAGCGAACGTTCTAGCGTTTCGCTGAATCTTCTTGCAGGCACATTACTGACATGCTACAAAATGCGTCGTGACACGTACTGTGTTTTAGAGCATTTGAAAGAGTGCTTTATGAAATAAAGCGTCGCTTTATGTAGATTCCAAATTATGGCCTTCCTATAGACCTATGGTGTGCGCTTTTGTAGAGCGCCACTTTTGTTGATAGAAAAATCTGAATGATGAACAATGCTCTTTCTTTCCTTCTATTCGTATCTTGTAAAGCTCATGGTCAACTGTTAACAAAAAGGCTGAAGGCACTCGCGGTGACAAAGGTAAAGCTTCAGGACATGTATAGCCTGCTGAACGTCGCTCGAAGTTATCTGCATGCTGTGAACAACAAATGCAAGCAGACTTACACGCTACAAATAACGACGATGAATGGAACGTATACAAAAAAATGCAGCGTGGTCTCACCAGGGACGGCTGGTATCCTGCAACGGAAGACAGCACTCTGGCCTTCCTTGACGGCTAGGGGCTTGAGCGGTTCAGTCACTGTGGGTGGCTTCTGGTCTCCGGGCGCCTCCTTGGGACTCGTGGGCGGCGTCTTGGGCTTGGCGCCTGCGCAGAAGTTGGGGCACCGGTGAAACCCAGTCGGAACGGCTGACCTATGGCAAGCGCTGCTTTTCTTGGCGGCGGAAGGGCAGTCGTAAAAAGGGGCGCTATTTGTGGCAGCGCGCACTAACCTTCGATCACCACGTGAGCCTGGCAGCGCGCTTCTCCCGCCGAGTTGATGGCGACACACTCGTAGCTTCCGGAGTCCGAGTCCGCCTGGGCCTCCAAAATGAGCAGAGTGTACAGGTCGTCCTCCTCCACGATCTTGTGCGACACGTCGGGCGTTACTTTCTTGCCATTCTGCGGAGACCACGACCACACATGACGGGGCTCAGAAACTGTGCGTACGCTCGTTTCGTAAGCGCTGTCATTTTGACGGTCGTAAATCTGCCTTCGTTTAAACGACCGCAACTGTCCGGCTTTCATTGTCCTCGTGTTTATGACTTCTCAAAATTAGCTGGCTGACGGATTCGTGAATAGCGCGCTTTGACGTCACAGTTGAGTTAGCACAACAAAAACATACCAAAGAAAAAATAAAAGGTTGCGAAGCCTTTTTACTTTCTAGTGGAATTTCAGTCGCAAATACACGACGTTGGTGGACTAAGATGATGCAACTAGAACCTGTTCTAAAATCTAAAAAAAAAGCAGCAGTATTCAAGTGTACAAGCACAGCTAAGCTATGTACCGTTAGATTTTCAAGGAAAGAATCAAGTATTGAATTATTACGTTCATGGTGCGCAATCTTTTATAGCATAACGCACCATGTGGACGACGTCAGGTTTTCCTAATCACATGGAGCTGACCCCCCCCCCCTTTTTTTTTTGGACGTCCTTGAAGCTTGGTCAACGAGGTAACAATTAAAAAATAGCATATACATTTGTTGTTATTTTTCTTCGCTAATATTTTAACACGAACGAACCAAGTAGCACAGCGGCGAATGCTTTCAAGCATGTTTTAAAAAGATTGCCTGTCCTAATACGAGTAGTATCCGAATAATCTCGGACAATGCACGAATGCTATATCTGAGCATAGGTCACCCTACAGAGGCACTTTACCTTCAGCCAATAGACATCCAAAGGCTTCGATCCCGAGACCTTGGCGTCGAGGCGGACCAACTTTCCGGCCTTGGACGAAACGTCCTGGATAGTCCTGGTGAAATTTGGAGGCACGACTCCGCTGCGTTGCTCTCGCCTCTCTGCGGAAATGCAAAGCAACGGCGCTAAAATTAGTACGCGGCGTTATGCAAACAGCTTCTGGGGCATAAATTGATCTCCTTGCGAAGTTTGATTATGGGCACTACGGGGTTTCGTGCATGGTTCATCATCTGGCATTTCGCGCGCACCGGTGGAAGTAACCGTGTCATCAATGAAAGAGCTGCATCATGATTAGCATAGAAACTTTCAAGGATAAACAGTTTCATTAATCTCGGCTGCGAGTTTCGCCACCCCGGCTTTATTAGAAGACTACGCTTGCAACATTTTACTTCATTCTCTTTCCGTTTTATTTTTGATACGTAGTTTCTCAGAAAAAAAAACAATATTTCCCATTGTGTACTACTGACAGATTTCAGAGCATATGCTCCGGCTTGGTTTGCGATTTCATGCTTTGCAATCTCAACTACTTTGGATTGTAGTCGCTTTGTAATCAATGTCTGCTTTAAACTCTAAAAACCACAGACTACCATTGGCTCGTAAGAAACAAGACGATGGTTTTAAGCAACGATATGTGAGGAACGAACCTTCAACAACCAAGTTAGCCGAAGACTTGGCTGAGCCTCCACGGTTTTCCGCCTTGACCGAGAAGACGCCAGAATCTTCGACGTAAACTTCGCGAATGATGAGCGTTGATGTGGTATCAGTAGTCACGATCTGGAAGAGAAAAGAAGACGTGCAAAAATGAGGGGCGCATTTTTATTTCTTCTCTACGGGGGGGGGGGGGGGTTAACGAGAAGCAACACATAACCATGTTGGTAGTCTGTAGGAATTCAGAGCAAAAAGAAACGTTGATGGCCTTGTTCCGTACACACATACACTATTAGTTTTTTTTTCCAGTTTGCATTTTTTCCCATAAATTTTTATTCTAACAATAAAAGCCCAGTTTATCCGCCACCGATCAACTTCCCTTTTCTCTTTCTTTTCCAGTAACGTGTAGGTCACTCCGACTTCACTTTTTGTAAAAAGAAAGAAAATATTATGAATAATTTATCATTCCTATAATCTGCAGCGTCAGATTTTATTGCAAACGTCATCGTTGTACCTAAGATGTGATTGATGTATGGTCGCTGCAGTTCAAGTGCCTACTAAAGCAGAAGGAGGAGTGCGGGTGGTGCAGGCTCACCTGGAAGTCCTGTGATGGTGTTATGGGGAAGTTCTCTCGGTACCACGTGACCTTCGGCGTCGGCTGGCCGGTGAACGTGCACTGGAACTTGGCTCCGTGGCCCTCCTCAACGCGGCATGGCTGCAGCTTCTTGGTGAATACAGGAGGCTTCGACTCTTGCTGTGGACGGAAAACACAACGAATGGTTTCGCTTTCCACTCACTCGCATGGGCAAACGCGCTATTTATAACGGCTCTTGGAGTTCATCCATCTAGCCTTTTAACACGTCCTGTCGCGAATAGGTCTTGCGCAGTGTCCCGGTTGGCTACGTCTCGAGAGATTGCCATCGCGTGACCCCATGATCACAATTGTTTTTCGACGGCAAGTACACTTCTCCTGTCTGGGATCGCCAAATTTGAACTGCCTCTTCTTGCCGTTATCAGTTTTAGCTCACATTCTCGCGAATCATTTATCATGACCCTGATCTCTCAGTGGTGTTTCTCGGTGTTGTGCGTTTCATCACACACCCTGTAGCAATTTTTATTGGTTTGCGTATAGTGACAATATAACGCATAGGTAGTGAGAGTCATGTATTCTGTACTGCAAGAGTTAAAAAAAAGCTACCAATTGAACAGAAATAAACAAATGAAACCATATTGTGCACGTTGTTGTGCTAGAGATCTTACAGATAGAAAGTTACGCAAAAAAATTGTGAGAGTCAACGTCCCTAGGATACACAGTGGGGTTTGCGCGATATCATGTTTAAGGACTGCGGATTAGTTTCGACCAGCTGTGAACATTTAATGTGCTCATAAAGCACGCTACTCTATAACGTTTTTGCATTTACTTTCCAGTTCAATAAGATAGCGAAGAGCTGGGAATATAACCCGACAGGGTGACCACGGCAGCAGAACGTCAACGACATGCGAAGTTCCATGGCAGATGGAGGTAGAATATATAAAGATAAAAGATCAGAGAGGCACGGTTTGTCGAGATGGAGGTTGATACTACCTGAAAAAACTTCCAATATAGGTACTCTTCAGGAACACAAATACTTCAAGTTTTCAACAGCCAAATTTGCCTTGCACAGTTAGCGGTTCTCAGTAACTGATTCGCCAACTACACTCCATGTCAGCATAGACAAAGTAAAAAAAAAGCAACGTTGATGATCAATTACAACACTCGAATTCTTTGGATTAGTGCACCAAGTTTTACAATACGCCGCACCGTGTGAGGCAATAGGCTGTTTCATTATGGCTGAAGCAAAATGTATGAGCAGCAGTTTCCCCCCTATTATGAGGTGCATGTTTCCCCCCTATTATGAGTATGAGGCGAATGTTTCCCCCCTATTAATATTTACATCGGTTACGTGGTGGTGGCTCGGGGGTTCACGGTGCAGAGCAGGAAAGGAAGCGCGCTCACCGCTGGTCCCTGCACGCGCTGCTCCTTGGTGACGCCCTTGTGTTCCTGCTCGAGCGTCTCGGTGAGCGTCTTCTTGCGGGTGATCTCCAGGTCACCCTGCTGCTCCTTCTGTGTCTGGCGCTGCGTGGTCGTGTGCACCTCGCGGCCCTGCACCACCGACTCCGGCGCGATGCCGCTGGCACCGCGCTGCTGCTTTTCCGCTTCGGTCTCGAAGTACTTGGCCATGTACTGTGCCTGGGAGCCAGTCTCCACCTTTTTCTCGCCCGTGCGCGCGTCGTACTGCAGAATGACGAAGAAGGCAAGGAGTCAGCGGCACTCTTACTTACACCTTCCGCAAAAACAGATGCTGAAGCAGCGGTAGTATGGCAGACACTCGCGAGCAGGTGAAGCGGCCTGCTAACGTGTAAAATTCATTTGTTATTTATCGTTCAGCGAACGTAAACAAAAAGACTGTTTAACACACGTAGATGTTTCATTGTTATACTTTTTTGTTTCTATTTCTTTATTGCTAGCAGATGTCATGAAGACCAGCTTACGTAAATAGAGTCCGTCTTGAAGCGTTCCACCTTTGGCTTCATCCTTTCAATTTCTTCCTCTTCTATTCTCTTCTTGATCTTTTGGTGTTCGCCTGAAACGCAACACATACGTGACATCACACTCGCAACCCTTTGAAACACCGCCTGACCTTAAATACAGAAACATGCGCGTCTAGTTAAGCCGTCGTAAAAGCACTGTCATCAGCGAGACCTGTCTGTCTTCGTACCTTGTTGGCCTTCTTCAGTCTTCCATACGTCAACACGGGTACCTCCAGGAGTGAGTTTTTCCTCGAACACCCGTTGCAGCTCAGTCTCATGTCGGTATTTTTGGTAAGACTTGACGTCTTGGTCATACCACGCTGCAATGTCAAACTGCTTATCAAGCGGTGTCATTTATTGCCATTTCAAATGTACTGTTTCTAAGGGAGACTGTGCCAACTTTAAGCGTGCGAACGTTTTGTGGTAAGGAAGTTTTGTACTCACGCTTTGGAGAATGCTTGAGAACGGCTCTGTAGTCATCAAATTTAGGCCGAACTTCCAATGTCGTGAAACAGTAGGCTTCCCCACAGAAGTTTCTCGCGAAAACCTGCAGAATAAGTTTATTGTCCACAACAAGTCGACGCAGAAAAAAAACAAACACGCTTGGCTTTACTGAAACAGAAGCCCTTACTTCTACTTTTCCTTGGTCGTACTGCCTACTCTTTGGGATGTCCAGGTGGTAGATACCGTCATACGTCAGCTTGTATCTCGAACCCTAGATAAATAGAGCTTGGTTAAATTGCATTTGCTACTCAAGTAAGAAGAATATGTCAAGGATATTGTTGAATTGCTTACAGAAATGACCGTGTGCCCATTCAAAACCCAGATGAGTCTTGGCTTGGGGTGACCTATGACACGGCACTGGAACTTGGCCCATTCACCTTCAACAACCACTTGGGGTTCTGGCTTCATAATAAACATTGGAGCCTTTGGTTCCTCTTCTACCTCTTCCTGGGTTTCAGTGCTGAAATCGAAAAACAAAGCATGTGATGTTCAGGTTTGCGGAAGCAGGTCTGTTTCTTGGTGGTTTTGACATTGGATAAGAATTTTTAACTACACCAAGAAGTCGGGGATGTAATCCTAACGAGAAAATCAATGCTCACCGCTGCCACGAAGCTTCCATTTCAGCGATCTTCTTGACACCATCCTTCATATCCTTGGGAAGTTGGGTTCTGAAAAAAACGTCCAAATACATTGACAAAAATATGACTCTTGATGCAGCCACTGATAACTATGCGTTTAATATATATTGCTTAATGTTATTTCACGCTTTGCTTCGCTCTCACCTGTAGTCCAGTTTTGGCTTCGCTGTGCACCTGAGAGTTGCCTGGGTTTGGTCTTCGCCTACGTCATTTACAGCCCGGGCGACATATGTTCCAGAGTCCTCGGGGTAGACATACAACACGTCCAACGCAACAAAACCGAAGTCGTGTGTGGTCTTGAAGCGGTGGCCTGAAGGAATACAGAATGAGAAAGGCAGATATCCATTATTTAACAAAGTTCCCGTCAAATATTGATAAAAAGCTTTGAAATGAGAATGAAATAATTCACTGCATATATTTTCTTATTATTGTTGTGTATCACTCATTATGTAGTGTATATCAATATTCAGTACCTGATCTCAAGGGTTGTCCGTTGTGGTACCACTCCACCCTCAACTTCGGATCGTTGATGGGCTCCAAGCGACACTCGAAATGAGCTGAGTCACCTTCATTGAGGTTTTGTTGAGGCTGTATCTGAGTGATGAACCTAGGACAAGAACATAATAGTTTGTAGCTGGACAGGTCCTTCGTAAAAGAGTGGACTGGGGTAATTGGTAAATGAGCATTCGGCAAGTGGCATCACTTAAGACAAAAAAAAAGAAGAAAGGGAACAAATACAACTTGTATTTTGTTCTTTTTTCAGTCATGCCTGCATTATGTAACTCGTAAACTTTAGATTTTATTCATTGAGATTTTCGTATTTCAAATACTGCAAGGTTTTTTATGTATAGGCTCGCTGTTTGTTTTTAATACCTGGGCTTAACCGGTTCCTGCTCCTGAACCGTTTCTTCTTGAGGTGTCGGGTATTCCAAGTCGCGCAGCTTGTCGACGTTCATTCCCTGTGGCAGCTGGCTGTCCATAATGATGTCTTTCTTGGCTGAAAATTGAAATATGAGATTTGTTCTCTTCTACATCCCCGTAACCCTCGCAGCATGACGTATTTAGAGTGGGATATTGAGCTCGCATAAAACACAGGTGCTTTAATAAATCATACAAACGAAAAACACTCAAAAAGGGTCCCACAGGCTTATATTTTAAATGTTACCTTTGATTTTGAGAGTTGCCTTGGTCATGTCAGACCCCCAACGGTTCGTGGCGCGGCACATGTACTCTCCAGAGTCTCGAGGGAACAACCAGTCGATGTCTAGCACCACGAAGCCGAAGTCATCGATCGTATGAACACGTGTGCCTGCGTAAATAATGTTACGATATCAATTAGAGACAAACAGCGAAGTTTTGAACAACAAAATAAAAATAAAACCCACTTTATGAGTAAAGTAATGGTCGGAATGTGCAGCTTACCAGTAACCAGTGGGCGTCCATTCAGGAACCATTCTACCTTCATATTTGGATCTCCAACTGGGATAAGCTTGCATTCGAAGTGAGCGCTGTCACCCTCCACCTTTTTGTATGGAAACACACACACAAACAGCGAGATATTAAACTCAGGACCAATGTGCTTAGGGCATAACTTATATCATTTTCACAATCCTTACCTTGTCGAGAAGAGACTGAATTTGTGTAACAAATTTTGGTGGTTCCTTCTTGTCGTCATCGAAGATCTTCTCTTCGGTTCGGTACATAGATTCTTCCAACTTCTGAATGCTCTCATAGCCAGAACGGAACTCCTGAGGTAGCTGTGGTTCCATGACAATGGACTGCTTGCCTACAGAGATGAAATGTAAAATTGCGTATGTTTCATACGTAGCGTAACATAACGTGTACTGTTGCTATTTGAACAAATTATGTGTAAATTTATGGCAGCTCTAGCTTTATTTAGCAGCTTTATCATTGCTTTAATTATTAATTGTGCTTAATGTCCCTAAGCAGCTTTGTGGCATTCAAATACATCATAGTGGGTGGATTCAAAGTATTTTAGATAACTTTGGTTTCGCTATATAAAGAAGCAGTGATACCCATTTTCACTCTACGTAAAAGCATATATGTTCGTACCCTTGACGTTGAGCTTGCACGACACCGATGCTTCGCCGACCTTGTTGACGGCTCTGCACGTGTATACACCGGAGTCTCGTGGGTAGACACCCGCCACTTCCAGGATGACGTAGCCAAAGTCGCTGATTGTCTTCACTCGAGAGCCTGAGCAAGGTGTGTGGAGGAAACATTGTTGCATTTGCTCATCCTCTCCGCAATTCTCATTATTTACTCACCGGTGACAAGAGGCTTGCCATTGTGGTACCAGTCCACTCTCAGTGTAGGGTCGCCAACTGGCGTCAGCCTGCAACGAAAAGACGGGTTTAAAGAACGCCTAGCTGGTGGTCTCCGTGTTCCACTACCATGACGTACTGGAGTCTATCTGATCTATTGACTGAACTTGATAGATTTAACAGCATGACAATACATACTGAGCCACGCAATACGACACATTTGTTGGCTATAAGCACTTGCAACGCTTTAGGATATCGTAACCTAGCACAGCAAGGGGGAAATTCTGGCACCCCATTATTCGTTAAAGATATATTTCAGCTGTGGTTATCTGTCACGGGAATTCACGAGATGTCTTGGCTGCGACTACCCTCTAGTGAGCGCGATGCGTGTGCATGCACGCGTGAGCACGCGCGTGGGCCTTTGTTGTTCGCGCAGCAGAAAAAAAGAAAAAATGCGAACTATTGCAGTTTACTGCTGTGCGCTTCATGCTTGTGAAAATCCCGCGATGCCGTAATTTCCCAAGAACCTGGTGCCCATTTCTCTGACAAAGCTGGCACTTTTTGAGTATTGCAGCACTTATACGTAGGAAATAACTTCACGATTACGCTTTCCTTTCGGTAATACGTACCATGAAGTTGTGAAGTTACTTGCTGTTTGAACCTGTGCTCTTCGAGTACACGTACCTTGCTTTGCTCACAGTAATGACACAATTGCAGGAAAATAAAGCAAGGGTTTCGTAAAGTATTTGCGTACCTGCACTCGAAATGAGCCAAGGAGTTCTCAGCCAGTGTCAGATCTTGTGGTGTAGTGATGAACTTGGGTGGTTGAGACACGTCTGTGTCGGTCCAGGTTTCGCCAATCCTGGCGGAGGAAACTTCCTCGAACTTGGCAATCTTATCAATACCGGGAGTCATGGATTCTGGCAGCTGTGTTTCCAAAATAACGCTGCGCTTTCCTGCAAAAAGACATTTGTTGTATTTTAATAATCGCGCCGACTTTACCGCGACATTACGAAGGTATGAGCTAATTTCTGTCGTACCTTGGCATTTCAGAGTGCAGCTGGTGACAGCCTCTCCGAAGCGGTTTCGAGCTCGGCACGAGTAGACACCGGAGTCTTCTGGATACACGGGACTCATCTCGAGCACCACGAAGCCGAAGTCGTTGATGGTGCGGATTCTCGTTCCTAGTACGTTGAAAAACAAATATGGCGTTACTTTCTGCAGCATACCTTAGTGTGTGTCATAGATATGCGGCTTAAAATGGGGCTTCTTTCGGGGCAACAAGCAACCCTTTCACGTTGGAGCTCGAATGTTTGATGGGTCAATTTAGATTTGCATTACATCCTGCTTAAGCCGTATTATTGAAGGTGGCGTTTTTCCGGATAAGATGTGTGGCCTTACAAAAAATTAATGAAGAAATAGAAAGTGTAGAGATCTACTACCCTCCAATTATGCAAATTCAGTGCCTGTATACGCCTGGCTAAGGAATTATTTCGCAACGTACTTACAAAGGCCTCAAAATAGCGTATGAAGTAAACGCTGAGATAATC
This sequence comes from Rhipicephalus microplus, assembly GCF_043290135.1. Lineage (NCBI taxonomy): Eukaryota > Metazoa > Arthropoda > Arachnida > Ixodida > Ixodidae > Rhipicephalus > Rhipicephalus microplus. The sequence goes on from NC_134710.1 coordinate 76,275,284, forward strand.
TTGCAAATATGCATTGTTTTTCTTTCAGATGCGCAGCCACTTAAGAGACCACAGACTTTCTCATTTCGCTGTTGGCACAGCCAGACGCGATATACGGGAACAACAAGGATGACCGAAATGCTCACCTGACATCAGCGGCATGTTGTTCTTGAACCATTCCACGGTCAAGTCTGGGTCATCTGTTGGTGTCAAACGAGCTTCCAAGTGAGCATTGTCTCCTTCCCTGTGTTGAATGAAGTGCGCAAATATGGCGAGTTTGAGAAGACGCTTAAGGGTCAGGGTCAAGTTCTATGCAGGTTATTCAAACACGTTCAAAATTCGGGAGTGCTCATATTTCACAACTGCTGTATCGATCGGCATCAACTCTTTGTTTAAGAGAGAAGGTAAAGTTTTAGTGATTGTAGAAGGCAAAACTATGATTCTGGCTTTAAACGCATTTACGATGAATGAGTCGGAAGCACACAAGTCAGTACCTCTGCACTTACAACAGATATCTCTTTTTCGTAATCTGCATATGTTAGAGCAACGAAAGCTGACAAATGTAGCATATTATTTTTAACTAACATGAATTGATGATTATATTTCAGTTTACTTTTACTTTCGTACAAAACATACATGTTTACATAAACACACAGAAAGAGGTCCTGGAGCACTTGACTGAAGGGGGACCTCCTGTTAGAAAATGTATTAAATACGTACCAGTAAAATACAGCTCCGTCAACAATGCGGAATACGTTATACAAATTAATTTATTATCGTTATAAATTTACAAAAGACTTGCCAGAACCGTACGCATAAACTCGTGGTATTCAAGAGAGGCGTGCAAGATACATCATTTTTGTACTCTTCAGATACATTGTTTGGCAGTTTACGTGATTTAGATATTGTTTTATTTAATGCGGACTACAGAGCTGTAGACTTCATGGCTTCATTGTTCAAAATATTGCACTTTCCATCGATTTTACTTAAGAACTGAAGGCCCAAATAAAAGTCTGCTGCAAACATGATATTTAATTTAATAATGACCAAGGTAATGCAACTTAATAGAGTGGTTCTCTTAGAAAAAAACTACTTGTCCGTTGCCATGAATTGAGGTAATAGCCTCCAAGCTATAAGTGGTGATGTAATAATGGTTCATAGTCAGAAATAGTGCAAATGCTTGTAGAATGTAAGGGCTCTTTAGCGAGTTAAATACCTCAGGTCTTCGACGTTAGACAGCGGTACAGTGAAGCGAGGTGCCTCAGCAGGACCGTCTGGTTCTACGACCGCCGAGGTGCGGTACAAGCTTTCTTCAAGGGCAATGATGCTCTGTGTTCCCGATGCCATTTCAGGTGGAAGTTGAGGAGTCAGGATCAGAGAGCTCTTGGCTGCAAAGCAAAGAAAAAACAAAATGAACGAACGATAAACGAACGATAATAATCGCATGTCTAAACTATCAAGTGGTCACGAAAGCACTAGATTATGCTCTACACTATTGACATAACCCAATACCCCACTTATGCGCTGTGCACAAGACCGCGTTTAATATTTACTGGAAACGTTTTGCGGCGTTACTAACTTCGTAATTGTTTTTAAAGTCATGACATAAATATTCTCTCCTTAGGCCCTATTTGCAATTATTCCCCGTAGCACATTCATGCAACAATGGATTGCTTTAATGCAGCCTAGAAAATGCTTTACCTAGTGCAAGTTACGCGGATCTCGTCAAACTCTGAACCCCGCGCACCTCGGCTCTCAGGCGTGACTGCGTAACAAAGCAATACTTACACTTGCACTGAAGGGTAGCACGTGTCACATCTGAGCCAAGCTTGTTGGTCGCCTTGCAGACCCATTCACCAGAGTCCTCACCGTAACAGTAGAGGATGTCCAGGATCACAATACCGAAATCATGGAACGTCCGGAAACGGTGACCTGCACACAAACGAGCCCCGTTACAGATTTTCTTAAGAATTACGTAGGCCCAGAGAAGCGCATTTTACATGAACGGTTGTGCAAAGAAAAAAAAAGAAATACGGAACAGACACAATACGTGTTGACCCACCAATCAGTTCTCCAGCCTATACAATCTTCATGCATGTAATATAAGCTGTAGTCGCGCCGGCCATCATGCAACAGCACTTGAATTTATCGCGACAAAAAATGCACAAAAGAGGAAATTGCGACATTGCGAAATTGCGAAATAGAAATGCCTCAGCTGACATTTCAGGATCACGCCAACCATTGTTACGTGTTGATCTCTCCCGTATATATGTCAGCGGCTTAGCTAGCACGGTGCGCGTGGCAGGGCAACATTAACATTCCAATCATCATCAATTCAGTTTATGTGAACTTCACAGAAACAAAAACCCATTTTGCAGATCCAACAAACAAACATAACAATGCAATAACTCAGCCATCAGGTCATTTTCTTGATGACACCAGCATGAGCATGAACAAGCATTGAACGCCAAAACAATTTTCGGTCATTTAAACTAGTCCCGGGCCAGATCACCTTACGAAGTAGCTTTGCTGGTGCTTTCCTAGTGCTTCTTTTCAACGTCTTTAGCGACATGGTTATAACTCGATTACAAGGACGGATTGTATGTGACATCCCAATCCGATTCTGTCAGCCGAATGCTTTGCGAAACGTACCTGAGCGCAGAAGTTGGCCGTTGAAGTACCACTCGACCGTAAGGTCAGGGTCGTTGACCGGCACGAGCTGACACTCGAAGTGGGCGCTCTGTCCCTCAGACAGACCTACGATGCTGTTCAGCTGCGACAGGAACTTGGGTGGCTGAAGCCTGGTGGCCTCCATAACAGCCGAAGTCCTGCGATTGAATACCGCAGCAATGTGGCACTGCCGTTTCACAGCTAAGCAACCTTGTCGGGGATGTGGGTGCGCTTTGAAGACGTGGATAGGGAAGAGACAGGACACACACAACGCACTTTCAACATGTTTAGGGAGTGTCACATATATACTCTGAAGCACGTGACATAGGGTATGCGCATTACAAGTCGATGAGCATTGAGAAACTGCAGCTCTTTCTCAGATAATGACAATGAAGCTATGCTGACACATGAATCTGCGTGTTCCAAAATCGATTTGGTTTCTACTACGAGTCTCGCGGATCGATTACGGTTGTGGGATATGACGGTGTACTGATCAAATTTCGGGGTGCACGAGCGTCTTGAGCAGTGAGTTGCGAGATGACATTAGAACCATTCCTGACATTAGTATTGTGTTCTTTTAGGCGCTCGTTTAGGCATTGCCCAGTTTGCACTATCTGTACCTTTCTACAAGAAAGCGAAATGTTGTAAACTACGGCCTTTTGGTAGTGGACGAATTTTACTTCATGTATAATTTTACGAATTTCACTTCATGTATAATAACCTGTATAACTTTTTCGGGGCGGAAAACACGGCGTTCACACTCCCCTTACGTGCAGCTTTCTTAAGATTGTGTGAAATACGATGAATGTATAGAATGAAAGTAATTTTCACGTTGCGGTTAATTTTTTCGTTGTTCTATTGACAAGGTTGCCTTCCTATTTTTTTTAAAGCACCTCAGAACTCGTGGTCAGGTAGCTTGATGCCTGTAGTCGACCGTCTCTTTGTAAAAAACAATAATGTACAAGATGAAGGCAGAATTTTTCAAGTGAGTTGTGCGTTTTGTACCTTCCCTGTCCACGTCTTCAAAGCACATCTACATAATTGATATGCAAAACCAACTAGTCGATCTAAGGCCATTGATAAGTAACCTAACGCAAGAAATGTTATGCAGTTTATACTCAATACAACATACCTTGACGAGTATGGATACAATGTTTTGTTCGTATTGGTATTTATATATTTATTTGTTTATTTGCAATAATGACAGTCTCTACTGAGACCATAGCAGGTGGGCAGACTGTGCAGGTGCTACGATTGCTTATCACAGTAAAAATCAGTAATACTAAAATAAGAGTAACATGAACTTGGAACTTTGTACTCTAGTAATATTTACACAACATATTATATAAACAAAATACAAGAGCATACAAAATGGGATGTTCAACAATAAGGCTGATTACAAACTAGTTTCATTACTCATATAGTGGCTATTAAAAAAGCTAAGAAATGTTTTTCAATTTCTGACTCAAACTGAGACAATGACTCAGTGTTAGTGATGTGAGGGGCCAACATGTTCCATTCACGAATCACAACCGGACAAAAGAATATTTAAACACATCAGTGTTGCATTTGTATGGTACTAATGTGTATGTTTGTATATTTGTATATTGCGGCTCGTGTTTGCGAATAACACACGTAATTTTAAATATACATTTTAAAATAATTGTGCAGGAGTGGATAAATAAATTGTAATCATACCTGTTTTACTCGTACTTCTAGCTTGGGAAGTTCAGAAAGCGTTAGAAGATTAGTGGGTGAGTGTTCACGCTTATATTTGTAGTGAATGAATCGTATGACCTTTCTCTGTGCTGCTTCAATTTTCTTTATATTTGTGTGGGTGTGATGAAACCACACTGTACTTTCGTATTCGAAGATTGGCCTGATGAATGTTTTGTATGCTAGGAGCTTTGTTGGCAAGGTTGCCATTTAAAGTGATCTGCGAAAAAAATAATAGTTATTGCGATAGCAAATATATGTACAGTTTCAGCTGGTTTTTACCGTTGCGAACGCTGCCGTCATGCATCGTATATGTATACGTATCTATATATGGGAAAACTCAAGAAAGGAAAAAGCCACCCGCGCTCGGCATCCAGCTCGTCGCGATGCACCAACGCGCGCTTATCTCCCACACGTACTTTGCCCCACTCGTGGGGGTAGGGGGAGGGGTTAGGTGCTTGTGCGCTCGCGCTTATCCTTCAGTGGGGCGAATCATGTGCCTTGGTCTTTCACCGGAGTCTCGGCCACAAAAGTCTCGGCCACAAAAGTCAACTTCGCTCTCTGGGCAGGCCCCGTTTGCGAAAAGAGTGCGCTTTTTAAACAAAGTAAAGTAACAACGGGGACACTCGTTAGTTCGCACTCACGTCTGTACCTGTGAATACATTTTGCGCGTCGTTTTTGTCTAAACAGCGCGTTAAGCGTTGAGTTGTAAGCGTTGTTAGTTAGCTCTCGTCCTGTGTATGTTGTTTTCGTGCGTCATTTGTGCGTGAGCAGAGCACTGCACGTTTCGATCTGCTAGCGGTTAAAGTTCCACGTTATTGCTATCGCAATCATGGCTTCGCCCTTGCGGTGAAACTGACGTGGCAGATAAAGTAATGTTACTAATGTGCTCGTCCCACCTTAACTAGGACGTAATTGTTACGCCTAAATATTTATGGTTGTGTACTCTGGTCAGGGTAGTGCCATATATAGTGTAGCAAAAGTTTGAAGGCTCCTTCTTCCTTACTATTGTAATACAAGCTGATTTGTTGAGCGAGTAGTGATCTTGGTCATTTCTAATTTCTCTATAAATGATACAGTCATCCGCGAATAACGATTTTGCAGTCTATATTAGTAGGTATGTAATTATTATAAACGAAAAATAACTAGGGCCCGATCAAGGAATCATGGGGCACTCCTGACGTAACCGGTACAATATTTGATGAAGTATTTTGGAAAATAACAAGCTGAGACCTATTAGACAAAAGTTTACGCAACCAAGCAACAATTTCTCCATTTTAGATAATGCTTTTTAGTTTACTAATTAGATTGGTGTGAGAAACACAGTCACTCTTTTGAGAAATCAAGTAAAATTATGGTCGTTTGGCTGCGATTGTCAATACCTAGCGCAAGATTGTGTATGACTTTAGTTAGCTGCGTTGCCCTTCGACAACCGTGCTGGTTGGGGGACACGATGCCATAGTTTTCGAAAATAAAATTGTTAAGTGTTTTAGAACTATATGCTGGAGTAATTTGCATACCATGCTCGTTAAAGATATCGATCTGAGATTTGATTGAATGGATTTATCTCCCGATTTATAAACTGGAATAATTTTATTGATTTTCCAATCTTCTGGTAGTCTTGATGTTGAAAGCGATTTATCGGAAATACTGACGAGATATTTGCTACACAATTCTGCGTACCTTTTCAGAAATCGGTTGGGTATATCATCCGGACCACAAGGTTTCTTAGTGTCTAGGGCAAGCAGAAGATTAAGAACACCAGTGTCTGTGATAACGAGAGGGTCTATAGCAGACACAGCGCGTCGAACCAACTCCGGCATGACGCCATTTTCTCTTGTGGAAAACAAAATGAAAGAACAGGTTATATCTGTCGGCATCATCAGCTTTTTTGAGTGACGATAGTTGAGTTGTGAGCGTGTTCTTTCGGCGAGAGTGGTTGCAAAATTGTTGTGAATTGCTTTTGAGAAAGCTAGGGAGTACAGTGTTGAAATAGTGGTGTTTTTCCTCCTTGGATTTTTGTTTCAAGTTTTTTGCAGCAAGCGCAAGTCTGGCGGTGTTAAATTGGCTATTTTCGGCAGCCTTGTTAACTTTGCGTAATCTCTTGAGTTGACGCTTTGCCTGTATTACATAATGAGAAATCCACGGGTTATTTTTATTGCGATAACAATTATATGGACACTCTCGGCTGGATTTCGCCACCGGCATCGGCGTGGGCGTCGATGTCATGTACCGTATATGCATACGTATCTATATATATGAAAACGCAAGGAAGAAAGAAAATCCAGAGAAAAAGACTCCGGCGCGCAAAATCGTACGTGGGACCTCCGCGTCGAGAATGCGAGGCGTTAACCAATGAACCACCAAGTACCTCCTTCAACGTTCAAACGGCAAGCTATTTATATCTACCACTTACCTCTGTTGGCGGACATCTTGGGCGGGGGGGGAGAACTATCGTGTTTTCAGAATTATCAGCAAGATGGCACAGTGAGCGCGTGGCGGCTCTCGTCTCTCACGCGTACTTTAGTCCGCGCAGAGAATAAGGGGGTGTACGCTCGATCGCGAGCTCTTATCTTGCAGTGGGGAGGATCTTACGTCTTGGCTAGCCTTTGGGTTTCGCTGGAACGATTCTGTTGTAGTTACCGGGCGGACAAAGGTCACTGTAATTGTTGACCAGCCGCGGTTTGTGAAAACGCCGTGCTTTTCAGACACAGCGAAGTAACATCTGCGACGCTTATTCGCGTTCATTTGTACCTGTGAGTACGTTTTGTGCGTCATCTGTGGGTGAGAAACGCGGGGCACGTTTGGATCTGCTTGCCATTCTGCGCGTTACCTTCCAATTTGTTGCTATCGCGTTCATTGCTTCGGCTTTGCGGCAAAGCAGTGACCTTTTAATCTTTTTTTTTTTCAGTTTGACAGGAATAAACTTTGTTACACAGTGTGAAACTATGTCTTCAAAGCTCAACCAGACAGTATTTACATCAGAGAAAGGACCTGAGGCCATTGCCGAAAACACTTGGTATTCACGAGCTAGATAGGTTTGTATGTGGTTGTCGTCAGCTTAATCAAAATTTATTATGGTTTGGGCTGCAGTTTGCACTGATATTTTATCACCTATAAGTAAAATGCACATCGGAATATTGCGATCGGATATATCTTCTATTACCTTAACCTGCACCCGTTCTAACATGAGGTTACTACTTAACGAAATTAGGTCGAGTATACTCTGACAATCGATTTGCTCCAATCACTATGTGGGGCTTTCCACGATTCGGCAAAGTTTAAAATTTAACATCATGTTGAGAAGGGTTCTAAAGCCCTTGATGTGTACTGCATGGTAGACCAATTAAAGTCGGGAAGGTTAAAGTCACCCATAAAGATGACGCGGCAGTTTTCGGCATTTTGCTGCAAATACTTTGTATCGCAACAATGCATTCATGTTGACATGCGGTACTTCGATAGATACCGCTAACGACTATACTTGTACCTTTTACTGCGATAGCCATTATATGGACAGTCTCGGCTGGATTTTTACCGCCGCCGTCATTCACCGTATATGTATGCGTATCTATATATATCAACATGAAGGAAGGAAAAAAAAAAGCCGCCCGCGCTTAGTCGACAAGGTACGCATGAGAGATAAGGGCGCGTCGGGCGATGCATTGACGCGCGCTTATCTCTCACGCGTATTTTGCCCCGCGGATGGGGGGGGGGGGTTAGATGCTTGTGCGCGCGCTAATCTTTGGGTGGGCAGACTCGTGTGCCTTCGGCTTTCACTGGAACGATTGCGTTAGTTGTCGGGCCCAGAAAGGCCATTTTGGTTTCTGCACAGGCCCCGTTTGCGAAAAGTGCGCGCTTTTCATACACGGCGAAGAATAACAACTAGGACACTTGTTAGTTTGCACTCATCTATGTACCTGTGATTACGTTTTGTGCATCCTGTTTGTTTAAATAGCGCGTTAAGTGTCGAATGATAAACGTTGTTAGTTTGCTCTCGTCCTGTGTGTGTGGTTTTCATGCGTCTTTTGTGCTTGAGCAGCGCGCTGCACGTTTCGCCTTGCTTGCCGTTCGTTCTCAGCGTGAGATTCCAAGTTGTTGCTGTCGCATTCATTGCTTCACCCGTGCGGCGAAGCAGTGACTTTTTGTATTAATCTTACGAAAAACTGCCTCAGCAGCAGTTACCTATGGAAGAATGACCAGTGGAATTGAATTCTTTACAGCTGAGCCTACGCCTCCACCACGTGATTGCCTATCTTTCCGAACGAGTACGGAGTTTGGGGGAGTGATTTCATCATTCGAGACGGGTGGTGGTAACCATGTCTCGGTCACTGCTACTATATCTAGTTCACGGTCGAGCAATAAGCTTTCAAATGGCTGAACCTTGTTCATGATACTTAGAGCATTTATGTTTAGCAGGGTTATTTTTCTTGCACTGGTTTTGCCGAATTTCTGGGTGGTGTGGATCCTTTTTTCTTCTACGCTCTCGTCCTTTTTAGCTATTTTTTATGCTTTCTTATTTCTAGCCTGTCATTGTTTTCGTCATGCTAAATGTAAACACGAATATTTATGAACAGCTTGTTGTACGCTAACGACACCTTGTCTTTGTTTTGACGGTTTTGCTTAGCACTGTCCCAAAATTTCTTGCGAGTTTCTCAAGGTTTTCGTGAGAAATCTTATGCTATCGATAGACCGTATCCTTTAGCTCGAATCAATTTTTGAGTATAATATTTGTACTTCTTTCGTGCAGTAATTGAAGTATGACTGGCCTTGTCTTGTTTGGTCCTACTCTTCCTAAGCGATGTATGCGCTCAATGGTCAAAAAGAGTCTATTAAAAATAGGCTCGCTTCAGTAAAGTATAGTAACTACCTACCTACCTACTCGCTATGGTAGTCTAGTGGTTACGGCACTAGACTGCTGACCCTAAGGATGCGGGATCTAATGCCAGAAGCGTGGACCACATTTTCGGTGGAGGTGAAAATGCTTGAGGCCCGCGTACATGGCATGAGGTGCGCGTTAAAAAGCCCCCAGATGGTTGAAATTTCTGGTGCCCTTCACCACAGCGTCCCTCTAAATCGTATCGTGGTTTTGGTATCTAAAACCCTAACAGTTATCATTATTCAAAAAGATGCTGACGAATGTTACACGGCAGGTATTACCTGGTTTGAGACGAGGCACCTTCCAATTCCGCAATCCTGTCGAGAGACTGAGGCTGCAGAGAGTCCCTGAATATTTTTCCGGTACCTAAAAATAAAGTAAAGAAGAGATAAGAAGTCAGGAAGCAAGAATTTTCTGTAGAATAAATAGCAAAAAGTGTACCCCGAATAAATGGCCACAGTTTAGTAGAAGCAGAGCAAGTTAAACAAATTAAAGTTTTCCTCGTCGATTACAGAATGGATTCCACAGAAACTCCCAACAACATCTCTAGTTCATCCTCACCTGCGCACTGAATGGTGCACTTGGTCGCATCGGAGCCGTACTTGTTGGTGGCTACGCAAACGTAGTCGCCAGAGTCTTCGGCGTGCACGAACGAGATGTCCATGACCACGTAGCCAAAATCGCTCAGTGTCTTGATGCGTGAGCCTTAAAAAGAGAAGTGACGTACACTTAAGTAGCCGACCGGCAAACTTTTCAAGCTTCGCATGAGTTCTGATGCCACTTGAGAGAGAAAAAAAGAATAAAACAGCACCCGAAGAAAGGTAACCATATTCGTGGTTATAAGTTCTCCATAAAAACACGAAACTTTTTCTTTATTGTGCATCACTTCAGTGTTGACATCGACGTTCAGAGCAAGACTAAATCCTATAAGCAGGCGAGCAGGCCAAAGATGAACACATGGGTTGCGCTTTCGCATCGCAATTTTTTATGTCTTGCAAGCCTTTCGTAGTAACCCCACAAAATAAACAAGATGTTACGTTATATTTTTACTTGTAGTCAGAGTTGGTTTCGTCTACACTCTCTTGTTTTTTTATTAATATCGAAATAAAAGCTAATACGTTTATAACTCAAATAGGCACGTATTTTAATGTGAAGCCCACTTACTGTCGCGAAGTGGCTGTGAATTCTTGTACCACTCAACCTTCATGTCTGGGTCGCCAACGGGCACCAGATGGCATTCCAGGTGGGCACTGTTTCCTTCCTGTGAATGCACACGGTATAGACACATTGTCAGACGGTAAAAACACAGAAAAGCTATATAATGACCTAATCCCCCCCCACACACACACAAATACTGTTTATGCAGCTATATTCTCTATCGTGGTATACATAAAAATAGTGCACGATCTGAGTTATTCCTGCTCAAAAATTGTAAAGAGTCACGGAATACTGATTTCTTGCTGCTTACGCTCATCAGATCGATGACTAAGCTCATCGGAGATGCTTTCTTTTGGGCTCGCATACCTTGAGGTCCATGAGGTTCTGCAGCTGCGTGGTAAATTGCGGCCGCTGTCCCTTGGTCTTGTCCGTGCACTCGAGGTCGACGGTGACTTCGGCTTTGCCCCACTTGTTGGTCGCACGGCACGTGTAGCGGCCAGAGTCCTCCAGCACCGTGCCCAAGATCTCGAGCACCACCATGCCGAACGCGTGTACCGTCCGGATGCGGTGCCCTGCGTCGTAGTGTGCCAGCATGCTTCCTTATCCAAGAGCACAGTTTCTGCAAGGGCGCTTTGTACCCGTACTAGACGGGTTCTTTTCACCACCGCTGTTTTCGAACACTCTATTCGGTATACTGTGTAAGTAGCTACTTAAGTGTCCATTAATTGCTGCTAGTTAGAAGAATCCGTTGACTAACATTTCAATACGTGCCGCATTGCCCTATTTCGACGTCTTTTTCTGTAACTTTAGTATTGAGTAATTCAAGTTTAACGACATATCGGAATACGAGAGTTAAGGCCACAGATAAAAAAAAAAAACAACAGACGTCGTAGTCTAAACAACGCACCTGCTTTCAGTGGCTTGCCGCGGAAGAACCATTCGACCTGCATGGTCTGATCGCCGACTGGTGTCAGTGTTGCCTCGAAGTGGGCGATCTCGCCTTCGTTGAGGTCCTTGAGGTTGACGAACTGCGATGTGAATACGGGTGGCTGGCCCGCGGCATCCTCTTGGACCATTTCGGGCACACGCGTCAGCGACTCTTCCAGCTGCTGGATGGACTCAAGCCCCTTGCGACCTTCAGGGTGCAGCGTGTCTTCCTGAACACCCTTGCGGGCTGTAGAACAGTGACGGTTTAAAATGGACGCTTCTGCAAACACACTTGTCGACCGTTTTAGCTAGAATTAGTCTCCCAATAACACACAATTTTCTAGGGAGCTGCCAAACTTTGTGAGAGCCTAAACAGAGCTCCAAAATAAGCAAAAATTAGTCTAACCTAAAGTGTGTTCGGTATAACTTTACACATCTCTCATTCGCTGTGTTATTGATATACTATAGCTGGTACTTGTTTTCTTTGAATCATTTTCGTTTTTATATGTACAAAAGAGGTACCCTTATTTTTATTCCCTGCTTCCACTTTTCACCCAAAAGCATTCTAAGAGAACTAGCGGAGTTCATGTAAAGACACACGGCGCAAAAACAGCTATCGTTAAACGAATTTTAATCGCGTACTTACACAGACATGTAATGGTGGTCGTAGTGAAGGCTTCACCAGCATCGTTGCTGGCGCGGCAAGTGTAAATGCCAGCGTCTCGTCCCCAGAAGTCAGTGAGAGCGAGCACAACGAAGCCAAAGTCGTGGGTCACGGTGTATCTGGATCCTGAAAAAAAATCACACGGCGATTTTTAACGGCTTCTTTGCGTTTACGCATTTCAATATTATCGCCGGCTTTTGATTGAATTCGCTTCTTTTGAGTGCGATATCGAGTCGATTCGTCGATGACGTGGCGTAGATGAAAAATTCCGAATGTTATAAAACAATCGCGAATAATACTTTGCTACAGCTAGCATGACAGCGTTTCGAATTTGTGCGTGAAGTTTACACCAGGAGAAAAAGTAAGTTCTAGGAAACGATGAAAAATTGTCTCTACAGATTAAAAAGCCGGAATATAGTGCTAGTGTAAAATGTTCGTGCGAGTTCATAAAAAGTAGTAAAGTGAGTGCCCCTTAGTGACTGTATTTTCCTTAGCGAAGGTGTTTTCAGTGCATAAAGATTTTTATACAAATGAAACCACATGATGTCTCAAAGGACACACCGGGCAGACTCATTTTCGGGCAAGACAAATGCGAGAAAAGATGCTGAAAGTGCCCTTATGATCTTTCACCTGGTTAGCTTGCAAACATTCCAGATAAATAAAATTACTTTTCTTTGGATAAATCTTGTGGTTAGACAATTCAGGCCACAAAAAAAGCGTTATGTACGCAGCACGTGTTTTTTTATGAGAGACACCTATAAGGGTGCATTAATTGTCGTAATGTACACGCTGCTACACGTTAAACTATCTTGGTACTCTAGAATTGTTCTCGGGCGCCCGTGATAGCCTATCATGACGTCGGACATATTATTAGTTCACTCATGAACTAAAAAGCTTTGATTCTAGATCATTTGTTTGAATTTCCACATAAAGGAACACACCGAAAGAACCGATGCTTACCTGGCGCGAGTGGCTTTCCGTTAAGGAACCACTCCACCTTGAGTTTCGGGTCAGTAGCTGGTTCCACCTTGCATTCGAGGGTGACTGGGCTGCCTTCTTGAATGGAGAAGTTCGGCTCAAGCGGCACCACAAACACTGGGCGCGGGAACACCTTCTCCGCTTCCTCGACAGGAGCCTGGAATATGTCATGTGAACATGTATAGCGACGGCGTGTACGTTCGGCACGTCCTTTTATACGTCATCGGTGTTTGGCTCAGAAACATCGAACGTAAAATGTAATGAAGAATTAGGGGACACTAATGCTTCGACTTTAGGAGTTGAACGTGATAGCGACATCCTGTTCCTAGTGCGTACTTCATGAAATTATTTCGATTTTGCTATGAACCCACTACGTGGCCTTAAAAGAATAGGTGCAGTAGCGTGTGTGCCCTTTGTAATGGGTGACGGGGTTTCAACCACGTAGCCATTATGATAATCACATATTCTGATGCCCGTCGGCAATGGCCGCTTGTATACCACGCATTATTACTGCAATATCTCATGTTGCATTAAAAAATGCATACACGACGTGAGTGTTTGTCAAGTATAAAAAATACTTTCACTGCATTTCCAAACAGAGGAAGTTCTTTTCACTGTTTTCACAAACAGAGGCGTGGCCGTGTGGTAGAACATCCGCTCGCCACGCAAACAACCCGGGTTTGATCCCCACTTGGACCCAAACAACCCTGGTTCGGTCCCCACACTGCTCCAGGATTTTTTATGATTTCTTTTATTTTCGTCGTTCTCAATTTTTTGGTCTCGCATAAGATCATGATTTTTCGCTCACAACCAACTACGCCGACGCTAGAATTTCTGCGAAACGAGCTCTTTAACGCTATCGCCTTGAATTTGTTATTTTTGTCGTAACATTGATAATGACCGACGTCATAGTAACACCAGATTGAATTGGAAGTACCTGGTATCTAGTCAGGTATGAAGTCTCTAGTTCCTGGACCTTGGACAATCCCTGTGCGCCCATTGGGTGGAGAGTGTCGGACTGCACACCACTTTTGCCTGGAAGTATATTCAGTACAATAAACAGCTGTATGTCTCTGCTGCGTGCCTAATGTAGTAACGTAACTTCGACTGCGACGATTGTTACCTTGTACTTTGAGAGACCCGGTGGTGACTGCCTCGCCCTTCGAGTTGCGAGCTCGGCACGTGTAGATTCCAGAGTCCTCAGGAAATGCATTGCCCACATCCAGAGTGACAAAACCGAAGTCGTTGTTGAAGTTGTATTTGGAACCTGGACGCAATAAGAGAAATGCTCAATATTTCGCCCGTCTCAAATATGAAGGTGCTACACAAGCCGCACTCGTTGCACCCATAAGCGCGAGAAACAGATACACTTGGATGCACTGGTTTTTGTTATGCCTATCCTTATGGCATCTTCGCGAGTAGAAGCAATTGTTTAGCAGAAGTAAGAGCTTAATGACCAACCTGTACGACCAATGTTCTAACGTACATCACGTTTGATTTGCGTTCCGTTATATTGCTTTTTACTGTTGTTCTAAGTACAGCAGTTTCTTCCCTACGATGGGTGCATACGAGTGTCCTAAGTGGGCTTACCGACCACGATACGAGTCTGAAGTGTTATGCTATTGTTATCGCCAGGTTTGAAATAAGCATGTACGTTTACGGTTATCCCTAGATAAACAGCTGTCGCTCACCGGCAGGGACTGGCTTGTTGTTCTTGAGGAATTCCACTTTGAGCGTGGGGTCCTTGGATGGCTCCACGCGGCACTCGAAATGCGCCGTAGCCCCTTCGCGGATCTCCAGGTTGTTGAGGTGCGTGACGAACACCGGCCCTTCATACTCCGGCTCAGGCACGTACTTCTCCGGTGGCACGTACTCTTCAAGCTGGCGAATCTTGGGCAGCGAGTCGGGATGCTGGGAAGCCAGGATGATGTTTTCGCGGCCTGCGAGTGATCGCAAGGACGTGTTGTAGTGATATTACCCGCAATATTGTCCACACAAGATTCGAAACCTTTGGCGCGTCACTCACCTTCCACTTTGATTGTGCACGTCGAAATCGCTTCACCTACGTCATTTGTGGCCTTGCAGGTGTAAATACCCGAATCATCTGGTCTTGCGCTCGATATATCCAAGGAAACTAAGCCAAAATCGTCCGTGGGCTTGATTCTCGTACCTGGAAGCATATCGAGAAGAGCAGGGATTGAGACGTGTATTGGCAGTTTCGTTTGGAGTGCGTGTCAGCTAGCGTTGAAATTTTAAAATGTGTAAGAATGCAAAATGAACTGCAAACACTTACCCATGACCAAAGGTTTGCCGTTCTTGAACCATTTAACTTTGAGCTTGTCATCGTTAGTAGGTTCGATGCGACCCTCGATGCGAAGGTAGTGGCCTTCGACAGCGCCATCGATGTTGTTCAAGTGTTGCACAAACACTGGCGCCACCTTAGGCTTCTCGTCTGACCAGGTTTCTGGAATACGACTTGAGTCATACTCAAACTTCTGTGTCTGCCTGTATGCCTCCGGGTGGTGGGAGTCAAGCAGCACTCCGGCACGGCCTGTATGCAAATAAGCCATGCTTAGGTTCAAAATGTTTTGTTTTCCTTTGTTGCCCTGTGAATGACTTGAGCACAAAAACAGACTAGCAGACTGAACGTATATAACGGACGTTAGTCGTAACGGCATCGCTAACTTCATTATCCCAAGTCTTTCTCGCGATGGTAACCAGA
The DNA here is from genome assembly GCF_043290135.1 of Rhipicephalus microplus. Lineage (NCBI taxonomy): Eukaryota > Metazoa > Arthropoda > Arachnida > Ixodida > Ixodidae > Rhipicephalus > Rhipicephalus microplus. The sequence continues at coordinate 76,290,974 of NC_134710.1, forward strand.
ATACGTCGGTCTTAATCGGCCCACGAAGCGTATATAAAAATTGTGTACCAATCAAAGCCTCGCACAGCCTTGCACCTTTTGCAATAAAATTAACTGGTAATAATGTGCCGCAAATAATTTGCTGCATTATGAATAATATCACCATGAATAATGTGCTAGCAATCACACATGTTCGAGTTCTTGTAGTTTATATTGCATGTTCTTGAACTACCACCTTTTTTAATCTTGCGTACAAGACATTTAGATTGCAAAACTAGTTCAGTTACATCGTGTTTGTTATCATCAACGACTTGTTTGTACTTCGCCTTTTTAGTTTATAATTCAATATTGCCCCTAATACTGGGCACATTCTTTTCAATGCAGCCGTTAGGATGGACTAAAATTTTTCCTCTTTTCATATTTTTAGTATAAGATTAACAAACACAGGACTATGGTAATGACGCTTTAACTGACCTTTTACTCGAAGGGAAGTTGAGGTGACAGCTTCACCAGCCTTATTCACGGCTTTGCACATATAGACTCCGGAATCTTCTGCTATTCCTGACACGATGTCGAGTGTCACAAATCCGAAGTCGTTGTTGGGGATAAGCCTCGAACCTGAAAGCACAGTGAGGCATGTGTAACAGCAAAACACAGGGATCCTTACAGGTGGCTGAATGGGTTTGTTGGCATAGCACCTCCTACTTCATTGTTGCGCATACATGCAAAAAAAAAGACGCATAGAAGGCATAAGTGGTGCTACGTGTCATCAAATTTGACTTTTATATGACCTTGTTTCTGCCTGCGCGATAACAAAGAAGTAGATATTTTTGTCAGAAGAGACTAGCATGCTCACTTTTCTTACCTTCTCTTTCCTCTGTTCCCCATTACGCATCCCTCTCCTCTTTAGATATTACTCAGTCGCATGAAAATAACCCAATCACATGGACAAAATACGGTGTTGAGCACAGCAGACGTACACAAAAGGTCGGCAAAGTTGTTGAAAATGAGAGACGCTGTGATACTTGAATATTAAAGTGACCGATAAAAGATCGAAATTCTCCCCGCTACATGTCGAATCTCATAAATCATCGATCCTATTGTGTAATTTTATCTGACGTACTTAGTACGCAAATGGCCTCGGTGTATACGAGCAAAACGGACTTTTTCGATAATTTAAACTATCATGATTGTTGAGTGGCTGTGACATAAAACGAACTTTACCTTTGGGAAGCTCGATGCCGTTGACGTACCAGAAGAACTTGAGGTCGGGATCTCCGACAGGCACGCAGCGGCACTCCAGACGTGCAGGCTGTCCCTCATTGATTTCACCAGGGCCAACCAAGGGGGTGGTAAAGACAGGCTTTTCATATACCGTATCAGGTTTCTCCGGAGGCTTCTGCCCTTTCAGGTCTTCCAGCTCACGAATCTTCTCATAACCCTGGGGTTGCAAGGTGTCTAGCAGAATGGAGGCCTTGGCTAAAAACAGACAGACGTTGAAGAAAAAATTCATTGTCATGGCCATGTATTTAACAGTAGTGGACCAAAGAAAATGTAAAAAAAATATGTTGAAATTCTCGTAGCTCAGGAAACTCACGTTTAATTTTGAGCATACACGTGGTCACCGCCTGCCCCAATGAATTGGTGGCTTTGCAAGTATAGACGCCTGTGTCTTCTGGGCGCACATAGTCCATGTCAAGAGCAACGTAGCCAAAGTCATGGACTGGATGGAATCTCGTGCCTGGAGAAAAGATATTCAGCAGACAAAGGAAGGTCAACTCGGGTGCCATAGAGGTTAAGTGACATTGTAGATATTGTTACGTCGCAAACATCACAAGCATTCGGAGATAAACAGCTATACCAACCTTCCATGAGTGGAGTGTCATTGAAGAACCACTGGACATTAAGAGTAGGATCTCCGACAGGAATCAGCCGGCATTCCAGGTGTACGTTCCTCTGATCTTCGACGAGGTTTTCTAGGTTTTGTAGAGGAACCGTGAATACAGGCCTCTGGAAGGTGACTGGCTCCTGAATGACTTCGTGCTTGAAGCGAGCCTCGTCTTCCATTTCTCTGATCTTTGCAAGTCCTGTCGAGAAAGCATATGCAAAACCAGGTTCGTTATTTGGTCATTCAGTATATGTGACAATTATTACCTTCTGGGTGGTGGGTGTCGGAGATGATGCTGGATTTCGGCAGGACACGCAGCGTGGCCGTTGTTTCAGCTCGTCCGAGGTCGTTAGTCGCACGGACCGTGTAAGTGCCGGAGTCTTCCGGAATGGCATTGCTCACGTCTATTGCCACATAACCGAAGTCGCTCGTGATGTGAACTCGGGTAGCTGCGGAATATTCACAGCATTTAGGCATCTCAAAATTTATTGTAAATATTACTCGTTATAGTATAAACACTGCGTTCATTACCAGCTGTCAAGGGCCTTCCATTGTGAAGAACCTCAATCTTCAACTTGGCATCGTGGGCTGGCTCCACCTGAAGCAGATAAGAAATCAACGTGAATTTCTGAGAACATTTGAATAAGTCTGCATTATACTTATTCAAGAAGCGAAGAAGAAACCTGAGATAGGCAGAAATCGGATGTATGCACTAAGGGACAAAGAAGGCAAAATAACTACCAATATAGATAGAATAGTTAAAATGGCGGTCGAGTTTTACAGAGACCTGTACAGTAGCCGGGTCAACCACGACCTTAATACTATAAGAACTAGCAGTAACCCAGATGACACCCCACCAGTAATGATAGAAAAAGTCAGAAAAGCCTTGGAGAGCATGCAAAGAGGTAAAGCTGCTGGTGAGAACCAGGTAACATCAAATCTGTTAAAGATGGATAATATATCTTGTTAGAAAAACTAGCCACCCTGTTTACGAGGTGCCTCCTGACGGGAAGAGTACCAGAGTCTTGGAAGAATGCTAACATAATCTTAATACATAAGAAAGGAGTTGACAAGGACTTGAAGAATTACAGGCCAATCGACTTGCTCTCTGTAGTATACAAGCTATTTACAAAGGTAATTGCTAACAGACTTAAGAAAACATTAGAATTCAATCAACCAAAGAAACAAGCAGGCTTTCGAACAGGCTACTCAACAATCAACCACATTCATACTATCAATCAGGTAATAGAGAAATGCTCAGAATATAGCCTACCACTATACACAGCCTTCATAGATTACGAGAAGGCGTTTGATTCAGTAGAAATATCAGCAGTCATGCAGACACTGCGGAATCAGGGCGTCGACGAAGCATATATAAACATCCTGGAAGAAATTTACAGGGGATAAACTGCTACCATAGTGCTTCATAAAGAAAGCAACAGAATACCAATCAAGAAGCGTGTAAGGCAGGGGGATACAATCTCCCCAGTGCTATTTACCGCGTGCTTACAGGAGGTTTTCAGAGACCTAGAATAGGAACAATCATGCATAAGAGTTAATGGAGAGTACCTTATAGTAGCCTGCGCTTCGCCGATGACATTGCGTTGCTGAGTAACTTGGGGGACGAATTGCAACTCATAATTACGGTGTTAGACAAGGAGAGCAGACAAGTAGGTCTTAAAATTGATCTGCAGAAACCAAAAGTAATGTACAACAAACTTGGAAGAGAGCAGCGCTTCGAGATAGGTAATATTGCACTTAAGTTGTAAAAGACTATGTCTACTTAGGGCAGGTAATAACCGCGGAGCCGAACCACGAGATTGAAGTAACTAGAAGAATAAGAATGGGGTGGAGCACATTTGGCAAGCACTCTCAAATCATGACAGGTAGATTGCCACTATCTCTCAAGAGAAGGGTATATAACAGCTGCATCTTGCCGGTACTTAGCTATGCAGCACAAACCTGAAGACTTACAAAGAGGGGTTCAGCTTAAATTGAGGATGAAGCAGCGAGCAATGGAAAGAAAAATGGTAGGTGTAACTTTTAAAGACAAGAAGAGAGCAGAGTGAATTAGGGAACAAACGGGGGTTACGGATATCATAGTTGAAATAAAGAAGAGGAAATGGACATGGGCCGGGCATGCAGCGCGTAGGCAGGACAACCGCTGGTCATTAAGGGTAACTAACTGGATTTCCAGAGAAGGCAAGCGGGTTAGGGGGAGACAGAAGGTTACGTGGGCAGATGGGATTAAGAAGTTTACGGGTATAAATTGGCAGCAGCGAGCACAGGACCAAGTTGACTGGCGGAACATGGAAGAGGCCTTTGTCCTGCAGTGGACGTAGTCAGGCTGGTGATTGATGATGATGACTTTAGACTTACGCGACACTCCAGGTGGGCGCTCTCGCCTTCCGAGATCTCCTGCGTTCCCCTCAGTTCAGTGATGAACACAGGCTTAGAAACGGGCTTCTCTTGAATTTCGGCTGTCTGGTATTTGACTTGCGCCTCCAGCTCTCGTATTTTCTCAAGACCCTCCGGGTGATGAGTATCATAGAAGATCTTTTGCTTGGCTGCAAGAATGATTTAGCATTTTTTAAACGCCAAGCAAAGTGATTTAAGTTTGTTGCAGACTAAGTGAAAGAGCGTTTTTCTGATGGATAAAAATGAGAGTATGATAATAAAGCATTTTATCTATTTCCATCAAAAGAAATAATATTTTCAAAACTCACGGAGCGCCCGAAGATTGCATGTCGTAACAGCTTCGCCGAGAGAGTTGGTTGCCTTACACATATACGTTCCACTGTCTTCAGCATACACATACAGTATGTCAAGGGCCACATATCCAAAGTCATGCGTTGTTCTGAACCGATGTCCTATACGAAAAAAAGAACAAATACAGTTGCTTGTTTTACTAGAAAAATCTTCCGACGTACTGAAGTAGTGTAAATGTGCTTTGCTTTAAGTGCTTACCTGGCTGGATTTCAACCCCGTTGTGGTACCACTGGACTTTAAGATCGGCGTCATTAATTGGCTCAAGTCTACACTCCATGTGAGCACTCTGTCCTTCAACAAGGCCGTCAACTGAATTGAGAGGTACTGTGAACACAGGCCGCTGCAACTGAATGACTTGCTCGGGTTTCTCTGGAGCCTGGTATTCCTCAAGCTGCCTGATTTTCTCCAGGCCTTTCTCATGGTACGTATCGGTGACAATGGCAGATTTTCCTGGTGAATTAGAGAAAATTCTTTTTAGAAATTCGCTCCTTAGAAGCAGTTAATTTTGAGAAACTCACCGAGAACGTTGATGGAACAAGTGGTGACGGCCTCGCCGAGTTTGTTGGTCGCCTTGCACATGTATGTGCCAGAATCCTCTGGGTACGCGTACAGGATATTAAGGGCCACGTAGCCAAAGTCAGACACAGTCTTGAATCTGTGACCTATTCGAATAATTCAAAACACAAGGTAAACTCATTGCATACATGGGTTACTGCCAACAAACATGATCACTTATTAATGAAGTGGTCATATTCTTTAGAGACGAAATTGTATGTTTACCGAGAGGAATCTCAACGCCGTTGTGGAACCACTGGACCTTCATGTTCGCGTCATTGATTGGCGTAAGTGTAGCCTCAAGGTGAGCGCTCTGGCCTTCATGGAGAGTATCCAAGTTGTAGAGGCCACGGACAAAGTTAGGCTTCTCCTTAATAACAACTTCCTCTTGCGTTGGCCTGATGTATCCGCATGATTCTTCCAGCTGCTTTATTTTTGGCAGGGCGTCTGGTTGTTGGCTTTCGAGGATGACACCTCCCTTGGCTGCAAAAAAAGCGGAGATCTTTTAGCTTCTAGAACCACGCCAACGGAGCGTGAGTGACTTACCATCAACATGAATGCGTGCCGTCGACCTTGCTGTACCAAGTTCATTTGTGGCCTGGACTACATATTCACCAGAATGCTCAGCATTTGCGGATAGAATGTCCAAGGCGCAGAAACCGAAGTCATACATCGTTCGGTAGCGATGCCCTGTTGTGCGTGAATAATGGAAGTAAGTTAACGGCGCTTTATTTGTAAGACATTAGTTCTCTTAAGAACATATCACGTACCAGACTGCAGCTCGACGCCATTGTGGAACCACTGAACCTTCATAGTAGAATCGGGGTATGGCGCAATGCGACATTCCAAGTGGGCGCTTTCACCTTCTGTAAGGTGGCTTGGACCCTGCAGTTGTGTGACAAACATCGGTGGACCGGGGCACGGGGCTTCATGCGTTACTTCTTCCTTGTAGCGTCCGAGTTCTTCCAGCTGTCGAATTTTCTGAAGTCCCTCGGGGTGGTGAGTGTCAAACACCAGAGATTTTGAATCTAAGAATAAAGAGACGGCCGTTTGCATATGTCATGCGCTAAAACAGTGAAACGGCATTATTACCTTGGACGTTGAGAGTAGCCGAACAAACAGCAGACCCCAGAGAGTTGGTTGCCTTGCAAGTGTACGTGCCTGAGTCTTGTGCCTTCACGTAACTCAAGTCAAGAGCGACGAATCCAAAGTCATGAATTGTGTTGACTCGATTAGCTGAAATAAGTTCACATGGTTAAAAGTACGTTGTTCATTTGTTCTTGCAAATACAGCAAATACCTTTCTGCAAGGGAAGTCCGTTGTGGAACCATTCAACCTTGAGATTAGGGTCACCCACTGGTATAAGCTTGCACTCAAAGTGAGCACTCTGGTTTTCATTGAGGTTAAGGTTCTTCATAGCTTGCGTGAACACGGGTGCTTGCGTGGTAATTTCTTCCACGACGGCAGGCCTTATTTGCCGCCCGTAGTCTTCAAGCTGCTGGATCTTTTCATAGGCTTCCTGGTTTTGCGTGTCCAGTATGAGCGACTTTTCAGCTGCGAAGTAAAATTGTTATTTAAACGGTCAAACCTGCACACGCAAAAGATAAAGCTTATAATCACACCATTAGACACATACCGTGACACTTGAGCTGAGCGGATACAACAGCTTCTCCCAACTGATTCGTTGCTTTGCAAGTGTAGGTGCCAGAGTCTTCAGCATATGTGCTAAGGATGTCCAAGGACACGAAGCCAAAGTTGCACATCTCAACAAAACGGGAGCCCGCCGGAACTGGTTGGCCGTTCTTGAACCACTCAACCTTGAGCTTGGCATCTCCCACAGGAATCAGGCGGCACTCTAGATGTGCCTTTTGTCCCTCTTGAACCACGATAGACTTGGGAGCAGACGTAAAAACGGGTGCCGTTGTAACAGACTGGTCGAGGTCCCCAGTGTCTCTCTCGTAGCTGCGTATATGAAACATACCATCGATAACTCATGCAACATCTGTTGCGTTTAGACTGATTACGTCAAAAAGAAAAGTAGAAATAATCTTGCGCATACGTACTGGTGGCCTTCGAGGGCTTGAATCTTCTGCAGTCCCTCAGGATGCTGTGTGTCTGTGTCAACGGATGACTTTCCTGCAAAATAAATCATGGAACCTATATCGACACCGTTTTCCTATGGATGCCTATACTATTATAAAACCGCCATGGATGTGCAAATATTTTTAATCAATAGAGCACCTACCTTCGACAAGAATTGTAGTTGATAGCTCAGCCTTTCCGAGGGAATTCGTAGCACGTACAGTGTAAGTTCCTGAATCCTCTGGCACAAGTGACAGGATATTGAGAGCGACATAGCCGAAGTCATGGAAGGGCCGGTACCGATGACCTGCAATAAACAAAAAAGTATGTGTTGCATATGCAACATCATGTATATTCGTAGTGTTCTTGATTAATGTGCAACTCACCAATAGGAAGTGAGACTCCGTTGTGGAACCATTCAACCCTGAGGTCAGCATCGTTCACGGGCTCAAGTCGGCACTCCAGGTGGGCATTCTGTCCTTCTCGAAGGCTAAGAGTCGTCATATTTGACGTGAAGGAGGGCTTGGTCTTCACCGTTGTCTCCTCAATGATCTCGCGACGAAAACGGGACTGGTCTTCAAGTTGCTGTATTTTCTGGAGACCTTCAGGGTGCTGGGACTCCAGAATGAGCTGCGACTTGGCTGAAGCAACGAAAAAAAGGGTAGATTGAATGAAGGGCCGCTATAAGCTAAACTACAAGTAGTCATTCACAAAAAGAGGACTCGATGCGCCGAAGTTTTCATATTTTTCATCACAAAATGACATGATGATGCCAAAAAAACAAATAATAATAGTTCTGTTATAAATCATTAGCAGTTTAATTCCACTCATTTTATTTCTCTACCTGCTGGCACCTCTGCCAGGCAAGCTGCTGATCTCTGCATGGAAACTAGCCCTAACGTCAAACCCTAATCTGAGATCGCCATTGACGACAGGCTGTCTTCTTTATTTTTGTAATACGCCCAATGAAATTCATGGGAGTTGATGCGTGCAGTAGGAATGGTCTTGGCATCTACTTTAAGGAGCGAGCGCCCCTTCCAAGTTCTACCATACTATGTGGTTCAACGCGAGAAGCATGTCCTGGTGCAGACATATAGCCAGAGTCTACTCTGATATAGCCACGCATAAACCACCAAAGCAAACTTCCATATTCCTTAATCAATTGCCCATTCCTGGACTTAATTTCCAGCTCAACTTTGACACTCGGAAGACGTCTAGCACTCTTTACGCAGCACAGTAAAAATAAAACGAAGAGAGTGCATATACTAAAGAATAAATGTAGAAAAAACGGAGTGCTATTTGACTGGAGTAAATTGTGTCAGTGGTGTGCAGCAACTCACCGAAGCAGTTAACGTTGCAAGACGTGACGCTTTCACCGAGTGAGCTGGTAGCCTTGCACGTATAAATACCCGAGTCTTCTGGATAGAAGCTGAGGATGTCCAAGGCGACGTAGTCGAACTCGTGCGCAGGTCTAAATCGATGTCCTTTGAGGCACAAAATTTCAGTTTAGGCATCGACACAGTGCTTTTTATAGTGCTTGTTTTAAAGAAACGTAGAATGTTACGTACCGACTTTGATGGGCACACTGTTTCTGAACCACTCAACCCGCAAGGTGGAATCGCCAACAGGTTGCAGCCGACACTCGAGGTGCACGTTGGCGCCTTCTACAGTTTCCACATTATGCAGCGGTCGGCTGAAAGTTGGTTTCTGGGTGATGATGCTTTCCTGGTGCTCTTGGCGGGTGTAGCGAGAGTGGTCTTCCAGGTGCTGGATCTTTTCCCAGCCTTCCGGATACTGCGAGTCCGTGATCACACCAGACTTGCCTGTTAAAAGAAAAATAAAAGCTCTCCGATTATCTTAGCCTTCCCATATGCATATGGTGTGCAGCGACAGCGTTGGGAAAGCTCGCTCTTTTATGCCGCCAAGAACAATAAAAAAAGCATTTTAGTTACTGTTCGGCCTTTCGCGTGAAAAGTACAAGTTCTACAGTGATGCCAGTGAATTCCCTACTGTAGACAGATTTTATTAGCACACTGAACGAGCGGAAAGTAAATAGAAATATGCCAGTTTTGTTGCTTTTTGTTTGATTAAAATTCTCAGTAATATCATTATCCCATTAAACTCGAAAAAGCACGATCCGCTAATCTTACCGATAACTTTGATGCAGGAGGTTGAATGAGCAGATCCAAGATGATTGGTTGCTCGCAGAGTGTACTGCCCGGTATCTTCCGAAACCAGGTTCAAAATCTGAAGGAACGCCCGGCCAAAGTCGTACTTTGTAATGAACCGGTGACCTGTAAACACACATAACACGAAGCTCGTAAATTTTCCAATGACGCCAGATTCTTGGACAGTTTTCTATTCGCTGAGGAGATGTTGGCATATGTGTATCGATAATTACCAGTAGGGAGTGGGCGACCGTTGAAAAACCATTCCACCTTCATTGTCGAGTCCTGAACAGGCTCAATGGCGCACTCCATTACGATGGAATCCCCCTCTTTCAGTGGTCCCTTGGGATCTTTGAGGGGAACCTGTAAAGCGGAGATCGAAATAAGGCTGGTTTGTATTTTCACTTTAAGGGCTGAATTCGGAATGCTTTCTGTTCATAAGAACTGTTCACCACTGACTTAGCACCTTCTTCAATAATTTGTTCTGAGAAGTTGAAGTTTTTGTCTTCTAACGAACAGTTGTAGCGTAAGAGATTATTGCGAATGCGGGAGCACAGGCTCTGTATTCATAAAATCTGTATCATCACCTTCATAATCAATCATCATCATCACCTTTTAATCACAGCGCTGCGCCTCTCGCGCCGCTCACGCTCGGACTCGAGGCACGTGCTAGATTAGAATGAGTCCTCACACCTGGCCTTGTAAAAAAAGCATCGAATCCTTCACGTCTTTGTGCCTCTCGCTACAAACCTGTGTTCACTGCAATAGTGTGTTTATGTTAATTCAATCCTATCCTAATGCTGAAAGTAACAGCGAACATGGCCGGAAAATAAACGTTCACGAGCGATATGTTGCAAATTTGGCTACGCTGAACTGGGCACGCACAGCCTCAAGTGATTGGTGACCAAAACGATATGGTAGGCGCGCGCACAGCCTTGCAGTCCGCCGGTTCCCCTGCACCTCACTCCGCCATTCTCGCCGTCGCGCGCATGAAACGCTTTCTAACAGCACCGCCATCCGAAATTCAGAGCCATACTACAGTAGAGTGTCTCTTGTCGCATACAACATAACATAAAAGGCGAAAAGACGAATGATGTTAATGTACCAACACCGAAAAGCCGTGCGGGTTCGTCTTCTGTGTTTGAAAAATACGTAGGCGACTAACCCCCGTATTCTCAAACGTCCCTTCACTCAACGTTTCACCTTCACTTGAGAAAGGTGATGGAAGTGCTCCCGCTAGGCCAGGCAAGTCACTGCATATCAGTGATAATGTGGTGCGATTCTCGAACAGCGCAGCGTCATTTGTAGCCGAGCAGCGGCGCAGTGCTCAACTTTGTCACGTGAAGGGTGAAAGTCGAGTCGAGGAGCGTTTGGGAATACGGGGGTAAGACTATACTTCATTCCAAACTATGGAGGAGAAGTAAGCTTTTGCAGCACAAGGATTCCTATTTCTGTGTTGAGTGCGGCAGCTGCATATCTGCAATTATGTTATCGCTGATCATTTCTGAATTACGCACGTCGCGCCCATTTCCCGCTCGTTCCTGCCTGCAACAGGGCTATGAAAGAATTAACTTGGCTTTAAGGGAGGAGGCAAAAAAAAAAAAACGACGCGAAACACAAGCGAACCCTACTTTATTTTCACACGCTGCCTGCCATCTCACGAGTATCACTTGCGGTGACAATACAGTCAGGGCGCGTGGCAGTGCCTCACATTGTATCTTCTGGCCACCACGTGAGAGTGCCACAGTTTAACGCGAAAGGTGGACCACGAAAGCCCCTCAAACCGGTGGCCAGCGGTATAGTTGCGCTCAAAAAATTTTGTGAAGTGCGCCTGTTCTCGTCTGTTCCTTCTCGTGTATCCGGTTTAGTTGCGCTCTCACGGTGGTTTCGGCCCACATAGTTTCGCGACTGCAATCGTTGCACGAGTACGCACCTTGAAATACGGCTTAGTCCTCGTCACTTCCTCGATGTGGTAGCCGCTGTGGTCGACACCAGATCCCTCAAGGTACTCGATTTTCTCAAGCCCCAATTCGTGGATGGCGCTTGTATCAACAGCAGCTTTCACTGGAAAATACAAATAGTAGATGACGTTCAGTACGTACACGAAGGTTACTGCGGGAATCAGCGGGACAAAACTAAACGTAAACACTCCGAACAGGATAATTAAGCAGACGTGCACTTAACCGACGCTGTTGGCGTACCTTGCACGTTTATCTCCTTCTTCAGTATATCTGTTCCGAGTTTATTGGTTGCCCGGACTTCAAAGGTGCCAGTGTCTTCAGGGAATGTGTACAAAATGTCCAAAGCGACGTATCCGAAGTCAAAGTACGTCTTGAAGCGATGACCAGTAGCCAGTGGACGACCATTGTGGAACCTGTTGAAGCGTAATTCATGAGCATTTGCTGTCTGGCCCCTATAATCTCAATAAGAAACATGTTCTATGGTAAAAAAAAAGATAGTTTGCAATCGGAACAGAAGGTCGAACAAACGACTTGAATGGCTATTCGTTATGCTAAACACAAACACGTACGTACTGTACATGTGCAGCCACGCCGCAAGAAAGTGCAAGCACGAAAAACCCCGACTAGCAGGCGCATATCTCTTTTTTTTCCTACAGTGGCAGAGCAAAAGACGCTGATTTTCAACTAGGCTTATTTCAGTGAAAAAGTGCACACAAGCACGATGAGAGAAAGGGAACAATACATGAACAGGTAAATCCTTTGCTGACACATCATTGTGCAGAAGTCAACCCGCTCGTCAAGGGCGATGCTCCCGAGTGGATATAGTAGGTCTGTATCTGCGTGCAGATGCTGATTCACAGATAACACGCAGTCTGAGATGGCCCACATCTCAGTGTGTGCGGCCGCCAATAGTACGCCTGAAGGTCATTTTCTTTCCTTGTTTATCACCACTGACACAACAACCGATTTGGCTGTCTCAAGCATTGTTGGTGTGTAACGCCACATAATAAATAAAGTAAAAGAAATTGAAATCGCGGAGAACAGCCTGGCTCGGCGTCAGGGGCAAAGCATTGCACGATTACCCTTAGTTACCGGCATTGTGGCCGTTCATTGAACATATACCCTACGTTTTTTTTTTCAAGGCCACACGTCATCGACAGTGCTTCTGACGGCCAAAATAATATTTGTGGCAGCGACGATAAACGTGGAAAGATGGCGCCGCGCATGTTCAGATGTCGCCTGTATAAAAGCACGTGTTATGCGTCATCCGCAAAAAAACCAAAGCTTCGGTGTTCTAACGCGGGTGTTGAGCGCTGTATGTGCATCAAATATGCAGTCACATTCGCTCTTAAGTCCGGCCAAGGTAATCAAATTCTTTTTTTTTTTATTTGCACTAACATGCCACTCAGCTTATGTATGAACTGCGATACGATAATATCACGCGTTAACTGGACCCTATGCTTCCTTACGACCCTAAGTTAATCGAAACGGGGTGTGCACCCTCAGTCGCGGCAGCGAATGCCGATATGACCCGGTATACTATCAAAGGCATTGTTGTTATGCCCACACAGCTGGTCATTTAGGTTTCTGCCAGTTTACTGAATAAATTAAATAAACGACCTAGCCTGAGGTAGTACCTTATGCACATGAGGTTGCGAATCTCCATGGTGTACCACTGGTGTTCCCCGGCTTCAGAAAAACTGGTGAAGCTGTGTCCTCGCGTGAGAGTAAATCGTGCCCAACATTCGAAAGGCTGCAATACGAAGCATGCTCGGCCCTTCACGGAGTGCGCCACTGAAGCGATCTGCGAAATACCTTATTGTGCAGGAAACGCTACGCAGGCCAGTCGGGAAGCTGCGTTAATGATCGAGTGAGGGAGCACGCACTTAGAGTTAGGAATAGGGGCAGTGCGCATTTAAGCGCGCGTGTGACATCACGAAGATGCGGACGTATCCAAGGAAGAAGCAAAAACAAAGCACGTGAAATTTTGGAGTCGTCTTTCATAAGAACGAGGGGTAAAGATTTCGTAAGTGATAGATCAATATACCTGTATCATTCGTATGTGTACTATTTGGAAAGCGCTTCTTAACAGGGTTAGGTAGATGAAGGAAGACGCACGTTGCCCAAGATTTTTCAAAAAAAGTGCTACATATATGCATCTATACATTTCAGAAATAGTAATACTCTTTGCTGAAGTTTAGCTTCCTAAAACCACGATATGATTATGAGAGACTACGCAATCAAGAGCTGCCATCACCTGAGGTTTTTTAACGTGCACATAAATCTAATAACACACCTCATCTTTGAGAAATAAATAGCTGTGAACGAGAACAAGATAGCGTCCCTCCTGTCTAAGTGTTCTTTTTTTCAGCGTGGTCATCTTTTCCGCTGCGTTTATTATTATTAAAGCAAGAGTGGTTCACTAATTCTTTACAGGCTAGAAATGTAATAACATTTACGTGGCGCAGGAGCGATAGCCCAAAAAATTGTTTTCCAAATTGCACAAAAAAGTTTCGGATAAGCCAAGCTGTAAGGCAAAAGGTGTTTTTTCAATCCTTGACCTGCAGGCATAAATGACAACGAAAGAAAAGGTACAGGGTCATATCGGCATTCCCGGACGCCACCGAGAATGCACAACCTGTTTCAATGAATGTAGAGTGATGGGAAAACGTAAAGTGCAGTTAAACCCGAAATTATCAAAGCGCAACGGATGCGTAAGCTGGATGACATGTGCGTTAGCGCACTGCATATTGCGCCGTCGTAAAAACAATTTGTCTACCTTGCCACACTTTAGATCAAATATGAGTGCATGTTTGATCCGCGTGAGATAATGCGGCGCCAATAATGTGCTCACTTATTCCTGCCATCCTCTCTTTCTCTCGTCGTCTACATATGTACTTTTTTCCAGAAATATATCTAGTTTGAAGGCATCGCTAATCTGGCTTGCTTCTCCTAACCCATTTCTTAATATTGTACGCACTATTTGTTTGTGCGCGTATGTGTGCGTGTACCTTTTCCATTTTAACCCTTTCTCTCATTCTTTTCTTTCTTACGTTTCTTTCTTATCGTATCTCGTGTCCAGTGCAAGCTCATAAACTGGATCTTGACCAATGAGGATGGAAATGTGGGATTGTTGGTATTGTAGCCTGAGGACAAGCTTAAAAGAAGACAGACTTGTAGTCCTCTATTGTGTTTAGCGCGCTTTTCTTTTCTTTCGTTCTTGTCCCTAGCCTGCACTATCAAGTGTCATGGATATTTATCTTCCGGTTAACCTTCCTGGATTTCGCTTAACCTTTATATCTCTCTCACTATACCATCTTCTAAATGAACCCCAACGAATTCAGTCAAACGTCAACTCTTGCAAGCTAAGTCTTCTAATTTGCGAAAGTTCTTAACTATTGTTATTCTCTCATGGATGCTTCATTTTTCGGTCTCAACGCCGACACCAGCTGAAGCCCAATTACATATAGGGCTTCCAAATACAAATCAAAATACACTGTATTAGCTTTGTTTTGACCCATTTGCGTTTTGCTCAGCATGCTAACGCTAAAGTGCATATGTGCCTCGTATATTTGCGATATCATGCCAGTCATTTAAAATTGAAGAGAAGGAGGAGGTACAAACGTTTGTTGCACGAGGTATAGCGGTGCCAGTCCCTTTGACAGGCGGTCGTTGACTGGTCTGAGGAAAGGTTTTTTTTATTGCAATTTTATGAACATCTCAGCTGGATTTTGCCGCCGGCGTCGACTTTGGTTACCGCCGTCATTCACCGTATATGTATACGTGTCAATATATATGAAAACGCAAGAAAGAAAAATAATCCAGAAAAAGACTCCAGCGCGTGCAATCGAACGTCCGACCTCTTGCTTGTGAGTGCGTGGCGTTAGCCACTGAACCTCGAAGGAGCACCTGTTTTCACATTGAAACGGCAAGCTATTTATATCTACCACTTACCGCTGGGGATGGCGATCTCGGAGGAACTATCGTTTTTTCAGCATTACCAGCGAGATGGCGCAACAAGCGCGCGTCGCCAGATCGTCTCGACGCGGCGACAGGCGCTGGTCCGTTGATCTACCACGCGTACTTTGCCCCGCGAAAGGGGAGTGGGTAGACGCTCGCGCATGCGCGCGCTAATGTCGCGGTGGGGAGAATCGCATGTCTTGGGCTTTCACCGGAACGATTCTGTTGTAGTCACCGGGCACATAAAGGTCACTGCACTCGCTGAACAGTCTCCGTTTGCGAAAAGGGTGCACTTTTCAGAGATGGCTAAGTAACAACTGCGACGATTTTTTGCGTTCATCTGTATCTGTGAGTACGTTTCGTGCGTCAATTGTGCGTGAGCAACGTGGGGAACATTTTGATGTGCTTGCCCATCTTCGCGTGACATTCCAATTTGTCGCCAACGCGTTCATTGCTTCGCCTTTGCGGCAAAGCTCTGGCTTTTTTCTTGATGGCAATTGGGGGGTTTCCTAGATTGAAGAGACCTCGAACTTCCTATTGAGGAACAGAAAACCTTTCTAAAGATTGTCAAAGGTAGCTTGAGCGCAGTTCACATAACATTAAACACTTCCTCGCATTTTGTTTCTTTTTATAGGTGTACCACCTGAAGAGCGTTTAAAAAAGGTATTTTCGCAGCACGTAAATTTATTAGATCTCATAATAGCTTTTCGCTCAAACAAAGGCACGTCTCTCTTTTCAAGAACCACCACTTGTATCTGGCGTCTACTGCCAGGGTAGCACAAAACTGATATATTTTGTAATTTTTACGCGTTATCGACTGTTTTCGCCCATTTTACCATCGCATTAAGACAAAGCATGTGAGGAAGTGAGTAAACACCACGGATTTTTGCTGGTAGTTTAGTACTACTACCTTCTTGTGCACGTGTGTCATAACTAATCTTTACGGTGGATTCTTCGTGAACGTGCATTCGTTCAGTCATTCCTTGTTTACTATTCAGAAGAAAGGCCACCGTTAATGACTGCAGTTTGGAAGCCCCAAATCTTGCTTTTCTAAACTTCTTCTGCGGACATCAAAAATGCACTTCGGTGGATAACCACATGACCCCGCAAGTCACAAAAGCGTCAAACTTTGTTTCTCTGTCGTGAACGCCCCCTTTTTTTCTAGCTTTGATCATTCATAAAATACAGCAACGCGTGTCATTGCCTCGGAAGCTCGAGCTGGAATGAAGATAGTGTTGATGAAAATGCTCACCATTCAACCTTCATGTTGGGATCACCCATCGGCTCCAGTCGGGTCTCGAAGTGGACGCTCTGACCTTCCTTCACAGCGTTGGGTCCTTGAAGCGGTTGCGTGAACTTTGGCTTCTCTGTTATGGACACCTAAAATGTAAAGGGTGGTACAGTGTCAGTTCAGTAAGAAAGGTAACTGAGACAAATTTACCTCTTCGAATTCGGATCGTTGATAGTGCGAGGAATCTTCCAAATGTTGGATCTTCTGGAGGCCGCCAGGATGCTGAGTTTCTTTCACAATTGATGCTTGAGCTGCAATAAAAGTTTGTAAAATTTGATGCAAAACAAACACGTCAGAAATTCGCGCACTACCGCGCTGTTTTTTGTGGCTACTTACACACGCAGACCAGACGTCCCTGCGTGGTGGCTGAACCGATGGAATTGGTCGCTTGGCAGGTGTACACACCAGAATCGCGGGCCTCCACTCCGCGAATTGTGAGTGATACGTAGCCAAAGTTGAAGAAAGTCGTAGTTCGAGAGCCTAATTAGGAGAAACAAAATCATGCAACTATGTATATCAAAGTTCTATCAAAACAAAGCTGACGTAATTAACGCTTGAAAACGAAGTTATCAGTCTATTAGAGCACTGCAAATCGGTAACGGCAGCCCTCACCAACGAGTGCCACGACTTGCGATTAAGGTCTTGCGGCTAAAGTTTGCACTTACCAGCTTCTAGTGGGCGTCCGTCTTTGAACCATTCAACACGCATCGACGAGTCTCCCGTTGGCTCGAGGCGAGCTTCGAAGTGCACTGTGCTGTTTTCCTTGACGTTCAGCTGATCCCTTAAACCTGTCTTAAAGTTTGGCTTCATAGTGGAAACAGGTTCGAATATTATTTCCTTAGGCGCGTGCTGGGCCATCTGATATGCCTCCAGCTCTTGCGTCTTTCGTATGTAAGCCTCTTGCTCCGGAATGCCCAGGTCTCCAGTGACGAGGCCTTGCGCTGAGAAACAAAGAAACAGGGGGGGGGGGGGGGGCAGAGTTCCACGTTTCTCAGCTATTGTGCGTGTGGTACTGTTGGCATGGTGTAGAAATGAAAGTTTCTAAACAGAATAAAAATGTGTTATATTCACCGTTTTAATGGTACTTAGTTGGACTATAACAACACAGAAGTACACTGGAAATAGTTTACGTGTGTTTTACAATATATTTGGTAGATTACTAATGCTGTAACTTGTTTGTCTACATTTATTAGGCTAAGAAAACAATAAAAAACAAGATATGTATGGAACAAAACTCATTCATAATTTAAGATCTGTCAAGCAAATGGTTGGGATAATCTTCAATCCCACTTTAAAAAAAAAAACGAGTCACCTTGGCAAGTTTTAATCGTTTCTCTAACTATCAGATAAAGAAATGCAAGGATCTCGAGCAGCCAGAGTCGCGTTCAAATGAAAATTTGCAGGGATGCCATCTGTCACCGTAACATTAGTTCGCGAGCAAGCAAGCTGTCTCTCACCTTTCACTTTCAAGGTCGCTGTAGACACAGCCTCTCCCTTGGCGTTAGTGGCCCTGCACATGTACACTCCGGAATCCTCATAACGGAGTGACATGATGTTCAGGGAGACGTAGCCAAAGCTGAAAGTGCTGTTGATGCGCGAGCCTGAAATTTTGCAAAATGTGTGATGGTAAGGAAAAGAGAAAGTTGTTGATTATTGGTGAAATAGGCTAATTACTTTGCGACTTGCTCGTAAGGTTGCATGTAGTGGTAGCGTTCAAATACTTAAGTAGCGCAAGAAATACCTGTGGTGAGCGGTTGGCCGTTAAGGAACCATTCCACCTTCATAGTAGAATCGTTTACAGGAGTCAGCTGGGCTTCGAAGTGGCAATTCGAACCTTCCAGAGAAAGAAATGCCAACTTAAATTACTTCCCCCTCAGCAAATGTGGTATACGATTAAATTTCTGAGAGTTTTTTTTTATTTGGTTAAGTAAATTTTAAACAAAGTTTCAAGCATTTTGTCAATCTTGTGCTTGCTATAATTGTAAGCATATCACTTTACCTTCTGGAAGGTTGTCTTTGTTGCTCAAAGGTCTGATGAATACAGGTTTTGTAAGGGTCGCAGTCTCGTCGATTGAGAGCTGACGGGAGTATTTCTCGGCGTCTTCCAGTTCCTGAATGGCTCTAATGCTGTCTTCCTGGATCGCTTTGCGTTCGATTGCTGGCCGAGCTGTAGCATCAAAGCGGAAGGAAAAAAAGGGAGGTTGGCTGGAGAGGAATGTACCGAGTGCATTCCAGGGCAAGTGTGACGGAATACTACAATGCGGAATGCATATGCAGTCACTTGAAACCTGCACTCACCTGTGCATCGTAGTGTGGCCGTGGTCGTAGCCTCTCCGGCTTCGTTTGTTGCCCGGCAGACGTATACTCCAGAATCCTCAGGATACACGTGCAGGAGCGTCAACGCCACATAACCAAAGCGGTAAAGCGTCATTACGCGGGAGCCTGGAAATATGGGAAAAAAGTAAGTATAATTAAAGAAAACGTCACCCCACCAACAAAGTGCATCTATTCTCGAATAGACATAGTGACTCAAAATATTTCGCATTAAACATCAATGATTTTATACGAAGACGTTTTTTTTGACAGGCTATTTTCTTCGAGAGCTACGTGGTAACCATTAATTCCGCACGCCCTATCAACCACGAGATTTCACGCGATAGCATGCAAAGAATACAAACGACTTTGAGAACACATATGACTGGCAGCTCCACACTTACTTGCTTCAATAGGGCGTCCGTTACAAAACCACTCAATGGTCATGGTTTCGTCCCCGATGGGGATCAGCCGAGCATCGAGGTGGCCGCGCTCGCCTTCGTGCAAGACAAGGTCCTGCAAGTGTGTAGTGAAGGCCGGCTTCTGGGGCGCCCTCTCGTCGTCCGGTCCCCGAACTGGCTGGTAGGCGCGCTCCACGTGACGCAGCCAGATGGTCTCGCGTGGTGGCGACTTCCTGTGCACGGTCATGCCACAAAAAACAACAACAACGGAACAATGGTGACAAATGCAATATTTTTATTCCTCATGTTTCAAGCAACTCTGTGCGTACTTACTCGGGCGATATAACTTTGGTTGGCTTGGGAAGGTGAAGCGACCATGGTTCAGTGTGCTTCTTCGGTTCCGCTGCAATGAGCACGGAAGAGTGTGGCGTGATTACTTTATTCCTCATTCATTCATGCTTAGTGTCAAACAAGTAACAAGCTGCATTGTCCAATCCCTTCCGTCAAGTGGTACAGCTTTATCAGAATACCTACTTAACACATGTAGTCTCGCCCTTGTTGCCGTCGAACCAGCCTGGTTTTGCGCAGTGCACTGGTACCACGCGGAGTCTGTGGCTGCGGCACGGTTTAGGTACAGGGCTGAGCTTCCTTCTTGTGTCTCTGCAAAACGAAAATAAAAGTAGGCGTAATGTAACGCACGTACGCCATCAATAGGCGGTGATTTGTTTCGAATGCAGCCGTCGTCGGTGACGCCGTACTACGTTAGGTGTGCACTCACCAATGATAAGGTTCGGCGGCTGCGAATGGATTTGTCGGCCATCCTTCTGCCAGGTAATCCGCGGTGTCGGCGTACCCACGGCACGGCAGTGCAGCGTCACAGACTCGCCCTCTCGCACGTTGAGTGACTGAAAGCGCTCGACGAACTTGGGTGCCACCACCTGCTCCTTTTCGATGACCACAAGGTGTACTTCGAAGCGGCACTCGCCGCTCTTGTTGTTGGCGATGCACGTCCATGTGCCGGCGTCCTCGCGCGATGCCGCTGTAATCATAAGTGCGTGCTGGCCTCCTTCGTTGACAAGCAACTTGTGCGTGGCGTCATCGTTGACGGGGACTCCGTTGCGCAGCCATGATATGTCTGGGAACGGCCGTCCCGACACACGTAAGTCGAAGCGCACCATCTTGCCTTCGGTGACCTCCTGGTCCTGTGGTATTTTGGTGAAGCTGGGCTTGAGCGTTCGGGATGTTTCTGTCATGACGAAACTGGATGAGTCGGCCTGTCTTGTCTCCTCG
This sequence comes from Rhipicephalus microplus, assembly GCF_043290135.1. Lineage (NCBI taxonomy): Eukaryota > Metazoa > Arthropoda > Arachnida > Ixodida > Ixodidae > Rhipicephalus > Rhipicephalus microplus. The sequence continues at coordinate 76,311,631 of NC_134710.1, forward strand.
CTGCAAATGAAAGAATGAATGTGCATAAAATTCAAAAGTGTTGTATATTTTCGTAGGCCATGCGACAGCAAATACTTTGGGCCAAAGTGTGATTACGTACGCCTTAGGCATAGATTCAATAACCAAGTGTGCAGAGCAGGCAACGCAGCCTTGTTGATTTACAGCGAGGACCGTGTAGTAGCCGGCGTCCTCGGGCAGAGCCATGTGGACGCGGAGAATGTATGTAGATCCTTGCTGCTCTATGATTACCCTCTGTGATGCTTGCAGGCGCTCGCCGTTTCGGAACCAATAAACCTGCGTTTTAGACATACGCTGCTGTTCCAGAGGGGAACAGAAAACGGGTGTTTTGGATTTGTTACCTGTGCTGGAGGATTGGATGCGATTTTAACTGTGAACGTGGCATCAGATCCTTCTAGAAGCTTGGAGTTCCGTGGCCGTGCCTGAATCATAGGTGCAGAAATAGGCACGCCGGGCACTGCCGGCAGAGGTGCCTGCTCGTGTCCAATGAGGAATTGCCGGAACTCCACTTCTCGCAAGAGCCGGTACTCGAATGTGTCCACTCTGAAAGCCTGCGGGTAAACATACGCCGTTTATGCGTTGTTGGGCACCGCGTCAGCATGCGTGATTATCACGTGACATAACAACGTCACGTGCAAAATGCACTTACCTAACACATTGTATTTTCAATTGAGTTGGCTTCAAGCTCAATCTTATTGAGCCTTCAAAAAAAATTTACCACTGAATTGTTTTACTATCTCTGATGCGAGGCGCAAATTTACCTGCATATTTTTACCCCGACGATGACGTCGGCGCGAGCAAGACACTCTACACCTCTCCCAGCATATCGTGAGCTTGCGCCATGTTACATTGTCCACGGATTTTGTAATTATTTGCATCCTAAGACACGTAAGTAGGGTCGAGTTTCTCATGCACCCTTGCACTCGGCAACTTGTGTGAATTCAATGGTATTACTGCGACACCCGATGTAACCAAATTAGCAAGGCAGCGAAACAGGACAAACACACTCCTTTAAAGCTGCCTGTAAGGAACGATACATTCGCTACCACTTCTCTCAATCACTGTACGCTTTATCAATGCTTTCTTGAAAGTTATTTTTTGTACATTGGAAGGCTAAGTTTATCACCATTTGCCTACGTTATAGCCTAGTTTCATTCAAATTGAAATGTTTTTCATAGTAGTTTTTTTACGTTGTTGTAGTTAGTATTCGGCAAAAAAAAATATCCCTTACCTGGTCATGACCAGCGAAATAGTGAACTGGCGAAACGCCATCTTGCACATGTGTCCTCGAGTCGATTACTTGCGTCTTTTGAACTGTCGTCATATGTTGCATCTGACCACGCATAACAGCTGCCGCTGCCGCTGCAATGAAGATGAACGTGCGTTTCAATACCATAAGGCTAACACGCACTCATTTCTCATTAGCTAAAAAAATAAGCCCAGACTGAGTAGCAATATTCGCGGATGTAAAGACACCTACGCATTTCCTCTCATCAACACCGACTTGTCTATTGGCATCGCCTGATGTAGTGACAATGACTGATTCGGTATTGCTTTCTTCTCACGTTTTGACGGGGACTGTGCTCACTGGCTGTGCTTCGTGTAGTTACACTTATCGCTATTTAAAAAAAAAAACTATTTTCGTACCACAGTGGATCGTAATGAAGCGAGAATCTCCATCCTTTAGCAACTACCCACACGTTCTACATGCCCAACCGCGGCAGCAGGAATTTCGTCACATGTCACCGTCGTGGCTGATTCACAGTCAGCCTCAATGGACTGGGTTGTGTGCAAGGGCATGTGCACGTGAAGAAGCTGTATAGGGTCACGCACTCACCGCGAATGGTAAGGGTAAGCGAGGCCTCGCCCGCACAGTTGACGGCCGAGCAGTTGTAGTCGCCGTCATCCTCGGCTGTCAGGTTGCGGATGTGCAGGCAGCAGATGCCTGTCGTCGGGTCGTAGGTCACCTGGCGCCTCGGGTCGCCACGCAGCGGCATGCCCCGCCGCGTGAAAACCACCTCGGGAGGTGGGTTCCCGTGTACTTTCACCTGGAACTTGGCATCAGATCCTTCGTACAGCAGCCCGCCGCCCTGAGTTATTGGCTCGAACGTGGGCGGGCTGGCGTTCGGAGGCCCCCATCTGCAATAGGTGTGTTCAGGGGCTTCTGAATGGTCGCCTTCCACCGAAATCGATGACACGGAACTCTGCCAAACTCTGGAACACCGAATGCTAATTTACAGAGGCAGGCCAGGGGAGCCGTATACTCTCAGCGCGTCTTCGAAGTGGGTGTTTTCTTATTCGCTACAGTAACGCAACCATTCTGCATGGCTTAATTCAATGAGTGACATGTAACGCCTACGATACGTGATGCCTGGTCATCATGAACACCGAAGGTTTAACGTCTACCTGAAAATGTCAAAAATATCACAAAGATGTCACTGTGAAATAAAAAAAATATGGCTACACACATTTTCAGTTTTCAAATTGTGTTGTCGATATTTTAAAGCTTTGCGGCTGTGATTTCCTCAGCAAGCGCGAAATTTTCCTTCAATCATTTCAAAAACATCATGGCGGCATATACTGTTATAACTGACATCCACACTATCTCTCGATTGATTGATTTGTGTGGTTTAACGTCCCAAAACCACCATATCATTATGAGAGACGCCGTAGTGGAGGGCTCCGGAAATTTCGACCACCTGGGGATCTTTAACGTGCACCCAAATCTGAGTATCCACACTATCTCTCAACCTATCTATAAGCTAGCCACTATTCTGCTCGCACACCCTGTGTTGAAGAAACCTTCGCGTTTATCGTGCTTAAGCGCTGAAGCAGTGCCACGCATTTCACGGTCCTACCCGTCGCTATCAGTGAAGGTCGACATCGCCTGGTTGAGTCCGCTTGTCTGCAGTGGGACGCCGCTTGCAGCTCAACTTAAGACTCGCCTCTGGACGAAATCACGCCCCAAGCTTCACTTATAGTAACACCGATTGCTAGCAGCGTCGCACATCCCGACGCTTTTGGAATGCTGCCTGAAAAATGCGCTTGAAGTGGACGCTCCCGAAGAAAATAAAACGGAAAGGCCGGAAACTATGGTGACAGAAGAGGACCAACGGGGCGTGACTCACACTGACGAAAGTGTCCGTCGTCACTCGTACTGTTGCAGTGCCCGCCGTGAGTCACTGCCCACCATGGCTCGCTCGCGGTTCTCTTCTTTTCGGTTTCTCCCGCGACAATGACGCTGGTGTTCCCAAAACGTCTCGGCCTGAACACCGGTCATATCAGATTCCGACCGGCAATGCCCACGCCAGTTCGCGGCACACGAGCGTGGCCGCACACATCTTACGAAATCACTAGCCCGAGACTGCAGGGCCAATTAGGCAAATCGTTTCCCACTTAGGGACGAAAAAAAATTGCAAACAGGGCACTCGTGCTGCAGCCGTCGTTTCGACATGCGGACTTCTCTTCTCGAAACGTCGGCTCCTGCTGCACATGTTCACAAATTTTTCGTCGCAATTTTCCATCTGCTCCTTCCTTTCGTAATCCCACTTGGAGATGAGATATTAGTGCGCCTGAGAATTGATTATCTGTTTCTACCTAATGCGGTATTGAATAACACAGCATTTGAATCTTATGTTCAAAAGTTTTCTCGGTTTCGTAAGATCGGTTGAATGTAAGGCGGTTTCCCATTCGACACAGCGTGTAGGCTACGGATGTAGAGCTGCGAGCTTTGCACCCTATACCGCTTTGTTTTCGAGCAGGTGATCCACACGATCTTTTTCGAACTTTCAGACATCGCGAATTGAAGGAGACTTTTGTGCTAAACGCAAAACAGCGCACATGGCTTGCATAGCATATGGGGGTCACCCGACAGCTTTTGAAAGCGTACTAAAGATGCCTTCTGAGAATACGGCTATAATTGCAGCAAGTCATTCTGCTTAAGTTATTTTTCCCTTTAATGGGGTTACTTGAGCGAGTTGAAACGTTACTGCTGTATGCCAGAAGCAAGACTTTCATATAAGCGGAGAAAGTAACACGATTTTGACGTATAATTTGGTAAAATCTGCTTTACATAGCTCAGACGTAAGGAATTTTACTGCGTTTCATTAATAGTTACATTTGCTTTTTATAAGCTCATGAATGAACGTGCAGCGTCGTGTTTTAGACTGCAGTGCTGGCGGTGCACTCTGGGTATTGATTTCCATGCCACTTTGCAATATGTAAAACATATTTCGTGGTTTGTGTTTTTCGTGCTTCATTGAATAACACACTGTGATACTTCAGTTTTAATTTTCTCGATATATACCAGCAAGTATATACATAAACCACTTTCTGCTCTGCGTAAAAGTTGTGCAAATCACACATGCCATAGACCACTTCCTGGTGATACTTTAGCAGTCTTCTGCTTCAGTGTGTGTGTGTGTGTGTGTGTGTGTGTGTGTGTGTGTGTGTGTGTGTGTGTGTGTGTGTGTGTGTGTGTGTTCTGTTAAGTGGGATTAATAGACAGTGAAACAGCTATTATCGAAACCCCATCAGCCTCATCCTCCTATCCTTTCTGTGGCCTTCGCTCTTTCTCCAACGCCGAGTAGAGCAACAACACTCGGGCTAACCTCTCAATTTCGATCTCATCAAAAATCACCTTTTGCACTCTGTGCATGTAATTCATCCGTGGTAAATATCTCGCCTGCTCGCATACTTGCTCACTATAAGATGCAACGGATGCATGTATAATGTAATTTACGAGTTGTCTCAGGACACCCGGAGCTTACAACAATTCATTGATCTTCTTAGATGTAAATTCATAATATTCAGGCGTGTATTGTCACGCTAGTATCCGACGGTCGTGTTGTATCGTCAAGTCACTGAGTATTTATATACCGGCAAGCAAAGCGCTAAATGACACGCCACCCTATCCACAGGAGAAGGGTACAATTCACTCTGCATTGGTTCGCTCGGTGCTGTAACAGTCGCCATCGGCGCTCATGTTCTACGTGACGCGATGTACTACAGTAACGTTCCGGTTTTTTCTTGGGCAGTTGCGCAGCGAGCGGCCCGTTATGCAACGCAGCATAGCGTCTCAACCGCCGCGTGTCGTGGCGCTTCTCCAAGCGGCCGCCGCCACAAGTATAGACCGCGACCCGGGCTCGAGCTCTTGCTGTTCTGACTCGCATGCCAGCCCCGCCAACGGGAAACGCGTATCTGGAGCGCCGGGCCAAAAACAGACGCGGCCACCGCACCCTCGCATATTCAGAACAGGCCGCTGGGGTCGCTGAGGCGCGCGTCGACGTGTGCCTTTCAGGACGTATTGGTTTTCCGTCCAGCGCGGGTAGGACGGGCTGGGCGCGCCGCGCGAACGTGAAAACGCTGCGGCCGCTGTCGTTACCCTCTCTCGATGGGAGGAGGCAGATGTTCTCGCGTTTCTTTCACTGGTCCACCGTGTACTAGTCCTCGTTCCACGCTGGTCGTCGCAGTTTTCAGCGCACATCTAGGGCGTCTGCTTTTTACAAAAAAACAAACAAAACAATAAAGAATAATGTAAGCTGTACTCTGCTAATGAGGCGTCCTTGCGTAATCCGACCTTATCAGTCAAAGACTTCTGTCAAAACCGCGGAACGAACAGATAGATCGCGCGTCCGGCGTCGGCAAGAGCCTTGCGCAACCGATGAGTCAACCTCTGGCGCGAAACGGAGGAAAGAGAAAGCATTAGGACGACGAAGCCTAAGAATGCGGCCTTCCACCTTCGCCTTGATTCCGACCCACTGCTAACCCTCCTCTTCATTTCTGCCGCCCCAACCAGCTGTCCTGTTTTAGCGAACCGTCCTAAGAATACTCAAGGGCATGAAGTCGTGCTGGCGAGCACCGCGTTTTCTTGGGGCCGGGTGTTGATATCAAAACGACCACGGGCGCGTCGAGGGCAATAAAATATTACCGCGTGAAAGAAAACGAGCTTCGGAAAATGTTTTCTCGATGTTTTTTTTTCTCGCGCGAAGTAAAGGAACTGATTGATTGAGAAAAGTAAAATGCGGAGTGATGGCGAACTATGACGATTGTCGAGTCCCCATCTTCCGTGGCTGCTTATTTCTGTGAGTAGAACACTTCAACTTCGACTTAATTATTTCTTCTAGTAGAAACTAGAAACGTCCTCCAGGGCTAAAAGATGCTGTCAGCAGCTTGACTGGGCCCGGGAGGTGTTGCAGATGACAGCGCGAGAACAAAAATTTTATTACAAAATAAATAACACTTAAATACAAGGTTACCGAACGGTGAACATTAGGTGGTACACATATTTGCATGAAAAAAACAAAGCACTCAAACAAAATACCATCAGTTGATATATATATTATACATGAATATGCCGTATATATGCTTACATGGTAATGAAGTGCACGTCTTCAATTCCTCACAAGATAATTTAGCAACGTGAACATAAGTATTTAGAATTTTCGGTAAATTGTGTTTGAGAGATTGCAGCTTACATTCAGTGAGAAAACGTGGTACAAACCAAGGTTCAGGGTTTCTTAGACGCACAGGTACGTCATGGTGTTTCACGGTCGCTAAGAACATAAGAAAATCAATGTATTTCTTCTTTGAAAAATTAAATATCTTTAAAACGCGGTGTTCGTAGCACTTGCTTAACAATGCTGCAATTATTCGAAATAGGAGGGGCGATATTTCAGTCTGTATGTTGTAGCTGTAAATACTAATAGAACGCAGTGTTTCTCATTGGTAAAAACACAAAAAGAAAGCAAGAAGCTTTGATCAAAAAATAGAAAAATCGCACGGTGGACTCTTTGGCTCACAACCCCAAGATCAATGAAGCAATATTTTGGGCAAGTTGTTTTCTAGCTTCCATATTCCCAGTGCGAGACGGCACCGCCGTACAGAAGGCACACTAGACACGCTGAGTGCTGTCCGAGATCAGTGCTTCACTCTAATGAGTGGTGGGCAACAACAAGCCACCAAACCATGCAACAGACATCTTTAATTCTGTATAGCCAATGCACGCGTGATTCGAGGCCCCGCTCTGCAACTCGTCCGTTACCTTGCGCATAAATAAACGTGCATCTCATACTATGTGAGCCGACTTCAGTCGTTAACCACTTACGTTAAACTGTTCGTCCATTTTTGTGTACCTTCAGGAGCTGAGCGCCCAGGCGTAAACGTTTTTTTTCTTTTTTTACTTACCGCTTACCTTTAATTTGTAAAACCTTCGTTGTGTTGCATCATGTAGCACACCGGTAAATCAATACTGTTGTTTACGTTACAACAAGGTACGAAAGAGGACGGTAACAATATGCATCATCATTCGTGCGTTTAGAAAGCCTTTACGAAAATCCACCTGAGTAAAATTGTACTTGATAATGTTACATTCTTGACCCTGCGCTGCAGGAAGTTGAGTAAAATGTCTAATTCTGCCCTTCTGTTTAACAAATCAACGTCTAGGCAGCTAACTCTATAAGCTTTACATTGGTTTCTATTTCTGAGCTCAAATATCAATAAATCGCACACTGTGAAAAGGTGCACTAAGGCTATCTTGGAGCACTTGTGCACAATGACATAACAGCGAGATAACACATAATCATCACAATAATCTTATTTCCCACCCTGGGCCGCAGGTTACGAAGTCAAAACCTGGCTGTGGCGGTCGCACTTTCGGTGGAGGCGAAAGTGCTGTAGGCCCGTGTGCTCACATTTGGGTGCGCATTAAAGAACCGCAGGTGGTCGAAATTTCTGGAACACTCCACTACGGCCTCTCTCATAATCATACGGCGGTTTTAGGGCGTTAAAGCCTACATGGAAATTAATCAATAAATAAATCAATTATATTTCCCACCATAAACATGACTGTGTCCATTGCAGGCCAAAGGTCTTTCTCGTGTTCCCCAATCAACCCAGTCCTGTGCTTGCCACGGTCATGTTATGCCAGCACATTTCTTAATCTCATCTGCCCACCCAATTCTCTGTCTCGCCTTCGCGCGTTTGGCTTCTCTGGGAATCCACTCTGTTACTCTTGATGACCAGCGCTTATGTTGCCTACGCGCTACGTGCCCTGCGCACGTCCATTTCTTCTTCTTGATTTCGACTAAGATGTCTTCTACACTCGTTTATTCCCTGATTCACACTGATCTATTCCTGTCCCTTAAACTTACACCTATCATTTTCTTCTCCGTTGCTCGTTGCGTATTCCTCAATTGATATTGAACCATCTTTTTAATGCTTTAGGTTTCTGCGTCACAGGAAAGCCGGTAAAATGCAGTTTTTATAAATGTTCCTCTTGAGGGATAGTGGTAAACTACCATTCATGATTTGCCTGCTGAATGTGCTGCATCCCCTCCTTATTCTTCTATTTATTTCACTCTCGTGGTTTGGCTATGTGGTTACTGCCTGTCCCAAGTAGACGTTTACAACTTCCAGTATCTCACCACCTATCGCAAAGCGCTGCTCTCTGCCGAGACTGTTGTACATTACTCTGTTTTCATGCATATTAACTTTTAGACATATCGTTCTGCTTTCCGTGTCCAATTCAGCAATCATGAGTTCCAATACGTCCCCTGAGTTACTCATCAATGCAATGCCATCAGTGAATCGCAAGCTACTAAGGCACTTTCCCTTAAGTTGTATCCTTAACTCTTCCCAATCTGGAGCCCTTAAAACCTCCTGTAAACAATTGCGGTGGGGAAAGAACATGGAGATAATGTGAGTGCTTAATTTGAATGTCTATAATTTATATGCAGGTTGATTGATTGATATGTGGGGTTTAACGTCCCAAAACCACTATATGAATATGAGAGACGCCGTAGTGGAGGGCTCCGGAAATTTAGACCACCTGGGGTTCTTTAACGTGCACCCAAATCTGAGCACACGGGCCTACAACATTTCCGCCTCCATCGGAAATGCAGCCGCCGCAGCCGGGATTCGAACCCGCGCCCTGCGGGTCAGCAGCCGAGTACCTTAGCCACTAGACCACCGCGGCGGGGCTAATTTATATGCAGAAGATGGAAATTATTTCAGCCGTATTAACAATGATTGGCCATAAAATTATCTGAAAGTGTACTCAATGTTATTTGTTAGGTTACCAATCAGATTAGCGAAATAGCTGAAATATCGAGAGAAATGAATGCAGCGACAATACATTTATCTACATTGTGGGGTAGTGGCATCTTAATGGTTTATTTGACAAGTCATGCAAGATTGCGAAGGTATGCCTCCGATGGGTGCTCACTAGTGCTAATCACTATCATCCTAGTGGCCACGGCGAAAGTAACGTCGCATTAAAAAAAAAGACGGAGTTTTTTAGGGGCGAGTCCCTAGTAGTATTGTTTTTAACACGTTCGATGGAACGTACGACAGGTGTTCTACGTCAGTGAGCCATAAGATTTCTTTAAAAAGTCTGGCCTGACTATTTACTGCACAGTGATAAATAATAAAATTTGAAACCCGGCTTGAAACAGCTGCACTCCGATACGGACACTGATGTGCTGGAAGCACCCCAAAGAAAGCCGTCATAGGTTCCGTTTTGTTTGTGAGAATAAACAAAATAAATAAATATATGAATAATTGAATTGAGCAATTAATGAATATTACTATTCTAGAGGCGCTTGTGTCATACGTTCATGGTTGTATGGTATAATCTGTGTCATCACTCCTGATAAGCAGTCTTTTTTTTTCGCTTGAATTACATTAGTGTGATAATATATTAGCCCCTTCAGTCACGAATTATCATGCGCTGTCATAAACGTGTAAAATTCGCGTGGTGTAATTCCAAGGCACTCAGTATTACATTCATAGTAATAAAGGGAAAGAAAACGTTCTTCCGTATGGGTTCTGGTAATGAAAGTTAATGAGTGTGTAACTAAATATTTAATCATTCTTCCACCAGTCAGCTTTAGTGCTTGCATAAAAATAATCCGATATCAGGCCCTAAATGCACGCACATATTGTTTTTGGTTGTATTTGTTTCGAGCGAAGAAAGAAAAAGACTTTTCACGTTGGTCTTGGAATGCGTCACGTCGATCAATCGTTGAACATGCCAGTGGATGCAGCAAACCGATTCTCTGCTGCAATATGCAGCGTAATAAAGTTAATTATTTGCCCGCTGTCCACTCAAGAGCTAGGTGCGCAATTGTGCACACCAAGTTTCAAGCCATTTGATGAAACACTCGGTGCGTGACGTACCATTGAAGTTGGTGTCTGCATTTGTACACATCGTGACTGAAAGGGCTAATTAGTGTGATGCGACAGCGAAATTCAAAGAAAAATTGGACTATTATGCGTAATATTTTCTATTTTTTCGAGTTAATGATCCTTGAAAGTTGTTTTCAGAGCAACTAGTTCTTTATAGCAGGAAGGTGCTTCATATTGCTCATCCGTTCTAATTTTCTGCGAGCACGTTGCCCTACAGAGACACGCTCCCAGCAGAATGCAAGAGCTGATATATATATTCTGCCCTTGTAAAAAGCATTTGCTATGTTGGAATTCTTGTATGTTTTTGACATGTGTTTCCTTTCTCTGTTTTTTTTGCTGCTCCTGTATAAACTTTTATTTCCACCACTTTTTTTGTAAAGCACATTGTAACCAGCCGGTACGCATGCTGGCACTACTTTTTCTTCTCTCTTCCCTCTTCCTTTTTTGAGAAAGGCTACTTTCGTTAATTTCAAGGCATTGCTTGTTGATTACTACAAAAGAAATTGACGGACATGCTTGTCCTTGAATTTTCCACAAAAATCACATAGTCACTTCTGCATAGTACGTGCCTAAAGCAAGCGAACCGTATTATTGCGATTCCAATTATATAGGCACTCGGCGGATTTTCGCCGTCGCCTTCATGTCACGCATAAAGCCAAAACCAATTACATCATCCCGTGCATAGCATGCCCCTACACGCTAGTGAAAGCGAGTGAGCGTGGGCGGCGAACGCAGATGAAGCAGAGATAAAACGAGCCGGTCATCTCCGTTGCACACGAAGGGCGCATGTGATGGGATCACGCCATGTGCGAGGCCGGTCATCGATGATGCCTCAAGCAGAAAGGAAACACCGCGACCATCTTTCACCGGAGTGAAGAGCATGAAGAAATGCGGTGTGCCTTTTGGACGTCGTTCAAGCAGCAACATGAAATTTGATCGCGACAGCACTCACCGCTTCGCGCTGCAACAAGAAGGAGCACAAAAACCACTTCGCTGCCTGGAGCGGCAGTATTGTCCTGATACTCCAATTTGTTGCTATCGCAATTATTGTTTCGTTGTTGCTATTCCAACTATTTTGTGTGCGTGCGTGCGTGCGTGTGTGTGTGTGTGTGTGTGTGTGTGTGTTACATCACTGATTCATTAGAAAAACTAAATTCAATCTCTGGATAGTTTCAAATTCAATGTGAATCATTGCCAAAAAAATTAAATGAAGCCCGAGGAGAAGACGCCAAAGTTCACCTCGTCGGGACGAGCTGTATAATCTTTCAGGTGATGTCCTGATCCTATGTTGTTTGTTGGCATCTTTCCTGGCTTATAAGGCGTCTTCTCTTACCAAGAGGTCTTTTTTTATATAATTGTGAAAACGATGATTTACTTACACATCTTGAGTCAGCTACTTACTGTCGCCTCATATAAACTTTATGATTATTCCAGAAATGTGGTAAGTCACAGCAATTTTCAGTAAATAAAGAACATCTTTTATGTGCTAAATGACTAAGGTGTTTACAATACTTATATAAGCTATGGTGAGAACAAATGAGCGCTGCTTTGTACATCCCTCGGTGCATAGGGGCCAATAGGGTGCTGATACAGTCGATGCCACAAACCCTTTCTTTATTGCATCACACGGACTCTACTTCTTATTAAAGTAGACAGCAGCGTCAAACAGTTGTATATCTTTGCAAAACTGCTTGAATAAAAGTAGCGTATACATCACAACTGCAAAATTTTCCGCCTGATGGATACTTGCATATCACAGGGATATTTTCATGTTCATTCAAAGCCTTCTAGAATATTACCGATTATGCGTGCTTTTGTTTATTTTTTTAACATTTAGTAACTGTAAATGTCTTCTGGGAAGCCACACACTCGTTTATATTGTACATGATGTGAGGTACTTGAGTTCCTCAGGTTTAAGCCTTCGAGTTAAATAATACATATTGACAAAACTGCGAATTTTCTTTTAATTATTCATACTCTCTTTGCTCCACAACTTTAGCTCTGTCGCTCCACAGCAGGTATTCTCTGTTTTGTTTGAAGTAGGTTTTGGTTAAAGCAAGCAAGCTTCTCTGCTATTGCTTGACGACTAGCGAGTGCAGCCTGGAAAGGAGGCTTCATCACTGGACAGCATATTACGGCCACAAGGTAGGGAAAATTTCTAAACTTAGACACAACAGTACGGTTATTATTGCGATGACCATCGTACAGACACTCTCGGCCAATCATCGCTATCGCCATCACCGTCATGTTCTTTACAAAATCCAATGACATTGCCCCGCGCCTCGTATTAGCTGCGCACTAGTAAAAGCGTGCGAACGCTGGGGACGAGCGTGGCTGAAGCAGAGGTGAAGCGAACCAGCCATCTCCGTGCGATAACATCGATAACACGCGATAACATCGTCCCGCGTGCGAGGCCTGACATCGATTGCTCCTCGAACCCACGCATCTCGTGTGGGGCGAACGAGCGTGAATCTAGCCGCTTACTTCGCGTTGAGGCGAGAGACAGCATGAAAACTGGTTCTCTCCCTGGAGTGGCCGCATTCTCTAACACCATCGTTTTGTACAGTCACGTGAGATCGTATCCAAAAGAGTATGCTGCTATCCCCACTCAGAATGACATTCCAATTTGTTGCTTTCGTATATTCATTGCTTCGCCCTTCCGGCGAAACTTTGATCCTTTCGTTATAGATAATGTATGCATTTGAAGCAATGTAGTTTCTTTCTTGTTTCATTTTTTGCTTTATAACCTCCATATTGTTTTTATTGATGATCGCTATGCATAAAGGCGCTGCAGTCGGCTAAACACTTCGCACAATAAGTGGGGCATAAAGCAAAGCATCTATTATCCGGCCGCTAAGAATTACAGAAACCGCGCTCAGGGAAGGCAAGCGGACGCAATTGTTGCGCCAAGTTGATTTCCACATTTTTGCGAAGTTCATGGTGGCGTGTCCTCACAGCGCAAAGTCCTTGTCAGTGTTCCAACATTCTGCTTCCTAGGAAGTGTGCAGCAGATATGCCTCCCGGCCCTGTTCGCTGATTTCAACTCAATTTCATTACCTCTGTCGTGACGGAATCCCGTAGTGACGTTCTTTCCCTTCTGATTACTCAATGTTGCTATCTTGAAAATGCCACTCTGGTGCCAAATTGCGCGGTATTTCGTTTCACTCATTCTCCGCCACTGCCTCCTTCTTTTGCGACGTTTTGGCCAGTACAGTCGTACTTCCTCTTCCCAACCTTTTTTGACACGATTTAACTGCCAACACACCCCACGTTAGCTCACAACTGCCGCTCTGTGAACTATAGCTGTCGATCTTGCCAGCCGCGGCGCGAAGCGATTTGTTTGTTAGCTGCTAGGAAAAACGCGTTCTTACTACAAAGTTTCTATTACCTGCCGTGTTCATGTTCAGACATGAGTCTAGAGGGTAACGAAATTCCCGGTAGGGGGCGCCGCGTTGGCAAACCGCCATTTCATTGCTGCCTTGCTCCACGGTGGCTGTGGCGCTCTGCATACGCCAGGTCGAGAGTTCCATTCCCGACCGCAAAGGCCTCATACCAATGTTGTGGAGTGTAATGAAAAAGAAACTTTTCGCTTTGGGAGCACATTAAATCCTGTATGGAGTCCTAGTGAGCACCTGAACTCCTCTATATATTATCCTTCAGTATCTTCAACCTCACGGCCTTCCTTTTCACCTCTCTCTCTGTCTCTTTCTCTCAATTTAGACGTTTATCGTTAAGTTGACTTCAATTTTTGCATGGCAGCCCGCTTTTACAAAGAGCTCGCGCAGGTCTCATCTATAGGGTTCAAATTGCAACAATGGTTCCTGTTCGTTGACGCCTCGGCTTTAGAGCGTAATGCGTAGTATTACGTCATGAAGATGCGGAGGCGTGACCGTTAATCTGGGTAAATGGTTCCTGTTCGTTGACGCCTCGGCTTTAGAGCGTAATGCGTAGTATTACGTCATGAAGATGCGGAGGCGTGACCGTTAATCTGGGTACATAGCCAAAACAGCTTATGCACATGACGTACGTAGAGGTTCTTGTGGGCATGATTCAGCGAGAAATTTTCGAAGATGGTATTCATGACTTTTGGTGAAATGCTTCTTGTGGAAGCTAAAACCCCGATATGATTATGTGAGGGATGTCGCAATGGAGGTCTCAAGAAATTTCGACCATCTGGTGTTTTTCAAAAACGTGCACTAACATCGCACAGTACACAACCCTCTAGCATTTCACCTTCATTTAGGTGCGTCCGCGGCGGCCAGACTTGAAACAGCGACCTTACATTCTTAAAAAAAAAAGAGGTAGTGCTACTTACTAACTTTTTAGGTAGTAAAGGGCTGTCACAACATTCACTACCTAAGTCACTACCTAGTTACTACTTACGTAGTGAATGTTGTGACAGCACTTTCCTACCTCAAAAGTTAGTAATTAGCACTACCTCTATTTAAGAGTGTACAGTCAGCAGTGGATCACCGTTACCGCTACACAACCGCGGTTGACAGTATGCGCCTTACTGTTGATATTTTTGTATGCAACGTCGGATAACGAGGAACCTGACATGCTGTAGGTGGCCAGGAGTCCTATAACGTGAAAATATCTCGCACTCTTTCTATTCCCATTTGCTTAACGTCAAATTTGTGTCGCTTCTCAGCCAAATTTTATGGTTTTATTGTTTATAAAAAGGTTTTTTTTTTTCCTTTGAAGTTCGAATAGCATAGGCTGTTCCGACTCAATCTCCTCGACTAACACGAGTTCCATGAGCGGGCATGAGGGATGTGGGCGAAACTCGCGGAGCTAAAGCACGACACCAGTTGTGCTGCGTCACCCTTTGGCGCGCTTCATTCAAGTGCGCATATCTCATCGTGTACTTCAAGCCACTTAGCTTTTAATCCAAACCTGTGTAGCAAGTTGCAACGCCGGGTTCATGTAAAAGCTGCATGTTCTTTTGACTAATGCACGTTCCAAATTTACACCACAAAAGTTCTATTGCATAATCTGTGCAGAATTACAGCCTTTTAAAAACTAGAGCGTGAAATAATGACGTAAGATTGCGTTAGATAAGAGCATAAGCTTTTGGAATGATCGTTTCGGTTTCACATGTCATCGTCAATCCTAATTTATTAAAGGTGAAGAAAAAGTACAATATTGTAAACGAACGATTGCCAAAATTCTACCTTGAAGCAAATATATAGGGCAAAAAATGCAATAAACTAATTAATTTATGACTACTGTTTTCATTTGAATGAGATAGGCCAATGAAAAAAAAAAAAACATCCAGGTTACTACTGATGTGAGTGATCATTTTTTACAAACTCAGCGAATCAGTTAAAGAAAAGCGAATGGGTAACAACGTCACGACCCTTGAAATAGTGTGTTGAACGGATAACATACTTTTGGTAACACACAGGCCAAATAATAGGCCTACCTGAACGCCTGCGTTCCAGTTTTGATTACAGTTGTGGCAGCTCAGATAACATTCTACGTGTGCAGGATAAGTAAATAGTAAAGTGTAAGAAATATGGACCATCTCTCCGAAGGGAATCCTGGTGGTATGCGAAGCAGCAGCGGTGACCCGATCGAAACGGGCGTCTGCGCGAGTGCTGGAAGAATGGTCTGAAGCGACACTCGGTGTAACGTTTACTAGAGTAAACGTTTGTTTGAAAAGCAAGCTTCCCGCGAGGTGGTTTGAGTTTTTTAAGTTTCATCACTGATAAAGACTGTTCGCTCGATGTGCGCTCGAACGTTTTCAGCTGTGGAGAGGGTGAAGCTAGTGAGACGACACGCGGCGAGCGGCGACAGGCTAGGGAGAGGGTGACGTCAACGCCCGCGCACTGCGACGGGAGGCGTGACCTACTTGGCACCGCCTCAACACCTGCGGCCAGGGAAGCGCAGTGCGGACGGAGGTGCAGCGTTACACAGGCCAGTGAAAAAGCTGCTTTGGACCTAAAAACCGAAGTTAATTTGCATAGTAGGACCTCGTAGGACACCGTCAACACCTGCAATGTGATACACGTCTTCTACCTGATACCGTGCGATAATGGGCAAGTGCACAGCGACCATGTTGTTTTAACGCTCATTGCAAATAATTAATGCCCCGAAACAGTGGCTTATATACAGTATTTGGCACGAGCGCGCAAGCATTTTAACTTCAAGGCAAGATTTAAAAAATTGCTCGCAGCGTTTTGTTTTTGTTTTGTAATCAGCATCTTCTGTAGGAGAAACTACTCTGAAGTCACATGTGTTTCAGGCAATAACTGAATTTAATGGAATATGGGGAATAGAATAGCTAAAATTTATTGACTTACTAGAGGAAAAGTTCAATCATAGAAAATAATTATAAGCTACTCCGAAGGCGTACGCGTTTCAGGCAATAACTGAATTTAATGAAATCTGGGGAATAGGATAGCTAAAATGTATTGAGTTACAAGTGGAAAAGATCAATCATAGAAAATAATCACGCCCAGTCTCACGATAAAAATGCGAAATGAGCATAAGCACACAAGACACATTTACGAGTATGTTTGGTTATAAATAAAATGATTTTATATAACTGTTGGTAATGAATGTTAGAACTGTTTTTTCGTGAATGTGGATAATACATTTCATTTTATTGAATGATATTCTAAAACAGTCTTGCTTTAGCGTCGAATAATATGAGTAGGTTTTCGTTATATAATGCGAATTCAGCTAGCAAAGTATCGCTGTTTTGTGGACCGGGTACATTTAACGTGGCCTTTTTATTGTTCGCCCAAAGGCGCTTCAGCAACTACAAGACTCATCGGATTCATGTGTTTGAGTGATTTTCCTTGAATGCAATGCGAATTGTCTAAATAACTAAATATAGGTTGTGGTTACAATTCATTTGAACAAGCACACTCATACGCTATCAAATGCAGTAAACATGCCGTGAATGCAAGCCCCATCAAAGCACTTGCCGCAAATAACTTCCACTCACAAGCAAAAATATCCCCAGATGACATGAGAAAAATGCGCTTTCGCAGTTGGCTGCAGTACTAAGGTCACCACAAACACTTATCAAATTCATCATCTGCTGTTGATATAAAATAAGGCAACTGCGTCATCTCAGTCCGTGTCTACATTAGAGGCCAAGAATGGTTCTTTTTGAGAAAAGTTGGCGCTCAGTACCATCTGTTCACATTATACCAGAAAACAATGAGCTATATTTGCAGCAAATTACTCAAGTTCGAGCGAGTAAGCTACGTCACTGCGTTCACGAAGCAACACCGTGAAATGTTCACTTGATTTCTCTAAACTATAAAGTGGCTGTGCACACATACGCAAAATGACTTGCTGTTGAGGACACTCAATTTTTTTAGCTCTCTCACTTCATTTTACGGTAATTTGTAAGCGCAGCTAGTGAAGGGAGTAACCTAAGGAGAGTCACGCGTTGGCACATTGCCAACGAACGTTCAAAAAATTTAACATTGCACGAAGTTGTGTTCTGCCCTAGTTATTTCTCCCCTGCGTTTATTTGTTATTGATGGTATTCCATATTGAAAACATGTTTCCATTCGATTGTGTCAACTGGGTCTGCGGAGTCAAGATGAGAAACCATAGGGAGATATGTCGTCTTCGCAGAGCTAGCAAGCGACAATTTCAAGGAATGACGCAGTCAGACCAAAACAGCAAGACTACTGTGGAGCTGCGCAATTCGGCTTTTTTTAGCACGCAAGTCGGACAGCCGTCTCCTAGGGGAGCTAACAGCACGCGGCACCTTAAACAGTGTTGGCACCAACTCGAAAGCGGAAAAGAATAGCACTGGCATGACCACTCCCCTGACACCCCATCAAGCACCAGCTAGTACAATTGCGCACAACCAGGAATTGCCAAGTTTCTCGTGGTCGCAGGCGCAAAACGCAAAGCCTCCATTAAAATGAAAGAAAAAAAAGGAAATAGAATGTCGTTGCAGCATATTGTTGCGACTCCCAGCGACATAACCTTACCGACAACATGTAGCAAAAACGTCCTTAAAGAAGGGAGGCCACTGCACCAGCTGAAACATCGCAACCTTACGGGACATTTGGTACAAGGCTTGGTTCATTCACTAAATGAGAACGAATGTCTTCGGCTTTGCTCAAAGGAGCAGAGGGGAATACGCTACCACATCGCGGACTACTGCCTTTTGCACATCCGCATCCATGAGGTGCATGCAAGCCCAGCTGGTGCCGAATGGCTGTTCTATTTCGAGATACCGGCCGTAGGCGCCGGGGCGCGACGACTCGCAGTGATTTTTTGCGCCGCAGGTCGCTCCCGGGAGGCTACCGAGGGCGACCTGGGATGCGAAAGCACGGCGAGCGTCGCTCGCGAGGGCGTAAAAGAGAGGACGGGTACTTACGTGTGGGCCGGCTGCACGACCATCCCGGTTTCTGGAAGGCAAGCAGCGGAAGGATAGGAATGAGCACCACACTCAGAGACACACGAGCGCTGTGAACTGTGCGCGAGGCGAGGCCAGCACTTTTGACGTCGCCCCGAGCTGGTGCCCGGGAGACTTTAAAGTAGTCCACGAACTGGACTTACCGTTTCGAGTCGGAGTCTAGAGAGCGTCAAGCCCGGAGAGGCATCTCCAGACACTGGTCCCGAATTAGCTAGCGGGACGTTCCCGTTCCCCGACGCATGCGCCCCTGACAGGAAATGACGCGGAGAGCGCCCCCTTCCCGCCTATTTTTGCCCTGGTGTAAGCTTACGCCGCCGCCATTTTTGGAAGCGCATTTCTGGGGGCGGCCGCACTTTCTGGCCGGCATTTCTAGGGTTTCGACCTGTGTTTACTAAGGCGCGTATTTTCGGCGTCACTGGGACGGTATTGCCGATTAGTCGCATTATCCGGCCACGGTGTCATCGCGCCGCGTTGTCCTCACCACGTTTACTGTCGCGTGGCCGTCAAAGCCTTTTTTCGTCGGACCGCGGATCGGGGAGCACCCGGTGGCGACCCTCCCGGAATAGTCCGCCCTTGACAGCAACTGACCGAAGACGGTGAGCCTGCAGCAGGCGCTCGTGTTGCCCACCAGGTTGGACGCCGTGCACACGTACACGCCCGAGTCCTCGGGAAACGCTTCGGGGATGCTGAGCCAGGCGGTCCAAGGGGCCGGACCAGACGGCTGACCCACGACGTGGTCGGGCCCGTGCACGGGCAGGCCGTCCTTGAACCAGCGCAGCCGCGGAGCCGGGCAGCCCGTGAGGAGCGCACGAAGCGTTGCCGGCTGCCCTGGCACCGCGAACACGTCCTCGGGACCCTGCGAGCGCCGGGATGCTGGCATGTGTCGTTGCGTTTTCGACACTACTCACCTGCAGGAACACAGGTGCCGACACGCGCTGACCCGTGGCCGGGTTCTCAGCGATCACCACGGCTTTCTTTTTGGGACTCCACACGGGGCTGGCTGTCTTGGTACGGATGATGGATCGCGGACTCTGGAATTGGCCCGTTTCAAGGCAGAAGCTGGTGCGCACCGACAGCGGCTCGAACAGCGACGGGCGGCTCTGTTCCGGCTGCACCGGTGGTGGTGGCGGCGCGCGGATGGGCCTGCTGCTCAGCAGCGGGGCATCGTACTTGGGCTCCAGGATGTCGAATTTGGGCTCCGGTGCCACAGGAATAGGCTCGACACGGCTTAAGGGCCCCGCCGCGCGGCTGGCCCGACTGGTGCTCAGCTGCAACGGAAACGGGACCCCGTCTCGGCCATGCAAAGCTCCGTTCATCAAAGCACTGTCGTCCGAACAGCAGTATAGAGAGGCTCTCGCGATCGGCATATTTGTGCATAGGCTTACGTACATTGTGCCGCAAGCAGCAGGCCCATCTACGTGCGGCACAAAGAAGCGGCAGCCACGTGTGTGCAAAGTGCGCACGTTTGGTTTCGGTTGGGAAGGAGACAACATGCAACACATATTCAACACAAATGCACAGCTTTATTTCACGTCACTGTTACAACTGTGAAGATTACTTTCTGTCGGTTTTGGTCAAGGCACTGTGACAAGCATGCTACACCAAACACTTAAGGACGGGCGGTCAAGGGTAAGGAAGGAGAGCTCAGTTCCGAGCGGCAGCCATACAGACAGATAACACAACGGAGAGCACCATCAGATAGCACGGACAAGAAAGGTGCCTTCTGGACAGTCTCTATGCCAGCCTTGAGCAGAACAAGTATAAGGAGAAAAGTAGAAGGGGACGCCGCACGGCGTCAGGTAGGCCTGCAGTGCTACTTGCGAAACTCCCACTTGTAGACCAAGGGACCCCTCACCTCTTTAGTTTGAGTCTTGGTAATCTCAGTGACTCTCTTGGTCACTCGGCGGGTCACTTCTTCTGTGACTTTGTCTTTGGCACCTGCGTGGTCCACTATTTTGGTGGTTGTCTCCTCTGACACTTCCGGGGGCATCTCGTTCACGTGTGTCACTTCAGTCACGCGCATTTGCAGGTCACCTGACAGAGCCAAGCCGGTAGAGTCCACTGGTCCCGTTCGAGGCACCTTTGTCTCGTACACTTTCACCTCGCTCGCTTGCTGGATGCTCTCGTCGCGTCTTTGGACGTTGTCAGTTCCGTCGTCGTCTTCGTCAAGCACAATTAACTTAGTGTTCGCGGTCACGACGCCATTAGGACTTTGTACGCGCACTTCAAGGTCTCCAGAGTCCTCAGGAAAGGCCTCGGAGATGGTTAGACTGAACACGGCCAGTGATGTTCCGGCCACGTTCTCCAATGACCGGGTGAGCCGGAAGTCTGGTGAGTCGGTGATAGGCTGACCCGACCGAAACCACGAGGCTGTTAACTGTCCACCAGGCGGCTGCGCGCAGGCCACGCTGAGGCACACCTTGGTTCCGCTCTGTACCACCAGCTCGGAGGGTAGCGAACGGGCTAGCCGCAGCTCTGATCCACTCTTGGACACGGACACAGTCTGCTTCGACGTTCTCGATACAGCAAGCTGGGTGGTTGCCGCCTGGACTGCCTTCTGCACAGATAGAAAAGAGGGGTCGTTTGCGCCTCGTTCGGGAGCGTGGTCGAACGCAGATGGTCTACCTGAGCTTCGCGAACCAGCATCCTGCAGCCCGTGCGCGTGCGTCCTCCAGGGTTGCTGGCCTCCACTTCGTAGTGGCCGCTGTCATTCACTGCCACCTTGGGGATGAGCAGCTTCACTGTTCCATCAGGGTCGTGGCTGATCTGCATCGGGGCGCGAGTTGAATGTGACTAGAAAATGTAGCGACAAGGGTGGCCTGTTTCATACCTGAAAATCTGGGCTGGGTAGCAGTTCTCTCCCATCCTTGAACCAGTGTACGAAAGGTGGCTCCGGCGCCCACAACTTGGCAGTGAGCACCACACGGCTCCCTTCATCCGTTGTGACGTCTCTGAGAGGCTCCAGAAAAACGGGAGCGGAGAGCGTCAAACGCAGTTTACATTCCGTGAAACAGCTGCCCATAGGGTTGACCGCCGAGCAGCGGTACGTGCCGGCGTTCTGCGTGCTGATGCCGTTGAACAAAAGAGAGCACTTGTCTCCGCGGAACAGCAGCCGCACCCGCTCAGACTCCTTGATCGGTTGCGTATTATGATACCAGATCACCTGCGCAATAAATGCAAACACTAAACGTTGCCTTCAGACTCAAATATTCAAACCGCTACGTGGGATCGAAGTAATATGCTCAAGCTAACATCCGCGTCATTTTCTAATCGCATAGATATGTTTCGCCGGACTCGTTCTTTGTTTTCGTGGCCATTCACATTACATTAGCAAACAAACTTTATGAATGCACTCTGACAGGAAGAGCTATGATATAGCACTGAATGGTAAAAACACGAAATTAACTGCTGTTTATGCGTAATTATGCGTCACTGATGAGAAAAATGAGAGAAAAAAAAACGTTGCACTTGACACTAATGTTACTTGTACAACAGAGTGGATAAATAAACAAACGAAAATCGTCAAGTAAGGAAATAAGTACAACAAGAGAACGTAAAAACGTACCACAATCATACGTAAATGATATGAACGTTATACTTATATAAATGAAATCAAAACGGGAATAAGTTACCACAGCACTGAACAATTTTCTTTAGTATGCGAAATATGGTGTTCTCGCTTTATAATGTAAACCAAGAGAATACGCCCTATAAGTGAGAAAGTAAAATTTTCAAGGCGTAGCAGAAATAAAAAAAAAGCACTGTTTGGAACGAGAATAAAGAAGCAATATAGAGACTAAAAAAACGACGTGTGCAAACAAATAAAGTAAACATAGCATTTTTCAACCGATGAACGACTACACCTGATTAGAAGGAGAGCGTGCGTATTGAAGCCGTCTTAGTGGCCAAGTCATGTTTGACATATTTGTTTTAAGAGTGCAGCTAATTGGAAAAACACTGACTGAGTGGGACAGTTCGTGTGGCATAATGGCTGGATCCCGGCCTTTTGCATTGTATCAATCGGGACGTCGTGTTAGGCGAAACGAGCTGATGAAGTAGGTGGTATTAGTCCATATGACGAGCGAATATGTACATGAAATACGGAATGCGCTGATGAATTAAACTTTAAGTATGTTAAATGCTTCAACGTTAACAAAACACCAGATTGTCGAAACTACCGGAGTCCTCCGCTAAGGCGTCTTTCATAACCACATCGTGGTCTTGCGACGTAAACTCCGATTATTATTATTATTATTATTATTATTATTATTATTATTATTATTATTATTATTATTATTATTATTATTATTATTATTATTATTATTATTATTATCAAAAGAAAGGGCAGTATGAACAACATACAGAGTGTTGGTTTTTGCAGGAATGGCGCGCCTTTGACATACATCGAGTTTTGTCACGTTTTTTGACGATTTATTACCCCATTCAAGGCGGCAATAATTTCACGATGAGAAAAATAATCCTTTGTATATTAAGCTTAGCTTTTATGGTTGTATTTGACGGTTTTTGTAATTATTGCAATCATGAAAATTTGTTGTTCTTGAAAGTCAAAGACGTTCGTATGAAGAGAGAACACACACCCACTTAAGCTAATACCAGGCGCTTCTAAAGCATCAGGAAGTAATATTTTGATAAAGTCATTCTTAAACAGACGGGCTATTCGTTGGGAGACATTCCACCCGTAGAGATGATACGTACTGGTCATTTATTTATGAAAATAAATATTACAATTCAGTAAGGTAGCTCATAGTAATAAATAAATATAATCGAGTTCTCTGTAATAGCTCATCACTAATTGTACATGAAAACGAAAATGCGATTACCCGCGCAACTCTGCAGAGCAGGCAAAAGCGATACTGGAAGACTGCCCTGCCGCTGTGGTCTAGCGGCTAAGGCACCCGGCTGCTGACCCGCAGGTCGTGGGATCGAATCCCGGCTGTGGCGGCTGCATTTCCGATGGAGGCGGAAATGTTGTAGGCCCGTGTGCTCAGATTTGGGTGCACGTTAAAGAACCCCAGGTGGTCGAAAATTTCCGGAGCCCTCCACTACGGCGTCTCTCATAATCAGATGGTGGTTTTGGGACGTTAAACCCCACATATCAATCAATCAAAACTGGAAGACTAAAGCGTTCCATGGCAGCACTCCTCGAAGCTACGTAAGTGGTTACCGTTGGCAGCCACCGTTGTGCTCCGCGCAGTCGATGAATGAGTCGCGTGACGGAGCTGCTGCCGTATGCGCTGATTGCCCAAAACTAAGTGACGTAAGCACCTACGTCGTCTCGACGAGTACTATCATACGCGTGCCATCGAGCTTATTGTATGTTAAAATGATTGTGTCGGAGCAATCATCTTACGACATCTTTCTTTCATTGCGTCGGCAATGTTAGGCTGGGGACAAGTCAACGTTCTTGGCCTAATTTATATTATTCTTGCTCTACGGGGCTCAGAAGCTGTGGTGTTCTGCATCTGAGAACGTTGTTCCCTGTCGTGGAGGATGCATTATGACTAGTAGTGGGAGAACGCTCGTGTATCGTGCGTTGGGCACACAGTGAAAAAAGAAACCTGATACTAAAACCTTTCAGACTCTCACACCCAATTTGAGTTTCAGTGTCGAACTTTCACTTTTACAACTTTTTGTTTATTTTGGAAGTAAGAATTAAAGTTTGGAAGGCAAATAGTTATTGACAATGATTTACTGATGGCTAGTAGCCCCCAAATAGAAGTTTTACATTCATAGAAAATTCTATCTCCCTCTTGTACTTTTTCACGTTTAGTGTCTTGTTGTGACCACGAAATGTTTAAGAGAAGTTCTTTAAGAGGCTCTGTTCTAGGAAAAGAGCAAAAGTTTAATTTTTTTTAAGCGAGATAAGGGCGTTGGAAGCACGAATCTTGTACTTTCTCACGTTTAGTGTCTTGTTGCGGCCACGAAATGTTTAAGACAAGTTCTTTAGGAGGCTCTGTTCTAGGAAAAGAGCAAAAGTTTAATTTTTTTAAGCGAGAGAAGGGCGTTGGAAGCACGAATCACTGTAGTAACAAATGCCGCACCGACATTATTTACCATTGCTTTTGTCCAGGCGCTACGTGATTTAATTGTATGGGCATAACCATGTTGTGATGTACTAATATAGTTATGACCATGCTTTTGTGTTTTGTACATGTGACCCCTGCTTTGTATTATGTAATTCATGTATATCCCCCCAATTGTAACGGCATGAAGGCGTTGTGGGTATTCTATAAATAATTAAAAATAATAAATAAAATTGCTGTTCCCTTCCCATCAAACTTTCAAAAGTACCATAAACGCGTAGTCAGGATCACGTTTTTTTTTTTTCACCACCAAATTATACAGCGATGTGAAATGATCTGAAATGTCAGAGTTGTATCTTTCGGCGTATTTTTGCGAGCAAACGCGAAGTTGCTGTAAAACACGCCGTGAAACCATGAATGACAATTCGCCCTGCTTGTGCCGACGTAATGAAAGACGTGCCAAATGTGGTATAGAACGATACAGACCTCTTACAACGCACCGAGTCACTTCCACATTTGAGGAGGCTGACTGTGCTGTTCATAGAAGGCGATTGAGGTGTGCGAGTTAAATGCGACAAAAATCGTGAAATGCGAAACGGAGAACTGAACATGGGAAACATAGAAGAACGCTTTTTCCAAGAGAGAGCCCTTTTTCACCATTCATAAAAACCATCTAGGGTTTACCTCGGGTACTCGCGTGTACATATATGCACCGGTTATTTACGTCCACGTTCTAATACAGGATCTATGTTAGTAAGAATAAAAATAGTAAAGCATGTGGGAATTGAGGCTAGCCCGCTGCCTTTGCGCGGGCTTTGCCGCCTCTTTCTCCGTTCACATGTCCCGACATGTCTCCCCTCCTCCGCTGTCTGCCACGCTGGGGGAGCGGAATGACGTTTAGCCCCCTCACCCGGTAGCGGAGGTTGACTGTGGCGCCGCGCGCGGAGTCTGCCGAGAGGTTTTGCGCGCGTGCGTCGGGGGCGAGAGAGAGACCTCTCCGGGGACGACATGGGGGTAAGCACGCTTTTCTTTTCCGTCCGTCAGCTCCCTGTGGGGCTCGTTCGGACTTCGCCAACAGCGCCTTGCGCCCGCGGCGAACGCTTACCTTATGTCGCCCCCCTCCCTCCGAACGCTAGGCCGAAGGGTGGTACGGTGTCCTAGTGCGTGGCCTAGCTACGCCGACCCGTCTCCCTCCGAAGCCAACGCGAGCGCATTTGCCCTCGCTCGAGCAACCGGGCCGTGGTCCCGGTGTCTCCGTGGATCACCTTTACCACGGAGACGTGCTCGTGGCACCCTGAGTAGTACTTTTATGCCCGTGGCGTGGATAAGCCCAGTTGCTTTCCCGCCGCGCCTTTGCAACGGGCTGTACTGCGTTTTGGTGTTGCCAAAGACAATAAAGTGTTGCTACCTTGAGCAGTACTGTGTTCTCGCCATGGCGACGGTTAACGCGTTCCCTGCGGCTCGCTAAGACCGGACCCACGCTAGTGGCCGTACTCCTTCGGAATGCGTGTCACTACAAGCACAATTAACGCTCACTACGTTACCCTATAATTTGCATCCTTTATTATTATGAGGACACCTGGCAGCGCAGTTAGTTGTGCTTTGTTGTTGAATATTCACGAATATTCACGAATATTTATGAAAAAACTCCCTGATCACTAAAGTCTCGTGCGAACATATTTGCCTAACTGAAAATAAAAGAGCAACTGAGCAACCATGGTAAGCTGTGCGCCTTCATTAAATTTACCTTGTTCAAAATGAATATTGGCAACAAGGCAATAGCAATATTGGTGGGTGTGCTTATAATGAATGCTACAGCGTGGCGGGCCCACAATGCAGCCGTCAGAATTGGTGCACGCAGAAGGCAACAATTACTCACGATGGAAAAATAAATCTATAAAAA
Organism: Rhipicephalus microplus; assembly: GCF_043290135.1. Taxonomy (NCBI): domain Eukaryota; kingdom Metazoa; phylum Arthropoda; class Arachnida; order Ixodida; family Ixodidae; genus Rhipicephalus; species Rhipicephalus microplus. The sequence continues at coordinate 76,338,176 of NC_134710.1, forward strand.
ACATCACTGTACTGAAAAAAATGGAGTAAACGTGGCAGAAAATGACGTAAAATATGCCAATCCGTGCATGCGAAATGTGCCGGAACTTTCAGATTTTTTTTTGTTGTTATCAACTAATATTAGGGAGCACAGCAGTTGATTTTCGGAAGCTCATTGAATCAGTGTACCTTACTTTGCGCGGTTAAAACGTTTCTTTTAGTTTAAAAAACAAAACGAAAGCCTGACGCTTTATCTTTGGAGACACATCAGTAGACGTTGATTTCACTGACAGTGAAATCAACTGAGAAGATTGTCGTCAGTAAGGTGAACTACCTCTTGTCTTCTGCGTGCCCCTTTCAAAATAATATATGACGCTTGCGTCGTTGGAACTATCCTGTTCCCACTGCATGTAATGACTTTTTCTTGCTACTGATTAGTTCTCAAACCTAAATATATGCAGACGATGCAGCACCGTTATTTCTTGGCGATAACATTACAACGCCAGCAACTACTGCCAATATAGAACTGAACAGTGTTCTGTCACGCTTTTGGAAAACTATGAGTTGGCAGTCAATGTCTATAAAACGACTTACGTGGCTCTTTCTCTCGAATGAAGTAAATTACGACATCCTATGTGTTCATCTTAACACGCAACTCCATCCAATTTCGCTTAAATATTTGAGGGTAATATAACATTTGATCTAGATATTCACTGGAAAACGCATATAAACAATACGTTCCCAAGACAGGGATCTGAAAACACGTGGCACGCGGACCCAAGTGGCCCGGCCGGCACATGACCGTTTTCATCCCTAATTTTATTCTTTTTTTTTTTCGCAATGAGGTTCTTCATGAGGTACACAAACGCTTCTGGTCTCAAGCACTCTTTTCGTGATGCACACCATGCGGTCACCATGGGTTTAAATCTAATCCTAAAACAAAACTATATTTCTGAATGGGCATCCAAATTTAACTCATTTGGGAGCATTCTAGAGATCAGTATCGATGTGTGTCTCTAATCTTGATATTAAATACCCTTCAGAAATGGCATGCATATGAGACATGGGAAGGAATGTATTTCAAATGGTAACTTTAGCTGGCATTTTGTTGAAAATCCTGCCCCCCTCTCCATTTCTCCTCCCCGCTCCTATGTTCCCTGTCTCGAACCTTGCGGAGACATTTCGTGACCACGGCCCGCTAGCTGAGGTGAGTGTGAGCACCCTGCTCTAAGCTAACGTATACAGTGATGACCCATTGTATGAAAGCGCATGAATGGGTTGATGCATTTTGCCAACATCCCCTTTTCTAAAAGTATAGTCTGGGGTTTAACGTCCCAAAACCACGATATAATAATGATAGACGCCGTGGTGGAGGGCCCCGGGAATTTTGACCACCCGAGGTTCGTTACCTTGCCCTAAATATAAATACACGGGCCTCAAGTATTTTCGCTTCCGTCTATAATGCAGCCGCCGCAGCCTGGATTCAAATCCGCGACCTTCGGCTTAGCAGTCGAGTGCCATGACCACTAAACCACAGCGGCGGGGCAACATCCTCTTCTCTAGGAAGTGCGTTTTATGCTCGTTGGGATGGTTTCAGATGTTCAACTCGATTTCGGTATTTCCGTGATGACGGAAGGTCATAGCGGCAATCCTAACCCTATTTTACGTACTCTCTACATCGCGTTTACATAATACAACTTGCATCAAGTTTTTGGACACTAAAATACTATCTCTTTAATAACAACGACTTCTTTACGGGAACGGGCAGTAAGATTTTATGCTTTAGCTTAGGAACATCATAGTGACCGCCCGCTATTTCAGTATAGTCCCACACTTTTGCTGGACTCCATGTACACTTAAAAACTGCCAGACTGATATATTAAACAATCGTGGATAAGGAACCACTACCCACCCGTGCGTTAGAGCGACCAGCCCATAGCATGATATAGATTGTACGCGCAAGTCTGGCTTGTGCCAGAATTGCAAACAGAAGCGAGTGAATGAGTGAAACAACTTTAGTTGGTCCACAATTGACGCGATTAATTGCAACAATATATTCTTAGCATTTCTTGGGTCTATTATCTAGAATTGTGTGTACCTACTAACCAAAAAATTAGGAGAAATTTAGATTTTCGTTCGGGAAAAGTTCTATTACATTGTTTGTTACAGCCTCGTTTGTGAAAGCCCATCACAGGCTCACCAATAAGTATTCGCAAGTTTACATTTTTTGTGGTGAACTTTCGCGCAATAAGACTTATAAAGTCATGTTTCGATCCGCGAAGTCGTACTAGCATCTGCGTTTATGAGCTTAATCAAGAGATGTACGTAAACGTTTCTAATACTGCGAATGAACTGCAAATGTAGCTACGGTCCATACAAGTTCACCACGCAATCGAGGAACGTAGATGTGTAGGCTTAACTAAGCACACACTTTCGCCGCACTGGAAATCAAGCATATAGTTTTGCAGAAGCGTTGATGATAATTTCTTTGAAGAAATGCAAAAAATAGCAATGTATGTAGTTCGTATATTCCGTATGTCAGCGCTGCTTATTTTCCGTGTGTGTGGTCCTTTCTTAACTCTCATTACTTTTACTTGACTATTGAATGCTGCTTTTTCTGGGCTAATATATACATCGCTGATTTATAAAAAGAGGGCTCACCGCGCTTGCACTGCATGCACAAGGACGTCCCTTCCTCACTGCCAAGCATTTCTTACGCGAACGGGGCTATAAATGAACACTGAGAGCGATTTCTGCAGCAGTAATGATGCTCTCAAGAATCATAAGGCCAAATTGCTCATCAGCGGTTTTTGAAACCTTCGATAGCAGTAGCAAACGCCACAACTCACGATGCAGCGGCGCTCATTGGCCAACACTTGTTGTTTTCTCTTTTTTTACAGCTAACGTGTGAGGCTCGCTCCGAGAAGATGAAAGACAAGAAAAAGTGAAATGAAAGGAAAAAAAGTGGAACCAATAATGGAGACCTCTGGTTCGGGCCGTCCAACAATGACGCATTCCAGCGTGACGAGATCCGGTCCGGGCTTGACTTCCAGGTCCTCCAAGGCCTTGAGCACTCGTGGAGGCTCCGGCGGCGAGGCATCCCTGCGCCATTACGTAAGCGTATATACTCGGGGCCTTGCGGAGGGCAACGCTGGAATCTCGTAACCATAGCAAAAAAAAAAAAGAAGATGAAGAAGAAACTGAGAGAGCGCGCATGGCGCTTCGGCGAGTGCTCACTCGGCCACTTTCACTTGGCAGGAGCAGGCCGTCTCGCCGGCCTTGTTTTTGGCGACGGCAGTGTAGGTGCCAGAGTCGTTCTCGGTTGCGCCAGCGAGCACCAGCCGTGCTCTTCCTTGCTCCTGGGTGGGCTGCGTGGAATAGGAAACGAGAACAGTCGGTGGAACAGAAGGCGGCCGCCCCAACACGCACCTTCGCGGCGTCCCGGACTGGCAGCAGGTCCTTGGACCAAGAGACGCGTGGCTCGGGCCTGCCCTGGACGGTGCACTCGAGGCGCAACTCTTCGCCGGGCCGCAACTGCGCAATGGCGGGAAGCGGATGCACGAATGTTGGCTCCGTCAGCACCCCGCCGGCTGTCTGCGTAGTGTGTTCTTCCAGGGCTTCGATGAACACTTCTTCCAGGGCGCTCTCGCGTGCTTGTTCTGCGAAACAAGATCCAAGCGTTTTCGTGAGACAGCAAAATGACCATCTGATCTTACCAGTTAGCATCACCACTCAAGAGCGGGACATTGGGTGTCATTTGTAATTGTGCTTGATTGATGTGCGAGGTAATACTGCTAACTAAAAAGGTTTTGTTGTTTCACACAAATTGTTGTTTCGCGCGCACACACACACACACACACACACACACACACACACACACACACACACACACACACACACACACACACACACACACATATATATATATATATATATATATATATATATAGTCTGCCAGTACGAGACCCTCGTTCATGAATAAAGAAGTTTAATGTAAATTGTAATGTAAATTTACATTACAATTCGTTATAACAGTTTCCCCTATACTTTCCTTGGCATTATTGTCTGCTAGATCTCACTATTATTGTGTCAAACACGGGAAAATGAGCCCTTAACACT